>NC_080167.1:1407218-1707218 GCF_950295315.1 Erinaceus europaeus | reverse complement strand
CCAAGAGCGCTTCCTCCTCTGCCGGGCTGTGGGAGGCACCGACTGCCCCCTCTACCTTCCTGCCCACCCTGCCGGGCTCTCCAGTGTGGGGAGCTGGAGGTGCCAAGGGAGACTTCAGGGTGACCCTCAGCTCGACTGCAATCGGGGGGCTGCGCGTGACTCCCGCTGGCTGCGGGCTCGGTGCCCGGGTGCCGCAGCCAGGGCTTCCCGTTGCTGGGAGAGGGTGGCGAGCGGGGGTGGCCGCCCTGCTGGTGAGATTCCGTCTGCTGGCTGGGTGGAGAGGAGCTGGTGGCCGAAGGAAGGGGGGATTAGGGTGATTAGTGCTCTGGGCAGTGCCCCCAGCTGGGGCGGCAGGCTCACTGACCCTGGTCGGGCCCTGTGGTCAGTGACCTGGAGAGGCCAGGGGGACAGGGAGGGCACTGTGCAGGGGGTGTGACGTCCCCTAGGTCACTGTCCAGTCACTCCCTGCACTTGCCTCTTGGTGGTTTCCTGCGGACTGTCACTTCCAACTAGATCGGGCCCTCCCCTGTCCTCTGCCCAGCCCGGACCTGGGAGCCCAACACAGCCAAGAGACCAGCCTTTGCTGGCCAGCCCATCCGCCCTCCCTCCCCTGTAACCCCAGGGCTTGGCCCCTACTTGCTGCCCCAGGAGTATGGGACGGAGGTGTGTGTGTGTGTGTGTGTGTGTGTGTGTGTGTGTGTGTGTGTGTGTGTGAAGAGTCCATGCCTTAGCCTGGGGGGGTGCAGTGCTTGGCCCCAGTTATGCTGTGTGGCCTTGGGCCTGCATCTTGGCCTCTCTGAGCTTTGTCCATGAAGGGACAGTGGGAGTCCCGGGCCTGGAGCAAGGTGTGGACAGCACAGAGGCTGAACTCATTGGGGGCTGCTGGGTGTGGCCCACTCCGCCGTGACCTGTCCCCCAAGCTGGTGGCCCCAGGAGCAGCCTGAGCTCTGTCTCCCCGCTCCCCCTGATGCCCAAGGCACCTGCCTCTCACGCCTCACCTCTCTCTGCAGTTTCGAGAGAATGTCCAGGACCTTCTGCCTGCCCTGCCCAGCCAAGATGATTACTTCCTGCTGCGCTGGCTCCGAGGTGAGCGGGGGAGGCCCTGCCCTGCCAGCACCTGGCTCGACCTCCTGTTCCCGCTGTGTGGCACTGACCAGGGCTCAGAGAGCTGGAGGAGCCCGCCCTGGGTCGAGAACCCCTGTGCTGACTGGCCTGCGGGCGGGGAGTGAGAAGGGCTGTGTGGGAGCTGGAGGTGGGGTCCAGTTTAGAAATCCAGCTATTTTTTTTATTTTCCAGAGACAGAGGGGCAGAAAGGGAGAGATGGATGGATGGATGGATGGATGGATGGATGGATGGATGAGATTATATTGAAGCTGCCCGGCTAGAACCTGGGCTGCTCACATGACAGACCAGCACACTATTCAAGTGAACTTCTGCAGGCCCATTTTTTAGGTTTTTTTTTTTTTTAGGTTTATTTACTTAGCAATCAGAGCAGGAGAAAGAGAGAGCCAGAGTGTCACTCTGGCATGTGTGATAACGGGCATTAAACTCAGGACCTCCTGCTTGAGAGTCCAGTGCTCTGCCTACAGTGTCATCTCCCTGACCATATATTTAAAACAATTTTTAAAACTATATCTTATTAAGGAAATAATGGGGCTGGGGAGGTAGCATCATAGTTGTGCAGAATCACTCTCATGCCTGAGGCTCTGGGGTTCCAGGTTCCTGCACCCCCATTAGCCTGGGATCATCAGAGCTGGGGGGAGGGGTGAAGAGGGGAAGAGAGAGAAATAAGGATTTACAAGGCAGTTGTCATCTGGGTACAGTTTCTCACCTGTCCTGGAGAGGTGTCTGCCATACTCCCCCACCACTGTGAGTCCTCCTGCTACTCCCTGTGCCCTGGCTGATTGCAGGGCTCTGCTGAGGACCAGCCCTGGGGCCTCTGGGAAGCCCCAGACAAGGTCTAGCTTGCATGGTAGGCTTGCGGGTGGGTCAGCCTAACTTAGGTTGACCCTGGGTCCGAGCTGTGGGGGGACAGGATGAGACAGCCCCCCCCCCCCCCCCGCACACACACGATGGCGCGACACATAGGTCCCCAACTCCTGGCAGCTCCCTCCCTGCTCTCCCTCCAACATGGCCCCTTCCTTCACAGAAACTCTCCCCAGCCTTGGTGACACAGTCACGTCCCCTGGGAGAACCCCCACAATGCTTTGCAGCAGGCACCTGCACCCACCAGGGGCTGGCACCTTCCCCATGTGCCTGCATGGGGTGGGGGTGGGGAGGTCCTTCGCAGCACACAGCTGGGCAGGTGCCGCCTGTGCTCACTACCCCACCCCCCACCCAGGGGCTGAGCTCTGCCCGGCCAGGAGGTTCAGCAAGCCGGGTCCCCCACCCAAGACTAGGAGGTGGCCACAAAAGGACCCACAGGGGCGGCCAGGAGGCAGCTAGGTGCGCAGAGTGCAGGACTCGCCTACTGGCTGGGCTCCATCCCCAGTGCTCTGACATCTCCCACCGTAAATGCATCTGGGGCATCCAGGACGGGCCCTGCAGGCCACGGAGGCAGCTTAGGGCAGCTCCGGGAGGGGTGGCAGGAGCCCGAGAGCCTGAGGCAGCAGGTGGGACCACTGCCTGGCTGTGGGTAGTAGGGGCCTCTGAGAAGGCCTGTCCCCCAGGCTGGGAGCTTCCCTGAGATAAGGGTGCACAGTTCACCACACTCCCAGCCCCCAGGGAGATAGCTCTCCCCACACTTGGGGCGCCCTGCTGGGGAAATGTCACAGTCCACCTGCCCCCCCCCCCCACACACACACACGCTGCCAGGCACCCTCCCAGCTGACCCCTCCGAGCTATCTCTCCGGCTGCCCTGTGCCCCTCCTCCAGGGCAGCTGCTGAGTGAGGGCTTTGAGGTTGGGATGGGGCAGGGCACTGGGGTCAGGGCACTGGGGTCAGAACACTGGGGGCATCTGGGGTGCGCCCGGGGATGCAGGCGGGAGTGTGGCAGGGAGTGTGCTCAGCCCCGCCCAGGAGCCGTGACTCAGGGACGGTCCAGAGAGCGAGGGCTGGCCTCACGTTCAGGGCCGTCAGCAGATCTGACATCGATCAGATGGACATGGAGGGGGTTGCATAGGGCAAGTGAGGCACCCTGGGAGAGGGCACATGGGGCAGGTGGGGCACCCTGGGAGAGGCACAACAGATGGCAGACCCTGGGAGCTGGGCCTTCCCAATCTTCCCAGTCTGGAGTGACGGACTGGAAAGCGATTCCCCCAGAAAGCCTCCGTTCCACCATGGGCAGGTGGTCATGATTTGGGCGAGGGTGTCGGTTGACTGGGAGCTCGCTGAGCCAGGGGCACTTACCATTAAGGCTGTGGACTTTGGGGCTATGCTGGCAGCCATCCGGAGGCCACTCACAAGCTGACCAGCACAGCATCTAAAGTCTCCTTGGACAGAGGGCCAGCTGGAGGGCTGGGCAGGCCTGGGGGGCGCTCAGTGGTGGAGGCAGGACTGGCTCCTGTGGCCTCTGGTTTAGTCTCTGCCACCCCTGTGCCAGGCTTGGCTCTCTCACTCCCGTTAGTAATCAAATGTTTGCTGGGCCAGGTGTCGGCGCACACACACACTACAGTGTTAAGCACACACACTACAGTGCGTTCAAGCCCCTGGTCCCCACCTGCAGGGGGAAAGCTTCATGAGTGATGAAGCAGGGCTGCAGGTGTCTATCTTTCTCTCTCTCTATCTCCACCTCCCCTCTCAATTTCTCTCTGTCTCTATCCATTAATAAATAAATAATTTTTTAAAAAAATTTAATTTTTTTAAAAATTATTTTTACCAGAGTACTGCTCAGCTCTGATTTATGGTGGTGTAGGGGATTGAACCTGGGACTTTGGAGCCTCAGGCATGAGAGTCTCTTTGCATAACCATTATGCTATCTATCCCTACCCTTAAAAATATTTTTGTTGGGCAGTGGTCGATAGCATAATGTTTATGCAAACAGACTGTCATGCCTGAGGCTTCGAAGTCCCAGGTTCAATCCCCTGCACCACCATAAACCAGAGCTTATCAGTGCTCTGGTAATTAAATATATATATATATATATAGTTTGTTTAAGTTTTTAAAACTTTATTTTAGTTTTTATTTTATTTTATTTTTTGCCTCCAGGGTTATCGCTGGGGCTTTGTGCCGGCACTACAAATCCAAAGCTTCTGCTGCCTTTTCTTTCCATTTTATTGGATAGGACACAGATAAACTGATAGGAGGGGGGGAAATAGAAAGGGAGAGAGGAGAGATACCTACAGAACTACTTCACCGCTTGTGAAGCTACCCCCATGCAGGTGGGGAGCCGGGGGCTCAAACCTGAATCCTTGTGCAGGTCTTTACACTTAGTACTATGTACGCTTAACTGGGTGCACTACTGCCTGTCCCCCAAAACTGTATTCTTTTTATTATTACTATTTCTTTATTTACTTATTTGGCCTCTAGGGTTATTGCTGGGGCTTGGTGCATGCAACACGATTCCACTGCTCCTGGAGGCTCCCCCCCCCCACCTTTTTTGTTGCCCTTGTATTATTTTTTTACCATTGTTGTGGTTATTTTTATTATTATTGTTATTGATGTCATTGTTGTTGGATAGGAGAGAAAGAAATGGAGAGAGGAGGGGAAGACAGAGGGGGAGAGAAAGACAGACACCTGCAGCCCTGCTTCAGCACTCATGAAGCTTTCCCCCTGCAGGTGGGGGCTGGGGGCTCAAACCTGGGTCCTTGTGCCCTGTAACATGTGCATTCAACCAGGTGTGCCACTACCTGGCCCAATTGTATTCTTTTGACAGGACAGAGAAGAACTGAGGGGCAAGGAAGGAGATAGAGAGGGAGAGAGAGACAGAGAGACACCTGCAGCCCAGCTTCATTGCTCCTGAAGCTTTTTTTCTGCAGGTGGGGACCAGAGGCTTGGACCCAGGTCCCTGTGCGTGGTAGCCTGTCCACTTAAGCAGGTGTGCCACTGCCTGGCCCCTAGTAAATAAATCTTCAGAAAGCCGAAAAATAATAAGGGTTCCCAGACGGACAGGTGAGCAGGCTGGCTGGCACGGAAACAGACAGGTGGTGGGGCCAGAGCCGGGCGTGAGGAGGGAGGAGGGCCTTGCCCACAGCTCCCCGGCCCAGCAGGAGCTCTGGGGGTGGTGAGTGCCATCTTCGTGCTGAGCTGAAACAGAACCATGTGCCCAGGCTTGTGTGGGGTTTGGTCGGCCCAGGTGTAATTCTGGAATTCCTCAGGCGCCATGGGAAGACGGCCCCAGGGTCCCACTAGGGTCCGGTATTCTCCCTGGGACACTCACCAGCCCCCCACCTAAGCCGCTTCCTCTGTGGGCTGTGGCCAAGCCCTCAGGTCTGGACATTAGACCTGGGGGAGGTGCAGTGTGCAGTGCAGGCACCTGATAAGGGTCCAGGGTCCGCTTGTCCTCAGGACAGATAAGAGCCTCCTTGGGGAGTCGGGCTGTAGCGCAGCAGGTTAAGCGCAGATGGCACAAAGCACAAGGACCGGCATAAGGATCCCGGTTCGAACCCCAGCTCCCCACCTGCAGGGGAGTCGCTTCACAGGCGGTGAAGCAGGTCTGCAGGTGTCTATCTTTCTCTCCCCCTCTCTGTCTTCCCCTCCTCTCTCCATTTCTCTCTGTCCTCTCCAACAACGACAACAACAATAATAACTACAACAATAAAACAACAAGGGCAACAAAAGGGAATAAATAAATAAAATAAATATTAAAAAAAAAAAAGAGCCTCCCTGATGGCAGATGACCCCCTGGCCGCCCTGCTGCCCTGGACCTCGCCCTGTGGCTCTGGAGCCCAGGGGGTCAGGAGCAGTGTCCTGTCCATGCCCGCTCCTCGTGGGGTGCTCTGTTGTCAGGGACTGACCCCGCCCGCACTTCCGTTACAGCCAGGAGCTTCGACCTGCAGAAGTCCGAGGCCATGCTCCGTAAGGTGAGGCTGGCTCCCACCCTCACCCCATGGCAGTGCCCCGCCCCCCATCTGGGAGGCACAGCTGAGCCCGCCAGCCGGCGGGGAGGGGGTCTGCTGGCACTCCCAGCCAGCCAGCCAGAGCGGGTGCCCCCAACCCCAGTCCTGAAGTCACTGTGTTCGCAGCACGCGGAGTTCCGGAAGCAGAAGGACATTGACAACATCATCAACTGGCAGCCGCCAGAGGTGAGCACGCAGCCCACCCGCCCGGGGCCAAGGGGCCAGGGGCTCGCAGACGGCACCCAGGAGGGGCTGGAGGCCGAGGGGGACGGGAGCCTGGAGAGAGGGGTGCCCCTGCCTGCTGACGCTTGCGTCCCCAGGTGATCCAGCTCTACCTGTCGGGAGGCATGTGC
This sequence comes from Erinaceus europaeus, assembly GCF_950295315.1. Taxonomy (NCBI): domain Eukaryota; kingdom Metazoa; phylum Chordata; class Mammalia; order Eulipotyphla; family Erinaceidae; genus Erinaceus; species Erinaceus europaeus. Next base: position 1,700,869 of record NC_080167.1, on the reverse strand, counting down.
GGCTACGACCGCGACGGCTGCCCCGTGTGGTACGATGTCATCGGGCCGCTGGACGCCAGGGGGCTGCTGCTCTCGGCCACCAAGCAGGACCTGCTCAGGACCAAGATGCGAGACTGCGAGCTGTTGCTGCGGGAGTGCCTCAGCCAGACTGACAAGGTGGGTGGTGGGAGGCTCTGTGGGTGGCCACTGCCCGCTGGGGACAGGCTGGGGCAGCTCGGGTCAGAGCACAGGGCCTGACCCCAGAGCCAACGTGTCAGACGGGAAGCTGTCTGTCTCAGGGACAAGTTGATGTTGTCAGACGTTTGCTTTCCAAGCAAACACTGCCAAGGGAGGCAGCTGAGTGGGCAGAGTACAAGGCCCTGACATGGGTCCCTGCAGCACTTCTGACCACTGCCCCCAATAAAGTAAGCAGATATGGGGGCCGGGCGGTAGCGCAGCAGGTTAAGTGCACATGGCGCGAAGCGCGAGGACAGGCGTAAGGATCCTGGTTCGAGCCCCCGGCTCCCCACCTGCAGGGGAGTCCCTTCACAGGTGGTGAAGCAGGTCTGCAGGTGTCTGTCTGTCTCTCCCCCTCTCTGTCTTCCCCTCCTCTCTCCATTTCTCTCTGTCCTATCCAACAACGATGACATCAGTAACAACGATAAACAAAGGCAACAAAATGGGGAAAATAGCCTCCAGGAGCAGTGGATTCACATGCACCAAGCCCCAGCGATAACCCTGGAGGCATAAAAAAAAGTTTTATATATATATATAACTATTACCTGTATATATATGTATATAATACATATATACCTGTATTATATGTATATATATAATAGGTAATATATACATATAGATAGATAGATAATAATTATTGATTTTAAGTGAGGCAGAGTGAAAGAGAGACAAGAGCACTGTTCAATTCCTACATGTAGGGCCGGGTGGTGGTGCACCTGGTTGAGCGCACGTATTACAATGCGCAAGGACCCAGGTTCGAGTCCCCGGTCCCCACCTGCAAGGGGAAAGCTTCGCGAATGGTGAAGCAGGGCTGTAGGTGTCTCTCCCCCTCTCTATCACCCCCTTCCTACTTGATTTCTGGCTGTCTCTATCCAATAAATAAAGATAATAAACAAAAATAAAATAGAAACCTTTCAATTCCTACATGTGGAAGTGCTGGGCATTGAACCTGGGGCCTTGGGCATGCAAGCCTGGTGCACTGGGGGCTATGCTGTTAGTGAAGGAAGCGGCCAGGTTCTAAGCCGTTAGTGCTCAGCCCCCCACCCCAGAAGGGCGGCTCCAGGCAAGGGGGGTGCGTGGAGTGGGCTTGTCCACTGCGGAAACATGGCGTTAGAGTCTGTTACCTGATGGAGCCCCAGACCTGGACAGGGACCCCAGGTGGGCAAGGAGGAGCTCAGAGCCACTGCTGCCAGAACCCTGTCAGGCACAGACCACCCAAGATGCTGGGCAGTTTCTGTACTGGCCTCCCCCGGCCAGTGCAGAAACTGCCTCCGGCTCCAGCGTGGGGACAGGCCGGTTTGGGGACGTACCTGAGGGCCGAGGCCGGAAAGCACCTGGGGCCTGGCTGCACCCCTCCCCCCAGCCCTCGGGCCAGAACACAGAGACCCCAGATAACATCTGCAGCCCTGGAGCTCTCGGAGGGAGAATGCAGAGTCCTGGGCTGCACAGGGACTGACGCCCCACTCCCCGCTGGGTGGGTGGTGGCCTCTGTGCTCAGGGACACTCCTGGGACTTTGTGTCCCTGCAGATGGGCAAGAAGGTGGAGACGGTGACCCTGATCTATGACTGTGAGGGGCTGGGCCTCAAGCATCTCTGGAAGCCGGCGGTGGAGGCCTACGGAGAGGTGGGTGGGGGCAGCCCAGGTCCAGGCGGGGGTGGGTGGGGGCAGCCCAGGATGGGGGCACAGCGGGGAGGTGGACCCTTCTCTGTGGGACCCAGAGGCCTTATCTCCACAGTTTCTCTGCATGTTTGAGGAAAACTACCCCGAGACACTGAAGCACCTTTTCATCATTAAAGGTGAGGTGGAGACGGCCAGTCGGGAGAGGGGACGGAGCAGCTGGGGCCCCTGACACAGGAGAGGTCTGAGAGCCTCTCACGGCCTATCACAGGCAGACAGCCGCATAGCCCCACCTCAGGAGCCACCAGCCGGGCCCACTGTCCCCTCAGCAGTCGGGGCAGCGGGCGCTCATAGGTGCCCAATGACCGTGCTCCTCGGGCACACGGGGGCTCCATGGCGGCAGGAGACTCGTGTCCCAACCTGGGGGCTGAGGGGGACACAGACAGGGGACAGAGCAGGCCTCACGCCACCTGCTGTGTTCCAGCCCCCAAGCTGTTCCCCGTGGCCTACAACCTGGTCAAGCCCTTCCTGAGCGAGGACACCCGGAAGAAGATCATGGTACTGGGCGGTGAGTGGCACCCACAGTTCCCCAGGGGGCCCTCGAGGGTGGGGGGTGTATGTGGCCACAGCACCAGGGCACGGGCTCCCCGTGTGGGCCTGGGAGGCAGACAGGGCCGGCTGGGGTCCCCTGTGCATCTCTGTGAGACCGTTTCTCCCGCTGTCATTCTAGAAGAAAATTAGGCGCTGGGAGTCGGGCGGTGACGCAGCGGGTTAAGCGCAGGTGGTGCAAAGTGCAGGGACCAGCCCCTAAGGATCCTGGTTCGAGCCCCCAGCTCCCCACCTGCAGGGGAGTGGCTCCACAGGCGGTGAAGCAAGTCTGCAGGTGTCTACCTTTCTCTCCCCCTCTCTGTCTTCCCCTCCTCTCTCCATTTCTCTCTGTCCTGTCCAACAACAATGACATCAATAATAACTACAACAATAAAACAAGGACAACAAAAGGGAGTAAATAAATAAATAAAAATAAAAATAAAAAAACAAGAGAATCAGAACTGGACCAGAGAGGCCACTGGCTGTCGCGGGCATGTGTGAGGCTCCAAGTTCATCCCCTGGCACCACGTCAGGAAAGTATGAGGTGTGGCCAGGTAGCGGTGCACCTGGTTAAGCGCACGCTACAATGCTCACAGACCCAGGTTCAAGCCCCCGGTCCCCACCTGCAGGGGGAAAGCTTCGCGAGTGGTGAAGCAGGGCTGCAGGTGTCTCTCTGTCTCTCTCCCTCTCTAGCTTCTCCCCTCTTGATATCTGTTTCTTTTTTCTTTTTAATTTTTTTATGATATTTATTTACTTATTGGATAGAGACAGCCAGAAATTGTGAGGGAAGAGCATGATAGGGAGACAGAGAGCCACCTGCAGCCCTGCTTCACTGCTCACAAAGCTTTCCCCCTGCAGGTGTGGACCAGGGGCTTGAACCCATGTCCTTGCACATTGTAGCAAGTGTGCTCAACCAGATGTGCCACCATCCAGCCACTTTTCTTTGTTTCTATTCAATAATAAATAAAATATAATATAAATATATATATTTTAAACAACAACAACAAAGGAAGTAGGAGCTGGTGGTGTGTCCCCCAGGAGTGGTCCTGCGAGGAGGTGACAGAGCAGGTGTTGTGGCAGGGGTGGGGGACAGCTAAGTGTGGCTTTGTGCATGTCAGCTGCCAGGCCCTGGATGACGTGCCAAGGCCCCAAAGGGACAGAGGCCCTTGAAGGGTCCCATCTTGCAGGAGGGAAAGGCCCCAGAGGTGACTGCAGGGTGTGAGGAGGTGCCAGGGAGGAAGGGACGAGTCTGGGGCTAGGCAAGCAGCAGAAGCAGAGTACAGGGCAGGAGAGGGCACGGGGCCAGAGGACCCGGGCCTCTGGGAAGCAAGGACTGGCCCTCCCCCAGGACCACTGGGAGCCTCAGCTGAGCCGAGAGGCTGTGAAGACCAAACAGTAGGCTGTGGCCACCACCCAGGCTGTGCCAGGCAGGGGTGGGGGCCATTTCCAGTGGCTTGGGAAGCTCGGCACCGGACTTGGGGGCTTGAGGCTCCCAGCTCCATCCGGGCTTGGGAGGGTCTCCTACGTGTGAGACATGTGGAATAGCCCGTCTGGGCCTAGGAAGCAGAGGAGCAGAACTGGAGCGAGGGAGGGAGAGAGAATGAGTAATCTAAAATAGCTCCCCGGGTGCTGCAGGAGAAGCAGGGGGAGGGGACAGGACAGGGGAGCCTGTGTGTGAGGTCTCTGCTGGGGCACCTGGGCCTCAGGCTGTGGGTGGGTGAACCTCAGCTGCAGGTCTGGGAACCGCCAAGTGGCTGGTGAGGCCGGCAGCAAGGCAGGTGAAGAGACTGAGCCCCAGCAGTCACCACCCCGAATAGGAGTGGGGGTGAATGGAGGACAGCGCTCCCTGTCTGCTGAGGCCCAGGGTGCTTGGAACTTTCTGGAACCTGGGGCTTCTGGGAGCTGGCCTGGCTCCGCGGCGCTGGGTCCCTCCCCTGGCGGCCTGGGTCTCTGTAAAGTGGGGGAAGCTTCTGGGCCCGACTTGGCTTTGACCACCTGTTCCCGCTGTGGCCCAAGGCCTGAGGTCTGGGCTCCGTCCTTCTGCAAGAGCAGGAAGGAGCAGGTCTCCACCTGGGGGTGAGCTGGTGGCGGGCAGCACTGCTGCTCTGTCACACTCTCCCAGAAAAAGGAAAGGGAAATCGCTTGGCGTCCTTGAGAAGGAACAGGGATCTGGGCCATCAGGAAGCTGTCGCACACACAGCCCGAGCCCCAGGCAACTCTCCTGTGGGGCTCGGACCCGAGCCTGTGCAGGCTCTGGCTGGAGCCTCCACTCTACCTCACAGACGCAGGGCAGAGGAAGAGAGCTCTGGCGTTATCTAAGTATGATGATAATAATAATAATAATAATTAGGCTGGGAGTCGGGCAGTAGCACAGCGGTTAAGCGCACATGGCACAAAGCACAAGGACCGGCATAAGGATCCTGGTTTGAGCCCCCGGCTCCCCACCTGCAGGGGAGTCACTTCACAGGTGGTGAAGCAGGTCTGCAGGTGTCTGTCTTTCTCTCCCCCTCTCTGTCTTCCCCTCCTCTCTCCATTTCTCTCTGTCCTATCCAGCAACGATGACATCAATGACAACAATAATAACTACAATAAAACAAGGGTGACAAAAGGGAAAATAAATATATAAAAAAGAAAAAGAAAAGAAAAATCAGGCTACAGTCTTTCATGCCTGAAGCTTTGAGCAACCAGGTTCAGTCCCCGGCCTGGCCAGTCAGAGCTGAGCAGCGCTTGGTAAGAATGAATGAATGAACAGCAGAAGCAGAAAGTGGCTGGGTGAAACCACGTTGCAGGGGCTGGCGGATGTGGCCTCCACACAGCACCCGGTGGCGAGGGCAGCCTGCATGTTCTCAGGATGGAGCTGGGGTTCAGTCCTCCACGCCTGTTCGTGACCCCTCCTGCCTCCGTCCCTGCTGCTGGCGTTCACCCCCTTGACTCTGCGCCAGGTGGCTCCCGAGCCCCCCACAGCGGCCTCCCGCACCCTGACTCTGCCCCCCACACTGTGCGAGGTGCATGAGGCTTCAGGGGCCTGGCGGTGACCTCCCGTGCCCGCCTCTCCCCTCCCTGCAGCCAACTGGAAGGAGGTTCTGCTGAAACACGTCAGCCCCGACCAGCTGCCCGTGGAGTACGGGGGCACCATGATGGACCCCGACGGAGACCCCAAGTGCAAGTCCAAGGTGGGTGCCCAGGGCAGGGCGCCCCATCGAGCGCGGGCCCTGCCTGCGTGGTTGGCCGGCAGCTGCTCACCCCACGCTGCTTCCAGATCAACTATGGGGGCGACATCCCCAAGAAGTACTACGTGCGCGACCAGGTGCAGCAGCAGTACGAGCACTCGGTGCACATCTCGCGGGGGTCCTCGCACCAGGTGGAGTACGAGATCCTCTTCCCCGGCTGCGTGCTCAGGTGGGCCTGGGGGCCTGGGGTGCTGGGGGGACCTGGGGTGCTGGGGGGCCTGTGGTGCTGGGGAGGAGGCCTGGGGTGCTGGGGGGTCTGGGGAGGAGGCCTGGGGTGCTGGGGGGTCTGGGGAGGAGGCCTTGGGTTCTGGGGGGTCTGGGGAGGCCTGGGGTGCTCAGGTGGGCCTGGGGTGCTGGGGGGTCTGGGGAGGAGGCCTGGGGTGCTGGGGGGTCTGGGGAAGGGGCCTGGGGTGCTCAGGTGGGCCTGGGGAGGAGGCCTGGGGTGCTGGGGGGTCTGGGGAGGGGGCCTGGGGTGCTGGGGGGTCTGGGGAGGGGGCCTGGGGTTGGGGTCCTGGGACAGACCAACCCAGACTCCGTCTCCACATGTGCCCCCCCCCCGCGCCCCCAGGTGGCAGTTTGCATCCGACGGGGGGGACGTTGGTTTCGGCATCTTCCTGAAGACGCGGCCGGGGGAACGGCAGCGGGCGGGGGAGATGGCGGAGGTGCTGCCCAGCCAGCGCTACAACGCCCACCTGGTGCCCGAGGACGGCACGTTCACCTGCAACGAACCCGGCATCTGTGAGTCTCCCCTGCCGCTCTGCCCGGGGGCCTTGCTCCAGGGGCCTGTCAGACGCCCTGAGGTCACCTCTCCTGGTGCTGGTGGGGGGCCTGGGTCTCTGGCTCGGTGCGACAGAGCAGGCGCCCCGGGACTTGGCTGGCCAGGACAGACAGACGTTCCTGAGGGGCGGTGAGGACCCAGCCCGACCCCCTCCAGACCGCTCAGATGGAGCGTGGATGGCATGGGTCGGGACGGGCAGGGCAGAAGCCACCATCTTCCCTACCCTGTGGTGTCTGGTGAGGACCCCGGGTTCATCAGTGTGCTCCTGGTGCGGACAGACACACAGACAGCAGGACACAGGTGGCTGCAGGGTTTTGAATAAGTCACAAGCCACCGGAAGGCAGGACAGAGGCAGACAGAGCGAGGAAGCATCCCACCTTGTGGGCATGTGCGGAGGGGTCCTGGACCCTCTGCCAGCTCCAGGGGGTCACCTCCACAGTGCTGCCCCACCAGAGGGACGGCACCCACCTCCTCGGGCGCGTGTCAAAGCTGGGGAGGAGCCCTGGGCCTCGGCGTGCTCTGCCCACTGGGCTGCCTTCCTGGCCCCCGCACCTAGGTAGCCCTCAGGCTTGGCTCTCTGCACCGCAGCTGGTTGCCTGGCTCCGGGTGGGTGGCGGCGGTCTTGCGGGCGGGCAGCTGTGTCCCCCTGCGCCTCAGTGAGGACAAGGCTCAGCCGGCCTAGGCTGTCAGCACATCTCCCACAGGCATGGCCAGCAGTGGACAGGGCAGCGGGGTTGCGAGTGGGTGCACTCTCCACAGGGTCCCTGAGCAGGCACCCCAAGACAGGCGCCACCAGAGGGTGCTGGAGCTGGGCCGGGCACGTAGGGACGAGGGCCACCCCGAGTGGCAGCGAGGGGCCCAGGCCAGGAAAGGAGCTCCCCCAAGGGCTCAGGCCAGGAGCAGCAGCCGCCCACTTCTTGTTTGCTTGTTTTTTGACAGAGGGAGGGAGGCACCACTGCGCTGCCCTGCCACTCGGCCCCTTTTGCTCGGTGCCCCGTGTGGCTCCGGGCTGGCCCTGGGCCCTCGTGCTTGCTGAAGCCTTTGGGGAAGCCACCCCCAGGTCCCCAGGCCACCTGCCGTCCAGCCTGGCTGCTTTGTTGCCTCTCGTATCTGGGGGCACCTGAGAGAGGCTGAGAGCCTCTGGGCACACCTGAGCCTGGGCCTGGGCCTGGGCTCTGTCACTCCTGTTGGCCGAGTTCCCAGATGGAATGCTCACGGCCCCTCACCCCTGGCAGCACCAGGGACATAGACACAGGACCTGGGCAAGCTCCATGAGCGGTGGAGTGGTGCTGTGATGTCTTCCCTTCCGTCTGTCTGTTTCTCCCTCCCTCTCTCTCTTTTTGGCCTCCAGGGTTATCACTGGAACTTGGTGCCAACACTACGAATCCACTGCTCTTGCTGGCCATTTTTTCCATTTTGCTGGACAGGACAGAAAGAAATTGAGAGGGGAGGGGAGCTTGAGAGGAAAAGAGAAAGACAGACACCTGCAGACCTGCTTCACTACTCATGAAGTGTCCCCCCTGCAGGTGGGGAGCCGGGCACGAACCTTGCACTAGTCTGTGTTTAGTATTACGTGCGCTTTACTGCGTGCACCGCTCCGCAGCCCTACTCTCTTTCTCTCTAGCTGACATTTAAAAAACAAATCATCCAGGCAGTGTGGTTGTGTATACATGAGATCCCAGCAGGCAAAACAAAACGAGAAACGAAACACAATAATAACGATCCCAACAGTGTTTAAAGTCCTTTTTATCATTCTGCGGTTAGACTGAAATAACCCACCTACACACGTAATTATAAAGAATCAACACGACAGCGTGCCATGTAAAAAGAGAATTGAAAAGCTAATACACACACACAGACACCACTCTGCTGTGACCAGAGCAGGTGGTAGGAACTGAGCCCTGGCCCAGGAGTTTTTTCACTGCATTTAGGGAGAGGGTGAAGCTTCCCCACGGTGCCCGAGGATCCAGGCTGGGGGAGGCTGGCGGGGTAGGTGTGAGCCAGCCGTCCCGCGACTGGCCAAGGAGCCGCGTCTGCAGGCTGGGGGCTGGGGCACAAGACCCCTTCAGAACGCAGCGGCTCAGGATGCCGTCCTCTGGCCTGTGCTGCTCTGAGCTCGGGGCCTCTCCTCCCGACCTGCTGCCGAGGTGCTCGCTCTCCAGGGGAGAGAAGCCCCCCACCCAGAGTGACTGCTGGCCCTCGAGTCCCTGCACGGAGAGGAAGCCGAGGAGCTGCCCCCGCCCACACGGGACGGGCCCACACGGGACGGGCTGGCGGTGGGCCCCTGGTCTACACTGCGCTTTGCCTTGGGGGAAAGGACACTAACAGGGGTGAAGTGCACAGGGCTCCCCTCCCCCTGCTTTTCTTTCTAGAAAAAGACAAGAGGGAAGGAACAGAGCTAGTGTTTTTGTTCTCAGACTCCCTTCTCTTGAAGGATACTTGACTGAAATAGAACACCTTCTAAAAAAAGGAAAAGAGAAGGGGTCAATTAAAAGCAGCCTGATGCGTGGCCAAGGCTTGGCAGCCTTCTCTGCCGACTGCAAGCCTGCTCGCCGTCCCAGGAGGAAGGCACTGCCGGCGGGTCTGGTCCCTTCTTCCATTAGACACTCTCACTGCTGACAAGCACAGCACCCGGGCAAATCCTCAGGGAAGGCACTTGGCATGAAGGGCGGCCAAGTGGCGAGGCCGGCATCTCTCTCTACACCTCTGTGAACAAAGGTGTCCCAGTGTGCAGACTGTTCTGAAACTTACTTTTTATGATCATTTCTGCAGGTATTTCTTTTTTTAAATTTCCTAATCTTTATTTATTGGATAGAGACAGACAGAAATCAAGAGGGAAGGGGGTGATAGAGAGGGAGAGAGACAGAGAGACACCTGCAGCCCTGCTTCACCAATCGTGAAGCTCTCCCCTTGCAGGTGGGGACTGGGGACTCGAACCTGAGTCCTTGCGCACTGTAATGTGTGCTCAACCAGGTGCGCCACCACCCGGCCCCATCTGCAGGTATTTCTCATGGAGCTAACCTTTCTTTTCACAAGGAGAGCATTTTATTCTATGGATCTTAATAGCTTAATACTAAGGCAACATTTGACTGTACGTACACACACACACACAGACACATACAGAGACAAACACACACACACACACACAGACACACACACACACACAGAGACACACGCAGAGACAAACACACAGACACACACACACAGAGACAAACAGACACACACACAGGCACACACACAGAGACAGACACACACACAGGTACACACACAGACAGACACACACAGACAGATACACACACACAGAGAGACAAACACAGACACACACACACACAGGCACACACACACAGACACACACACACACACAGGTTAAATTCTCAGTCGTAGATGTGCGGCCATCCTACCTACCTTTTGTCAAACACGGAACCAGGCAGAACTGAGTGGCAAGGGGCCCGAGAAGGGAGTCCCAGCTTCCTCACTGGATGACACAGTGGCCTCCTGAAATACAAAGCAGGGTTCACTCTGGATCCAGACTCTCTCCCTCCAGTGATGAGCCTTTCTGCATAACCATTACACTGTCTCCCTGCCCCTCCTTTTAAAAAAAGAGGATCTGACCTCTTTTAATTTTTTATTTATTTGATAGAGACAGAGAAATTGAGAGGAGAGGGTAAGATAGAGGGAGACAGAGACACCTGCAGCCCTGCTTCACCACTCGTGAAACTTTGCCCCTGCAGGTAGGGACCAAGGGCTCGAACCCCGGTCCTTGTGCACTGTAATGTGAGCACTTAAACAGGTGCACTACTGCCTGGACCCCCCCTCAGTGTTCTTTTCAGCCGCTAGACGCGGAGTCCCTGCCCGCACTGCAGGCTCCAGGCCTGTCCAGCCGCTAGACGCGGGGTCCCTGCCCGCACCGCACACTCCAGGCCTGTCCAGCTGTCAGACGCGGGGTCCCTGCCCACACCGCAGGCTCCAGGCCTGTCCCTTCTTCTTCTAGCGTTTGCCCTTCTTCCGTAGCCAGTCAACAGCATCAGGTTGAGCCTGATGTCAAGTTTCGAGACCTCCTTTGAATCTGGAGAGGTGGCAGTCGTTGACTATGTGGGTCATAGTCTGTCTGGAGCCTCAGGGGCAGATCGGGTCGTCTCTGGCTCCCCAGCGATGGAACATAGCGGCGCACCGGCCATGGCCTGTTCGATAGCGATTAGGAGAGCCCGATCATAACGTGCTAGGTCAAAGCCGGGTGGACGCTCGCAGGGGTCTGTGATGAGGTGTTTGTTCTTGACCTCAGCTGACTGCCAGCTCTGTTTCCAAGAGTCTGGAACAGAGAAGTTCAGTGTAGGCGTAGGGGACCAGATTGGGTGACGAGACGTCAAGCGTTGGACAGGGTGGGCGAAGATCTCCGCGTATATTGGCAGGTCCGGTCGAGCGCAGACGTGGGAAATGAACTTAGATGATGCCGCATCCCGACGGATATCTGGCGGGGCGATGTGGCTGAGAACTGGCAGCCACGGAACCGGGGTGGAACGGATGGTTCCAGAAATGATCCTCACGGAGGAGTATAATTTGGACTGTCCCTGAACCACAGCTGCCCGGATCGGTTGGGCTGCGGGGCTCAGGGCCTGACCGCTGTCCTCCCTCCCTCTCTCCGCAGACGTGCTGCGCTTCGACAACACCTACAGCTTCATGCACGCCAAGAAGGTCAGCTTCTCGGTGGAGGTGCTGCTGCCGGACAAGGCCTCGGAGGAGAAGCTGAGCCAGCTGGGGGCCAAGTAGCCGCCCGCCCGCGTCCCCGGCTGGGCCTGGGGCCCCGGACCCCACGACGAGGGAGGGAGGCAGGGAGTGGGACTGGGTCTCCTCGCCTTTAAAAGTCCTAAGGAGTCGCCAGGGGCTGGGCAGCGTGCTGGGAACCGTCTGTCCTGCCAGCCGCGAGCTGCGCCACCCTCGCTCGTCCTGCGACAGCCGAGAAGTGCCGCAGGCAGGACCGTGTTCCCGGGGGGCACGCCCGCGCCCAGAGGCCCCGGGGCGGCAGGGCAGCCCGGTGGTCGCGCCAGGTGGGGGTGAGAGTCCCGCGGGCATCCCCGCGCCTCCCCCCGGCTCCAGCGAGCGGCCCCAGGTGGGGAGGACGGGCCGCCCGTCTCCGGATTTCTCTCTGGAGACTGTCGGGGACCCAGCCCGCCTGCCCCAGACGACCGCCATCCGCCCCGCCGTGCCCGCCGGGCGGCGCGCTCCCGGGGGGGGGTACCGGGGCCACCGACCCCGCACGGCAGCTTCCTCGGGGGCGCAGGGAGGGAGGGGTGAGGACAGGGCGACCCCCGCCCCCGAGGTGCGCCACGCTGTCAAGGAGCACTAGCCAGTGAATAAAGCCGAGGCCGCAGCACGGCGTGTCCTGGTGCCTGCGTGGCGACTCCCGCGTCCCACCAGCCCCGCAAAGAAAAGCGCGGGGCTGCCGCCGCAGGGCGCATGCGCAGAAGTCTCCCGCCGCCGCTGTCTCGCGGTGATTTCCCATAGGGCCCCGTGATCGGTTCGTCTTCCGATTGGTCCCGCTGGTGGGCGTGTCTCCGCCATCTTTGTTAAGGGCGGGCGGGATTTCCCCCCCCCCCCCAGCCGCCCTCACGTTCAGGGCGGAAGTGTCGCTCGGGCGCCCCTGGTTCAACGCATTCGAACGCGGGTCGTGGGAGCGGGGGGGGGGGGGGGGGGGGGGCAATCCGGGATTTGGAGCGACGCCGCGGGGGACGGTCACGTGGTGCTAGGGACTGTCTCCTAATTCCGCTCTCGCAGGGCCGCTCCTGCGGGGCCCAGGGACCAGGCAGCTTCCCGCGAGGTCGCTGCGGACAGTTGAGCGACTCGACCTGCGGGACGGAGCGCGGGGCCGAGCCCAGCACCGCGTCCCCGTGCCCTCTGACCCCCAGCTCCCGGGGCCAAACAGCCCAGCAGCCCTCGTGCTCGCTGCGGTGGAATCTGCCCATCGCCCTTTGCGCGAGTCCCCCGGCCCATTCATCGGCCCGCCCGGCCACCCGGCCACCCGGATACCCGGATACCCGGATACCTACCCGGCCACCCAGCTACCCACCCGGATACCCACCCGGATACCCAGCTACCTACCCGGTCACCCGGCTACCCACCCGGCCCCCCACCCGGCTACCCACTGGGTCACCCAGCTACCCGACTCCCCACCCGGCCACCCAGCTACCCGACTCCCCACCCGGCTACCCGGCCACTCGTGTACCCATCCAGCTCCCCACCCCGCTACCCGGCCACCCGGCTCCCCACCCGGCCACTCGTGTACCCATCCAGCTCCCCACCTGGCCACCCGGCTCCCCACCCGGCCACTCGTGTACCCATCCAGCTCCCCACCCAGCCACCTGGCTCCCGGCTCCCCACCCGGCCACCCGGCCACCCACCCGGCCAACCACGCAAGGCCCTGCCCCCAGGAGGCGTCCCCAGCAGTCCCAGCCCCTCGCCCGCCATGGATGAGCTTGTCACCTTCTCAGAGAGCACCTGAGCCCTCTAGCCGCCGGGGTGCCCCCCACGTGCCCCCTGCCCGCAGCCCCTGAGAGGCGGGCGCCACCCCCAGACACATGCCGGTCGCCTCCGCCTGCAGCCACAGCCCAGGGGGCCCCGGCCTCGTGCCTGATAACTGAGCCCTGCTCCTGCCCTCGGGAGGGGGCGCTGCCGGGCTCCCGCCGCCCTGTGCCCCAAGGTCAGGTGGAGACCGGTGGGCGGTTACAGCAGCGGGAAGTGCAGCCTGGCCCCGGGCCCCAGACCCCAGACCCCGGACCCCGGACCCCGGACCCCGGACCCCGGATCCCGGACCCCAGACCCCAGACTCCAGGGGAGGCGCCAGTCGGCTCAGTCTGCCCGCCTGCTGAGGGGCCAGGGGGAATTTGCAGACGCTCCCTGCGCGGGGACGGGGACCGTGTCCTTCATTGGGGACCTGCGGCGGGTCCCTCCGGGTGCCGGCCAGCCAGCGGCAGAACCATGTCCGAGCCCACGGGGGGCGGCGAGCCCGACCTTTACCGAGACACGTGGGTGCGGTACCTGGGTGAGCGGGGGTCCCCGGCACGTGGTCAGGACCGCTGGGGCTGCCCGTCCTGGGGCTGGGGGCTGGGGGCATGGGGGGGCCGCAGAGCTAATTCCCTAGGGGCAGAGACTGGAGCTCCGAGGGCCGGGGACGCGGCCAAGGTCACTCGCGGCCAGGCGTGCGGCCATGTGCTCCTGCTGTGGGTGCCTCGGGCGAGGGGCGGGGGAGGCGGTCATTGCGGACTGGGTCCCAGCGGCTCCCTGCCCTGCCCTGCCCGGGTCAGACTTCTCTCTCCGTAAGGGCGCGTGGGGACGCGGACGGGGACAGGGACGGGGGCAGTCCCTGCCCAGCCTCTGCTGGCACTGGTCCCCACTAGCTCAGGTTCATAAAACCCAGGTGGGAGGGCCAGTAGGTGGGGGGCGATGGTGAGTGCCCACTCCCCACGGGGGCCAGAGAGCCCGCTGGGCAGGGACAGTCAGGTGGGAGTGTGGCCCCAGGCCCAGCCCTGCTGAGAGGTCCCCCTCCTCCCACCAGGCTATGCCAACGAGGTGGGGGAGGCCTTCCGCTCCCTGGTGCCCGTGGCAGCCGTGTGGCTGAGCTACGGGGTGTCCAGCTGCTACGTGCTGGCCGACGCCGTTGACAAGGGCCGGAAGGCCGCCCAGGTGAGTGTCCCTGCCCTCCGCCTCTCCCGCTACCGCCTCTTTCAGCCCCGAGTGCCATTCAGGGTGGCAGGGTGGAGACCCCAAGGATACCCCTACCCTCGTGTCCCCACCCGTCCCACCCCCCCCTCAGCCCAGCCTCGTGCCCCGGTTCCACAGGGTGCCCGGTGCTGCCCCTCTCTGTCCCCCCCACCTGTTCCCAGGTGCCGGGCCCCGAGGCCGGCCGCCATAGCAGGATGACCGTGGCTGTGGTGGACACCCTGGTCTGGCAGGCCCTGGCCTCTGTGGCCATCCCCGGCTTCACCATCAACCGCGTGTGTGCCGCCTCGCTCTACGTCCTGGGTACCACCACTCGCTGGCCCCTGGCCACCCGCAAGTGGACCACCACAGCGCTCGGGCTGCTGGCCATCCCCGTCATCATCCACCCCATCGACAGGTGAGCCCTGGTGCCGGCAGTAGAGTCGGGCGGCTCCCCGTGTCCCCCAGAAAAAATAATTGCCGCAGATCAGTCAGAAGCGGGAGGAGCCGGTGTTGCCGGGAGGGGTGGGTTTCGGCAGGTTTGGGGGAACCGAACAACAGGAGACGGCAAAGGCGCCAAAGAGGAGGCGGCCTAGCGGCCGCAGCTTCATCACAGGCCCTGGGGTTGGTCCCCAGCACTGAGGCCCCTGGGTGGGGTAGCGGTGCTGCGGTGTCTCCTCCTCGCTCAAAAAAACATAGATGAAGGGGCAAGGGGTAATTCACCCAGGGGAGCGCCCTCTGCTAGAGGCCAGGCCCTGGGTTCGTCCCCGAGGCCCTGTGGGAGCCATGTGAACGGCGTCAGGGAAGCTGTGTGGATGGCGGGTGGCTGGGTGGGGTGCTGTGGTGTCTCTTCTTTCTGTGTCCTTCTCTCCCTTTTCTTCTCTTTTCTTAGAAAAAGTTCATTTAAAAAAATTTTCCCCTTTTGTTGCCCTTGTTTTTTATTGTTGTAGTTGTTGTTGTTGATGTCGTCGTTGTTGGACAGGACAGAGAGAAATGGAGAGAGGAGGAAAGACAGAGGGGGAGAGAAAGACAGACACCTGCAGACCTGCTTCACCACCTGTGAAGAGATCTCCATGCAGGTGGGGAGCCGGGGGCTCGAACCGGGATCCTTACGCCGGTCCATGTGCTTTGCGCCACGTGTGCTTAACCCGCTGCGCCACCACCCGGCTCCCCTCTCTCCTTTTTCTGTAAGATAAGGGCGGTGGAGAGAAAGCATAATGGTTCTGTAAAGAGGCTCTCACGTCTAAGGCTCCAAAGTCCCAGGTTCATTTCCAGCAATACCACAAGCCAGAACTGAACAGTTAAAACAAAAACAAAAACAAAGGGAATGAGTTGGGCCAGGGAGGGCACTTGTGTGGCATGGCTCTGGGTTCTTTGCTTGCCAGGAAGGCTGTCCTTGGCTCATCGTCAAAGAGGGGTGTCCCCCTTCCCCATTCCTGACCCAGGGGGTCCTGGCCTGGGGCTCAGGACCAGATCCACAGAGCAGGGGACAGACCTTCCCTCAGGGAATGCAGCTGCTCTGAGACCCGATCCTCTCTCAATCACCGTGCCTCAGTTTCCCCCAAAGAATAAAGTGGAGGTCAGGGAGTCGGGCGGTGGCGCACTGGGTTAAGCGCACATGGCACAAAGCGCAAGAACCGGCGTAAGGATCCCGGTTCGAACCCCCGGATCCCCACCTGCAGGGGAGTCGCTTCACAGGCAGTGAAGCAGGTCTGCAGGTGTCTATCTTTCTGTCCCCCTCTCTGTCTTCCCCTCCTCTCTCCATTTCTCTCTGTCCTATCCAGCAACGACAACATCAATAATAGCTACAACAATAAAGCAACAAGGGCAACAAAAGGGAATAAGTAAATAAATTTAAAAAAGAAGAAAGCGGAGGTCACGTCCTGCCTGTAGACGTCCCTCTCCCCTGACCCCCGCCCTCAGGTCCGTGGACTTTCTCCTGGACGCCAGCCTGCGCCGGCTCTACCCCTCACAGGAGAAGCCCAGCTCCTCCTAGCACTCCTGGGACCGAGGGGCCCCGTCACCGGATGCAGAGTGACACCCCGTGAGGAGATGGAGCTCAGCTCACCGGGCAGCAGGGACCAGGACTCAGCGGGTGGCCAGTGTCTGGAGGGGCCCCGGGCGCCAGGAGGACCGCGGCTACCGCCCCCTGCCCTGCCGCCCACGGGGTGGGGGCCACACTGGCCCTCCCTCCACCCAGAAAACCTCCGGAAGTCTCTCCTTTTCTGCTGGGAGGAGCAGGACTGGGGCCCCAGATGGAGGCCGACTTGGTGTCACAGGGGCCCGGGGTCCCTCCAGGGGGGTCTTCAGGAGCAGGTGTTGCTGTGAGGAGGGTGGCCAAGCACCTGGTGGTCGTGGGCCCCCTGCCCCCAGGCTCCCCTGCCCCTCCCCAGACTGCACAGAAACTAAGAAACCCAGTCGGCAGGAGGCTGTTGTCAGCATGGTCCCTGGGGACATAAGGCTGAGCAGGGGTGGGGTGGGCCGCTTGTCCTCCCTCCACTGCCCACGCGGCTAGAGCCAGGCCCCGGCCTCCGTCAGGGACCAGCAGACACTGCTGCCCAGCCCGACTCCGGCCCAGCCTCCACCTGGGAAGACGCAGCCTTCCAGAAATGTCCGGCACTGGGGCCTGTGACCCCCGGGCCCGCAAGGGGGCGTCCACGGCCCAGGCAGTGGCTGTAAGCATCTGATTTCAGGAGCCCGAGCTTCATTCCTCAGACGGCCCAGCTCCCCCGCCCGTCTCCTGCCCACCCTCGCTGTGCAGACACCTGCTTTGAAAACTGTGTTAATAAAATCACCAGACGCTGTGAATCATCATTGTCATAAAATAAAGAGTCGGGGCCAGGCGTGTACATCTTACAAAGCACAAGGACCTGGGTCCAAGCCCCCCATCCCCATCCCCATCCCCGTCCCCGTCCCCACCTGCAGGGGAAGAACTTCGCGAGCTGTGGAGCAGTGCTGCAGGTGTCCCTGCTCTCAATTTCTTTCTGTCCTAGCAAATAAAAGTAATGGAAATACCCACTGAAAACCGGCCCACTGAAAGCGGCCACTAGGTGGCACCATCGCCAGCTTTGTGATTTGGGGCACCCACCTCAGGGATCTCTGGCCTCGGGCACCCCAGGAGGGGGCAGGGGTGGGGGCAGGGAGGGAGGGCACAGAGGCCACCACCGGACCGTGGCCAGGGGGCTGGACCAGCCAGGATGAGAGAGACGGCCTGTGGCCTCAGGGTCCCTAGCAGCAGGAGGTGGGGCCACTGGTCAGTGTGTCTGTTCATGTTCCAGTACCAAGCAGTTTTGATGACAATGGCCCTATAATACAGTTTGAGATCTGGGAGTGTGATGCCTCCAGTTCTGTTCTTTCTTCTCAAGATTGTTTTGGCAATTCTAGGTCTTTTCTGGTTCCAGATAAACATTTGTAGCATTTTTTCTATTCTCCTAAAAATGTGCTTGGGATCTTGATGGGGATAGCATTAAATTTGTAGATGGCTCTGGATAGTATATTCATTTTGATGATGTTAATTCTTACAACCCGTGAACATGTATTATCTTTCCACTTCTTTGTGTCTTTTTCAATTTCCTTGAGTAGTGACTCATAATTTTCAGTATGCAAGTCTTTCACTTCTTTGGTTAGGTTTACTCCTAGATATTTTATTGTTTTTTGTTGCTATAGTAAAAGGAATTGATTTCTGGATTTCAATTTCTTCTAACTTAGTGTTTGCATAGAGGAATGCAAATTTTGTTAATTTTGTAGCCTGACACTTTACTGTATTGCCTGATGATTTCCAAAAGCTTCTTGCTGGATTCCTTAGGTTTTTCCATGTATACTATCATGTCATCTGCAAATAAGGAGAGTTTGACTTCTTCTCTTCCAATCCTTTTAATTCCTTGCTCCTGCCTGATTGCTATGGCAAGAACTTCCAACACTATGTTGAATAGTAATGGTGATAGTGGGCAGCCCTGTCTAGGATCTGATCTGAGGGGAAATGCTTCCAGTTTTTCACTATTGAGTATGATGTTGGCTGTAGGTTTGCTATATATAGACTCCACTATCTTCAGGAATTTTCCATCCATTCCCATTTTTTGTAGTGTTTACATCATAAAGGAATGTTGTATTTTGTCAAAGGATTTCTCTGCATCTATTGATATGACCATGTGGTTTTTGGTCTTGCTTTTGTTGATGTGGTGGATCACATTGATTGATTTACATATATTAAACCAACCTTGCATGCCTGGGATAAACCCCACTTGGTCATGGTGAACAATCTTTTTGAATATACTGCTCTATCCAGTTGGCTAGAATTTTGTTCAGTATTTTCGCATCTATGTTCATCAGAGATATTGGTCTGTAGTTTTCTTTTTTGGTTGTGTCCCTGTCTGCTTTTGGTATGAAAGTGATGTTGGCTTCATAGAAGCTAGAAGGGAGTATTCCAGTGTCTTCAATCTTCTGGAAGACTTTTAAGAGTAGAGGTATTAGTTCTTCTTTGAAGGTTTTGTAGAATTCATTTGTAAAACCATCTGGTCCAGGATTTTTATTTTTGGGATGGTTTTTGATAACTTTCAATTTCATTAGCTGTGATGGGCCTGTTCATGTCATCCACTTCCTCTTTACTTAGTTTTGGAAGTTGGTAGGTATCTAGGAAATCGTCCATTTCTTCCAGGTTCTTCAGCTTGGTGGCATAGAGTTGTTCATAGAAGCCTCACATGATATGTTGAATTCCTGTGGTGTCTGTTGTGATATTTCCTCTTTCATTTACTATCCGACCTAACCCTTTTTTGTTTTGTGAGTCTGGCTAAAGGTTTGTCGATTTTGTTCACTCTTTCAAAGAACCAACATTTACTTTCATTGATCTTTTGTATGGTTTTCTTATTTTCAGTGTTATTGATTTCTGCCCTAACTTTAATGATTTCTGTCCTTCTGTTTGCGTTAGGGTTCCTCTGTTCTTCTTCTTCTAGGTCTTTAAGATGTGCAATCAGGCTGTTTATTTGTGCCTTTTCTTGTTTCCTAATGTGTGCTTGTATAGCTATGAACTTCCCTCTCAGTACTGCCTTAGCTGTGTCCCAAATATTTTGATAGCTTGTGTCTTCATTTTCATTGAACTCTTGAAACATTTTGATTTCTTCCTTGATTTCCTCTTTGACTCAGAGGTTGTTAAGAAGTGTACTGTTGAGCTTCCACATTTTGTCACTGTTACTAATCTTTTGTTGATTGTGAAGTGTTAGCTTAACTCCATTCTGGTCTGAGAAGTTGCTTGGGATGATTTCAATGCTCTTGAATTTTCTGATGCTGTCTTTGTGGCCTAACATATGGTCTGTCCTTGAGAATGACCCATGTGGACTTGAGTAAAATGTGTATTCCAGTTTCTTGGGATGAATGACTCTGAAAATGCCCAATAGTTCTAGTTTATCTCTTCATTTAGCTCCCTTATGTCTTTATTGATTTTCTGCCTGGTTGATCTGTCAAGTTGAGAGAGTGGGGTGTTGAAGTCCCCTACTATGATTGTGTTACTGTTAATATATTGCTGTAGGTCTTTCAGTAGACGTTTGATGTATTTAGATGGCTTCTCATTGGGTGCATAGATGCTAATAATTGTTAAGTCCTCTTGATTGACTGATCCTCTGAGCACTAAGTAGTGTCCATTCCTATCTTTTTTAATCTTATCTATTTTAAAGTCTATCGTGTCAGATATGAGAATAGCTGTTCCTGCCCTTTTTTGTGGGCCATTGGCTTGTATGATAGTTTTCCATCCTTTCACTTTAAGTCTGTGTTTGTCTTGTTGATTAGGTGAGTTTCCTGTAGACAACATATTGTTGGGTTGTGTTTTCTGATCTATCTTCCTACTCTGTGTCTTTTAATAGGTGAATTCAGGCCATTGACATTTATTGATATCAAAGATTGAAGATATTTTAACGCCATTCTTATAGAGTTTTAGAGTGTTCTGATATATGGCCTGTTTATGATGGTCTAACTGTTTATAGGAGACCTTTCAGAACTTCTTTCAGGGCAGGCTTGGTGATGGTTGCTTCCTTCAACTGTTGCTTGTCTGAGAAGTTTTTGATGCCTCCATCTAGTCTGAATGACAGTAGCAGGATACAGTAGTCTTGGTTGTAAACCTTTCTCGTTGAGCACTGGATAGCTATCTTGCCATTCTCTTCTGGCCTGTAGTGTTTTTGTGGAGAAGTCTGCTGCTAATCCTATGGGTTTTCCTCTGTAGGTGACTCTTTGTTTTTCTCTTGCAGCCTTCAGAATCCTTTCTTTATCCTTATTCCTTTCCATTCTAAATATGATGTGTCCTGGTGTCTTTAAATCTTGGTTAATTCTGTTTGGGACCCTGTGGGCTTCTTGAATCTTTATGTCTTTGATGTTGTCTAAACTAGAGAAGTTTTCAGCTATTATGGCCTGAAGAATGCGTTCTTCCTCTCCCTCTCTTTCTTCCTCTGGTAAGCCAATAATGCGTATATTTTTCTTTTGAAGTCATCCCATAGGACTCTGTTGTTGTTTTCAGCATCTCTTAATCTCTTTTTGAGATCTCTTACTTCTTTTTTAGTTGTCTGTAATTTGTCTTGATCTTGCTAATTCTGTCTTTAGCCTCATTGATTCAGTTCTCTCTCCCCTCTACTAAAGGAGCCTGGCTGTGCCCCTTGCTTTGAACATGCAAGCATTTTGCCTTCTTTCTATAGCAATGATTTATTTCATGTTAGAGGGAGGATGCATTGGATCAACCTTCCCGTGGTGCATCCCGTGAGTACCCATTTATTGGGGAAACTGACGATCCTTCCTAGCCGACTGAATCCACATGGATCCCAGTCACTTTCAAAGCCAGCAACAAGCAGACATCAGGCTCAACCTGATGACTGGCTACGCTGTTGACTGGCTACGTAAGAAGGGCAAACGCTAGAAGAAGAAGGAGGAGGAGGAGGAGGAGGAGGAGGAGGAGGAGGAGGAGGAGGAGGAGGAAGGGAGGGGACAGGGCATGGCTTTGTCATATTCAGTGCTGGGGCTGAACTGGGGTGGGGGGGGTGGGGGTCATGTGTGCCAGTCCTGTGCTCTGCCTCTGAGCCGTCCTTCTGACCCACAGAACAGAGACTTTGGAGCTCGAGTCAGACCCAGGTTTGAATCCCAGCTGCAGCCCCTGTCGCTGAGACATCATGGTCAAGTCTCTGAGCATTCTGGAGCCTCTCCGATGTCTACCTTTCCCTGGCGCCCCTCCCCACCATGCCACCTCCAGAACCTCAGCCCAGCTGGGCACTGGAGCCATACATGACTGGTGCGAGGCCCCTGGGATTGGCCCCTGGTCTCTGGAAGGTTCCACCCTGGCCATGGCCCTGCGGTGCAGGGGGGCGTGAGCAGGTGTGGGGAGGAGGGTCTCTCACTTCTGCCTCCCGCAGCCTGCCTTCAGGGAGCCACCCTCTCCCACGGGGTAATCCAAGGGGTGCTACATCCCCAACTTGGGACCAGACACCCAGAGGAAACTCTGTGGGCCCATGTCTCTCCCCAGCCCGACCCCCATGCCACGGGTGGTATCGGGATGCTTTGCAGAGGCCATGGCTTCGGAGAACCCACACACACACCCCTCAGCTCTGCTGTGAGCTTCCCAGGACAGAGCTAGTGTGAGGTCCTCCACTCCTCACCCCTGGATGGGACCAGGAAAGGGACACACCCCTTCTCTCCTCCATGTGTGAGAGAGGGGGTCTGAGGGGGGTGTCGTGGGGTCTCGCAGCCAACAACCCAGAGCCATTCCTTCGTAGTGAGGGAAGCTGAGCAAGACCTGGGCCAGGGGTCTTCCACGGAAAATGCCCAGTGATGCATCTAGTACCGGGCGTGTGAGAGACAGAGAGACTTTGCTGTGCCGTTACCCTTGATGGGCCGCGAGGAATGGCAGGGGGGCGAAGGGGGGTGAGGCTGAAGGGAGCTGAACGCAGGAGACCAGGCAGAGCCACTGCGAGGGAGCTTCGAGGTTTATTGCCATCACCGCCGTCATGGCCTGAGGCTGAGCCGGGGGCTCTGCTCCAGGACCGTCCACTACTTGCTTGAATCAGAAGCACTGAGTCCAGGGGAAAGGGAGTGGCTGCCGGCCACCCTGCAGCCCTGTCCACGGTGCTGAAACCTGTGTGTGTGTGTGTGTGTGTGTGTGTGTGTGTGTGTGTGTGTGTGTGATCTCCCCCTGCGTGCCCACCCCCACCCCCCCAGCTCTGTCAGGAGGAGAAGGGAGGGGAGCCAGGTGAACACACAGGTTTTATGAGCCGGGGTCCTCGCCTTCCTGTCCTGGGGTCCTATGAGCCGGCCTCTCTGTCCTCCAAGGCTGGGGGCCTCAGACCTTTTCTGATCTGACCACCACAATGTACAGGGCTTCCTTGAGGCAGCTTTCTCTACCCGCTGGCGTGACAGACCCAGGGAAGAGGGCTGGGTGTGCAGGGCACGGGGAGTAGGAGAAAGAGAGAGCAAGAGAGCAAGGCGAGGGCTGGGTGAGAGGCGGGCCGCCCCTAGCCCTAGACGGGGGTCAGCTCCTTGTCGTACTTCTGCATGCCTTCGTCGGGCAGCAGCACCTCCACTGTGAAGCTGACCTTCTTGGTGTGCACGAAGCTGTAGGTGTTGTCAAAGCGCAGCACGTCTGCAGGGCACCAAGGCGGAGGACGGGGCGGTTGGCCGGCGTCTCCCTGCCCTGCCTGCTCCTGGCCTTCCCCTGCCAGGGGCTGGAACCACCCCGTCTGCCGGCCCTGCCGTCCACAGTCCACAGCTCGCCCGCTGCTTCTCCACCCACCGCACCCCTGCTCCCAGGGAGCTGGCCGGGGCTGCCCAGCCAGCAGGACCCCGAGCGAGGGCCACTCACAGACTCCTGCCTCCGAGCAGGTGAGGCTGCCGTCCTCGGGCACCATGTGGGCGTTGTAGCGCTGGCTGGGCAGCACCTCCGTCATCTCCCCCGCCCGCTGCCGCTCCCCCATCTTAGTCTTCAGGAAGACCCCAAAGCCGATGTCACCCCCGTCGGACGCAAACTGCCACCTGCAGCCGGCGAGGGGCTCAGGTAATGGGTCCCGGGGGTGGGGGTGGGGGTGGGACACCGGCTGGGCCGCCTACCTGAGCACGCAGCCGGGAAAGAGGATTTCGTACTCCACCTGGTGCGAGGACCCCCGCGAGATCTGCACCGAGTGCTCGTACTGAGTCTTCACCTGGTCGCGCACGTACATGGACTTGGGGATCTCGCCACCATAGTTGATCTGCGGGCAGAGGCCGTGAGGGACCCCCAGCAAGTCCCCCCACACCAGGCTGGTTATGGAGGGCTTTAAAAAATTTTTTTTGTAATTAATTATTTATTTTCTCTTTTGTTACCCTTGTTTTTCATTGTTGTTGTGGTTATTGTTGTTATTGATGTCATTGTTGTTGGATAAGATAGGGAGAAATAGAGAGAGGAGGGGAAGACAGAAAGGGGGAGATCCTTGCGCTTTGCACCATGTGAGCTTAATCGGACTCCCTATGGAGTGCTTTTAAAAAGTGTCATTTTAGGAGTCGGGCAGTAGCGCAGCGGGTTAAGTGCAGGTGGCGCAAAGCACAAGGACCGGCGTAAGGATCCCGGTTCGAACCCCCGGCTCCCCACCTGCAGGGGAGTCGCTTCACAGGCGGTGAAGCAGGTCTGCAGGTGTCTGTCTTTCTCTCCCCCTCTCTGTCTTCCTCTCCTCTCTCCATTTCTCTCTGTCCTATCCAACAACAATGACATCAATAATAACAACAATAATGATAACTACAGCAACAATAAAAAGGGCAACAAAAGGGAAAATAAATAAATATAAAGTATAAAAAATTTTAAAAGGCGTCATTTTGTGGAGGACAGGTGTTGGTGCACCCTGTTGACAGCACAGGTTACCTTGCTGTCAGACCCAGGTTCAAGGCCCCAGTCCCCACCTATAAGGGGGAAGCTTCACAAAGCAGGGTTATTGTTGGGGCTTGGTGCCTGCACTATGAATCCATTGCTCCTGGAGGCTTTTTTTTTTTTTCAATATTGTTGTTGCTATTATTGTTGTTGTTGGATAGGACAGAGAGAAATGGAGAAATGGAGAGAGGAGGGGAAGACAGAGGGGGAGAGAAAGACAGACACCTGCAGACCTGCTTCACCGCCTGTGAAGTGACTCCCCTGCAAGTGGGGAACCTGGGGCTCAAACCGGGATCCTTGAGCTTGGCTCCACGTGCGCTTAACCTGCTGTGATACTGCCAGGCTCCCACTTTCTCCTTCTCTATCTTTCCTTCCCCTCCTCTCCAATTTCTCTGTCCTGTCAAATACTGAGGCAGAGAAAGAAGCTGAGGGCGAACTTATCAAGAGAGAAGCAAGGAGTCGGGAGGTAGCGCAGCGGGCTAAGCACACATGGTGCAAAGCGCAAGGACCAGCATAAGGATCCCAGTTTGAGCCCCCGGCTCCCCACCTGCAGGGGAGTCGCTTCACAGATGGTGAAGCAGGTCTGCAGGTGTCTGTCTTTCTCTCCCCCTCTCTGTCTTCCCCTCCTCTCTCCAGTTCTCTCTGTCCTATCCAACAACAACAATAATGATAATAATAATAAATAATAATCCAACAATGACATCAGTAACAACAACAATAATAACTACAACAACAACAACAAAAACCAAGAAGGGCAACAAAAGGGAATAAACAAATAAATAAAATTTATAAGAAAAAAAAAAAAGAGACAGAAGCAAGGGTTCACTTCTTAGTTGGAGAATAATAATGTAGTCGACAGCCATCTTAGGCTCACAGCATAAACGGGGACTTTCTCCTGCCGCCATCCCAGCGGCCTTGGTCAGCGTCCCTAGAATCTGCTCCTTCTGCCCCAGAGCCTGCTGGTCACCCAGACAAATTGTACTGTGTTTATACAGAAAAGAAAATCATAAATTGTGAAGCTTGTTGCCGTGAGTGCTGTGGGAAGCTGACACCACTGTACAGGAGGACAGCCCGGCTGTGCTCAGAGCTCGGCTTTCTTGGGTCCGGAGTCAGTAATGCAGCATGAAACAAACATGGCTTCCCGAACTAATGCCTCGGTGTGACCCGTCTCTCTGCTGAGAGTCTGGTACCAGCACACTAGTTGGAGAGCTCCGGTGGGCCGCACAGTGGCATACCCGGTTGAGCACACAGAGCACTAAGAGCAAAGATCCACCCTCTTGAGGATCCAGGTTCAAGCCCCTGGCTCCCCACCTGCAGGGGGATTGTGTCATAAGCGGTGAAGCAGGAGTCTCTCTGTCTCTCTCCCTATCTCCCCCTCCTCTCTCAATTTCTCTGTCCTGTCCAATAAAATGGGGGGAAAATGGTCTCCAGGAGTAGTAGAGTACAGGCACTGGCCCCCAGTGATAAGGCTGGAGGCAAAGATGAAGAAGAGAACCCTAGGAAGGGAGGAAGGAAGGAAGGAAGGAAGGGAGGAAGGGAGGGAGGGAGGGAGGGAGGATGAGTGGAGGCCCTGGTTGCAACAACAGAATGTCTCCATTTGTTTCAGTGAGAGAGAGACCGGGCCCTGCTTGGCCACGGACAGGCACGGCTGCACCCAGGGCCTCCGGCCTGCCGTCAGGTGCTCCCCGGCCCAGTGGATACCGTGTCTTCCGGCCACTGCCCTGTCCCTGCTGCTTCCCTCGTCCCCCGAAACAGCCTGAGCTCCTGTCCCCACCCCTGCCCCCATATCTGCTCTGACTCTGCAGACCTGGGCAGGCCCCCAGGCACGTCCCCTCCCAGTTCTGGGCTGGGATCTCTTGTTCTTGCTTGTCTGCACAGCAGCTAGAGTCCTGTGAGACTTTCTTCAGAGACATGTGTGGACTGGCTGAGGGCATGAGACAGAACCCTAGAGGCTGGGAGCTAGCTCAGAGAGTTAGAGCACAGGACTCGCACAGCTGAGCTTCAAGTTCCATCACTGGCATCGTCATAAGCTACCGCCCCATCTTTTTTTTTTTTTTCTTTTCTTTTTAAGAGAGCACTGCTCAGCTCTGGCTTATGGTGGTACGGGGCATTGAACCTGGGGCTTTGGGGCCTCAGGCATGAGAGTCTCTTTGCATAACCATTATGCTATCTACACTTGCCCCCCCATCTCTTTAACATTTTATTTTATTTTAATGAGTGAGAGAGATACAGAGAGAAGGACACAGAAAGACCACAGCCCTGCTCAGCTCTGGCTGGTGGTGGTGCTGGAGATTGAACCTGCGACCTCAGAACTTCTGACATGATAGTCTTTTGCTGGGGGTCGGGCGGTGGTGCAGCGGGTTGAGTGCATGTGGCGCGAAGCGCAAGGACCGCCATGGGAATCCCAGTTCGAGCCCCCGGCTCCCCACCTGCAGGGGAGTCGCTTCACAGGCGGTGAAGCAGGTCTGCAGGTGTCTGTCTTTCTCCCCCCTCTCTCTTCCCCTCCTCTCTCCATTTCTCTCTGTCCTATCCAACAACAACAGCATTAGTAACAATAATAGTAATGACCACAACAACGATGAAACAGCAAGGGCAACAAAAGGGGGAAAAAAGTAAAAGGGCCTTTAGGAGCTGTGGATTTGTGGCGCAGGCACCGAGCCCAGCAATAACCCTGGAGGCAAAAGGAAGGAAGGAAGGAAGGAAGGATTGAAGGAAAGAAAAAAAGTCTTTTGCTGAACCATGATGCTGTTTCCCCAGTCCCCCCTCCATTAAAACAATGATAAGTCAAAAGAAAAATGAGATAAGGAAGGAAGGAAGCCAGCTCTGCTCACCCCCAAGCTGGGGCTCTTCATACCTTGGTCATGCATTTGGGGTTCCCGTCTGGGTCAGTCATGGTCCCCCCAAACTGAGCAGGCAGCTCCTCAGGACTGATGAGCTTCAGCAAGCCTTCCTTCCAGTTGGCTGGGCAGGGTGCAGGGCAGTGGTCAGTGCCCCCCACCCCCAGGCCCCTCAACCCTGCAGGAGCTCCGGTTCCCGGCCTCCCAGCCTCATGTGGCAGGAAGTTCCCACCGACCACACTGCCATGGAAACATGCCAATGCACAGATGCCTCGTGTCACCACGCGCGGTACGGCAACTTCCCAGGGTGCTATGGGGCTTGGGGTCCACTTTGGGGTGCACCCGGCTCCCAGGGGCGGGGGCAGATGTGGGCTGGGGTGTCAGGAAAGGCAGCCGGCCTAGCGTCCGGCCCTGGGGCAGTGCTGGAGCCATCATGCGTGTGAGACGCCAATCTCCAAGCTCTCCCGCCCTCTCCCTCCTGCCATAAAAGGCAACACACTGTCTACTGAGAAAGGTCTCATCTGTCATCATATTGTTTTAGAAAATATGGAAAAATAGGAAAAAATAAGCCCTTTTCCTGCCATCCACAAGGTGACGCCGTGTCTTTCTAGAAATACCCTCTTGTTTCTGTGCACACAGGAAAGGCCCTGCAGTCTGCCAACCCTGTCACCTACTTCTTACAGCTGAGTGACATTTCCTGTCATGTCAGTGTGCTGCTGCTTCTTTTCCTGCTTCTTCTTTTTTAAATATTTATTTGTTTATTTCCCTTTTGTTGCCCTTGTTGATTTTCATGGTTGTAGCAGTTGTTGTTATTGATGTTGTTGTTGGATAGGACAGAGAGAAATGGAGAGAGGAGTGGGAGACAGAGAGGGGAGAGAAAGATAGACACCTGCAGACCTGCTTCACCGCCTGTGAAGCGACTCCCCTGCAGGTGGGGAGCCGGGGGCTCGAACTGGGATCCTTATGCCGGTCCTTGGCTTTGCACCACATGTGCTACCTCCCAACTCCCTTATTATTTTATTATTATTTTTTCCCCAAAAAGCCCTGCTCAGCTCTGGCTG
Organism: Erinaceus europaeus; assembly: GCF_950295315.1. Lineage (NCBI taxonomy): Eukaryota > Metazoa > Chordata > Mammalia > Eulipotyphla > Erinaceidae > Erinaceus > Erinaceus europaeus. The sequence continues at coordinate 1,672,990 of NC_080167.1, read as the reverse complement.
ATGGTGGCTCTGGGGACTGAGCCTGAGACTTTGAAGTCTCAGGCATGAAAGTCTCTTTGAATAACCACTATGCTATGTACCCCTGCCCAAGAGAGGCTTTCCGTGTGGCCATTATGCTGTCTCCCCAGACTCATGGGATGGGCATGCTGCCGGGCTCTCATGGTCCCTTCTTTGCGGACGCCCCTCTTCACCCTGTCTCCCCTGCTTGCCCTTTCCCCTAGAAGCTCCGAGGGAATGAGAGTGGAGAATTGGTGAGTCTCACAGCAGCCCAATGAGCCAGACGGAGGTGGGCGTGGAGGCCTCGACGGAAGGAAGGACGGAAGGACGAGGAAGAGTGGTGGGCACCCTGCCTATCTGGAGGTCTGCTGGGCCTCGAGCTGGTGGTGGGCGGCCCTCCAGGTGGGGGCGGGGTGGGCGAGCCTCCCTGCAGACTCACTCCACTTACTTCCCAGCACGACGATCTTCCTGCGTGTGTCCTCGCTCAGGAAGGGCTTCATGAGGTTGTAGCCCACCGGGAACAGCTTGGTGGCTAGAGAAACGCCACAAGGACAAAGGGGAGGGAGATGAGTCTTTGGGACACAACACTGGAGGCCTCAGCCTCGGGAAGGCCTGTGTCCTGTGCCCCCCAGTCCAGCCAAGATCCAGCCAAACAGCCAAGCAACGGACCGACGTGCTCTGTGGTACACTGACCAGCTAGTCAGCCAGGTGGACACTTGGCCAGCCACAAAGCCAACCAGTCAGTGGCGGTCGGTCAGCTAGACCAATCAGACGCCACCCCTCAAGCCATGCACCCCGCCTCCCAAATGGCCGGTCAGCACCCGGGGCCCAGCCGAAGAGGGTGCAGAGCTGTGCTGTGGAGGCCGCTGGGGTAGGTGGGCACAGGGCGGCTGGAGGCCAGGAGGCAGGCAGGGGGCGGAGGCAACTGGACTGGGACTGGGCGCAGAGGTGGGCAGCAGAACGAGGGAGCATGGGACAGCAGATGGTGGCCTGCAGACACGGTGCTTGCTGAGTCCTCCCGGCTCTGGGATGAGCTGCCAGCCACCCTGGGCAGAGGCAGGACTCACCTCCAAGGGATGGAGGGAGGATGGAGGAGGGGATGGAGGGGGGACAGGGAAGGGGATGGAGGGAGGACAGGGAACGGGATGGAGGGGGGCAGGGGAGAGGATAGAGGGGGGATAGGAGAGGGTGTGGAGGGGGAACAGGGGAGGGGATGGAGGGGGTATGGGGTGGGGGTGGAGTGGGGACAGGGGAGAGGAAAGAGGGGGACAGGGGAGGGTGTGGAGTGGGGACAGGAGAGAGGACAGAGGGTGATGGGGAGGGGGTGGAGGGGAACAGGGGAGGGGATGGAGGGGTGATGGGGAGAGGATGGAGGGGGGAAAGGGGAGGGGATGGAAAGGGGATGGGGAGGGATGGAGGGGATGGGGAGGGGATGGAGGGATGGAGGGGGACAAGGAGAGGATGGAGGAGGATGGGGAGAGGATGGAGGGAGACAGGGAGGGGATGGAGGGGAACAGGGAGGGGATGGAGGGATGGAGGGGGGATGGAGGGATGGAGGGGGGTGGGGAGGGGATAGAAGGATGGAAGGGGACAGGGAGAGGATGGAGGGGGACAGGGAGAGGATGGAGGGATGGAAGGGGACAGGGAGAGGATGGAGGGATGGAAGGGGACAGGGAGAGGATGGAGGAGGATGGGGAGGGGATGGAGGGATGGAGGGGGACAGGGAGGGGATGGAGGGATGGAGGGAGACAGGGAGGGGATGGAGGGTTGGAGGGGGACAGGGAGGGGATGGAGGGATGGAGGGAGACAGGGAGGGGATGGAGGGATGGAGGGGGACAGGGAGGGGATGGAGGGGGACAGGGAGAGGATGGAGGGATGGAGGGGGACAGGGAGAGGATGGAGGGGGACAGGAAGAGGATGGAGGGATGGAGGGGGACAGGGAGAGGATAGAGGGATGGAGGGGGACAGGGAGAGGATGGAGGGATGGAGGGGGACAGGGAGAGGATGGAGGGGGACAGGGAGAGGATGGAGGGATGGAGGGGGACAGGGAGAGGATGGAGGGGGACAGGGAGAGGATGGAGGGATGGAGGGGGACAGGGAGAGGATGGAGGGATGGAGGGGGACAGGGAGAGGATGGAGGGATGGAGGGGGACAGGGAGAGGATGGAGGGGGACAGGGAGAGGATGGAGGGGGACAGGGAGAGGATGGAGGGGGACAGGGAGAGGATGGAGGGGGACAGGGAGAGGATGGAGGGATGGAGGGGGACAGGGAGAGGATGGAGGGATGGAGGGGGATAGGGAGAGGATGGAGGGGGACAGGGAGAGGATGGAGGGGGACAGGGAGAGGATGGAGGGATGGAGGGGGACAGGGAGAGGATGGAGGGATGGAGGGGGACAGGGAGAGGATGGAGGGGGACAGGGAGAGGATGGAGGGATGGAGGGGGACAGGGAGAGGATGGAGGGGGACAGGGAGAGGATGGAGGGGGACAGGGAGAGGATGGAGGGATGGAGGGGGACAGGGAGAGGATGGAGGGGGACAGGGAGAGGATGGAGGGGGACAGGGAGAGGATGGAGGGATGGAGGGGGACAGGGAGAGGATGGAGGGGGACAGGGAGAGGATGGAGGGGGACAGGGAGAGGATGGAGGGATGGAGGGGGGTGCAGGTCCTGGGTGCAGTGTCCTCCCACCCACCTTTCACGATGAGCATGAACTTCAGCGTCTCAGGATAGTTCTCTTCAAGGAGGCCAAAGAACTGTGGGCCCAGGGCGACCCGTCAGAGCCTGAGCCCCCCCTCTCCAGTCTTCATGGCCTCCCTGGGGACTCGGGGCTGTGCAGGGCTCCCGTCACCCCCCAGCCGCTCGTGGCGGGACCTGCGTCACCTCCACCTGCACAGCCACACCCGGTCACTGCTGTTCACTGCGTCATGACCGGTGTGGATGAGCGCCCAGCCCTGGCCAGCATGCCCCCCGGCCACTCATGTCCCTGCAGCCTTTGCGGCACCGACGGGCAGCCCCCCCACTTGGTGGCTGAGGAGCTCGGAGCTGAGGTCAGGTGGACGTCGGCCCCGGGGGCCTGTTCTGTGGGGCCCTTCAGGGGGCAGGGGGAGGCCCCTGTGCTGGGGAGAGGTGAGGGGTCCGGGCGAAAACCTTGGCCGGGTGTGGCTCCCAGGGCAGCCTCACCTCCTGGTAGACCTCCACCAGCGGCTTCCAGAAGTGCTTCAGGCCCAGGCCCTCGCAGTCAAATATCATGACGATGGTCTCGATCTTCCGCCCCAGCTGCAAGGCAAAAGCGGGGCCTCTGGGGCGCGGGCGGGAGCCCTGGGGCTTCTCTCACCTGGGCGCTCAGCTTCCACCGCCACTACGCCGACGCACATCCGTCACCCGTCCACCTACCCACCCTTCAGTCCACCCGCTGTCTGTCCGTCCGCCCGTCCGCCGTCCCGCGTGAACCGTCACCGGTCACTCTTAGTAAGCTGACATTCACTAAGCGCCATCTTGTCTGAGCCATTGAGAGTGACGTCTGGATGCTCAGTGACGTGCGCCCCTGGACCGGGACGCAGGCCAGCACCCAGAGCGGCACAGCTCGGCCGAGAGTCAGGACAGCCCTGTGCCCTGGGCCAGAGCACAGACAGGGAGGGCCGCCCGGCGCTCTCGGAGAAGGCGCCATGGAAGTCAGAGGCCTGAAGGGAAGAGAAGAGAGCACTTGTGTGTGTGTGTGTGTGTGTGTGTGTGTGTGTGTGTGTGCGCGCGTGCGTGTGTGCGCACGCGTGCGTGTGCTCGTGCATGTGTGTGCGCGTGCATGTGTGTGCACGTGCGTGTGTGTGTGCTCATGCATGTGTCTGAGTGTGTGTGTGCGCGTGTGTGTACATGAACTGGGGCATGTCTGTCTGTGTCTCTGTGTGTGCATTGGGATGTGTGTGTCTGTCTGTGGGCCTGTGTGTGTGTGTGTGCACTGGGGGGTGTGTCTGTTTGTGGGCGTGTGTGTGTGTGTCTGTGGGCCTGTGTGTGTGTGTGTGCACTGGGGGGGTGTATGTCTGTCTGGACCTGTGTGTGTGTGCACTGGGGTGTGTGTCTATCTGTGTGTGTGTGTGTGTGTGTGTGTGCGCACTGGGGTGTGTGTGTCTGTCTGTGGACCTGTGTGTATGTGCACTGGGGTGTGTGTCTATCTGTGGGTCTGTGTGTGTGCGCACGCACTGGGGTGTGTGTGTCTGTCTGTGGACCTGTGTGTGTGTGTGCACTGGGGTGTGTGTCTATCTGTGGGTCTGTGTGTGTGTGTGTGTGTGTGTGTGTGCGTGCACTGGGGTGTGTGTGTCTGTGGGCCTGTGTGTGTGTGTGTGTGTGCACTGGGGTGTGTGCATCTGTCTGTGTGTCTGTCTGTGGGTCTGTCTGTGGGTCTGTGTGTGTGTACTGGGGTGTGTGCATCTGTCTGTGAATCTGTGTGTGTGCACTGGGGTGTGGAACTGTGTGTGGGTCTGTGTGTCTGTCTGTGGGTCTGTGTGTGTGCACTGGGGTGTGTACATCTGTCTGTGGGTCTGTGTGTGTGCACTGGGGTGTGTGCATCTGTCTGTGGGTCTATGTGTGTGCACTGGGGTGTGTGCATCTGTCTGTGAATCTGTGTGTGTGCACTGGGGTGTGCAACTGTGTGTGGGTCTGTGGTATGTGCTGGCAGACGTGTCACCCAGAGTCGTGGCAGGATTGAGGTAGCGACAGTGACCTGCCTGGTTTACAATGTGACAGCCGTGAACTGGTGGCATGGATGTGTCATTTCCTTCACTCTTTGCAGTCACGATTAGTCTTCCTGCGTGGCTTTAATTTTCTTTGTATGTAAAAGATGTCTGTTCTACTTTTTAACTTTACTTTTTAAATTTATTTTTAAACTTTATTTATTTGATAGAGACAGCCAGAAGCTGAGAGGAAGGGGGAGACAGAGAGACCCCTGCAGCCCTGCTTCACCACTTGTGAAGCTTCCCCCTGCAGGTGGGGAACAGGGTTAACTTTACTTTGTTATCTATATGTCTTTATCTATATGTATTTTTTATCTATATACTTGTTTATTTATTTATTGAACAGAGACAGAGAGAAATTGAGGAGGGGGAGATAAAAAGGAGAAGAGAGGGGGTCAGGCAGTAGTACAGCAGGTTAAGCGCAGGTGGCGCAAAGCCCAAGGACCACCATAAGGATCCTGGTTCGAGCCCCGGCTCCCCACCTGCAGGGGAGTCACTTCACAGGCGGTGAAGCAGGTCTGCAGGTGTCTGTCTTTCTCTCCCCCTCTCTGTCTTCCCCTCCTCTCTCCATTTCTCTCTGTCCTGTCCAACAACAACGACAACAATAATAACTACAACAATAAAACAACAAGGGCAACAAAAGGGAAAAAATAAATAAATATAAAAAATGGCCTCCAGAAGCAGTGGATTCATGGTGCAGGTGCCAAGCCCCAGCAATAACCCTGGAGGCAAAAAAAAAAAAAAAAAGAGAGAGAGAGAGAGAGAGAGAGAGAAGAAAGAAAGAAAGAAAGAAAGACCCCTCCAGCCCTGCTTGCACCATGAAGCATTCCCCTGCCCTGCAGGTGAGGGGTGGGGGCTTGAACCTGGGCCCTTGTGCATGGTAGCAGGTGTGCTCTACCAGGTGTGTCACCGCCCGCGACCCCTTGTGTGTGGTTTTAAGCGTTTCCTTCATTTCATCGAGGGAGGGAAGCTCCTATTCTGTATCTCGATGCTCAGTAATGTGGACACCGTGTGCTCAGTCTGCAACTGGGGACAGAGACCGGAACCCAGACTGGTAGCCTGTGTCCTGCACCCACCTCTGCCCTGCCTCCCCTCCCTCGCCCTGCGCCCACCTCTGCCCTGCCTCCCCTGCCTCGTCCTGCGCCCACCTCTGCCCTGCCTCCCCTGCCTCGTCCTGCGCCCACCTCTGCCCTGCCTCCCCTCCCTCGTCCTGCGCCCACCTCTGCCCTGCCTCCCCTCCCTCGTCCTGCGCCCACCTCTGCCCTGCCTCCCCTGCCTCGCCCTGCGCCCACCTCTGCCCTGCCTCCCCTCCCTCGCCCTGCGCCCACCTCTGCCCTGCCTCCCCTGCCTCGCCCTGCGCCCACCTCTGCCCTGCCTCCCCTCCCTCGCCCTGCGCCCACCTCTGCCCTGCCTCCCCTCCCTCGCCCTGCGCCCACCTCTGCCCTGCCTCCCCTCCCTCGCCCTGCGCCCACCTCTGCCCTGCCTCCCCTGCCTCGTCCTGCGCCCACCTCTGCCCTGCCTCCCCTCCCTCGTCCTGCGCCCACCTCTGCCCTGCCTCCCCTCCCTCGTCCTGCGCCCACCTCTGCCCTGCCTCCCCTCCCTCGTCCTGCGCCCACCTCTGCCCTGCCTCCCCTGCCTCGTCCTGCGCCCACCTCTGCCCTGCCTCCCCTCCCTCGTCCTGCGCCCACCTCTGCCCTGCCTCCCCTGCCTCGTCCTGCGCCCACCTCTGCCCTGCCTCCCCTCCCTCGTCCTGCGCCCACCTCTGCCCTGCCTCCCCTCCCTCGTCCTGCGCCCACCTCTGCCCTGCCTCCCCTCCCTCGTCCTGCGCCCACCTCTGCCCTGCCTCCCCTCCCTCGTCCTGCGCCCACCTCTGCCCTGCCTCCCCTCCCTCGTCCTGCGCCCACCTCTGCCCTGCCTCCCCTGCCTCGTCCTGCGCCCACCTCTGCCCTGCCTCCCCTGCCTCGTCCTGCGCCCACCTCTGCCCTGCCTCCCCTGCCTCGCCCTGCGCCCACCTCTGCCCTGCCTCCCCTCCCTCGTCCTGCGCCCACCTCTGCCCTGCCTCCCCTGCCTCGTCCTGCGCCCACCTCTGCCCTGCCTCCCCTGCCTCGTCCTGCGCCCACCTCTGCCCTGCCTCCCCTCCCTCGTCCTGCGCCCACCTCTGCCCTGCCTCCCCTCCCTCGTCCTGCGCCCACCTCTGCCCTGCCTCCCCTCCCTCGTCCTGCGCCCACCTCTGCCCTGCCTCCCCTCCCTCGTCCTGCGCCCACCTCTGCCCTGCCTCCCCTGCCTCGCCCTGCGCCCACCTCTGCCCTGCCTCCCCTGCCTCGTCCTGCGCCCACCTCTGCCCTGCCTCCCCTGCCTCGCCCTGCGCCCACCTCTGCCCTGCCTCCCCTCCCTCGCCCTGCGCCCACCTCTGCCCTGCCTCCCCTGCCTCGCCCTGCGCCCACCTCTGCCCTGCCTCCCCTGCCTCGCCCTGCGCCCACCTCTGCCCTGCCTCCCCTCCCTCGCCCTGCGCCCACCTCTGCCCTGCCTCCCCTCCCTCGCCCTGCGCCCACCTCTGCCCTGCCTCCCCTCCCTCGCCCTGCGCCCACCTCTGCCCTGCCTCCCCTGCCTCGCCCTGCGCCCACCTCTGCCCTGCCTCCCCTCCCTCGCCCTGCGCCCACCTCTGCCCTGCCTCCCCTCCCTCGCCCTGCGCCCACCTCTGCCCTGCCTCCCCTCCCTCGCCCTGCGCCCACCTCTGCCCTGCCTCCCCTGCCTCGCCCTGCGCCCACCTCTGCCCTGCCTCCCCTGCCTCGTCCTGCGCCCACCTCTGCCCTGCCTCCCCTCCCTCGCCCTGCGCCCACCTCTGCCCTGCCTCCCCTCCCTCGCCCTGCGCCCACCTCTGCCCTGCCTCCCCTGCCTCGCCCTGCGCCCACCTCTGCCCTGCCTCCCCTGCCTCGCCCTGCGCCCACCTCTGCCCTGCCTCCCCTCCCTCGCCCTGCGCCCACCTCTGCCCTGCCTCCCCTCCCTCGCCCTGCGCCCACCTCTGCCCTGCCTCCCCTGCCTCGCCCTGCGCCCACCTCTGCCCTGCCTCCCCTGCCTCGTCCTGCGCCCACCTCTGCCCTGCCTCCCCTGCCTCGCCCTGCGCCCACCTCTGCCCTGCCTCCCCTCCCTCGCCCTGCGCCCACCTCTGCCCTGCCTCCCCTGCCTCGCCCTGCGCCCACCTCTGCCCTGCCTCCCCTGCCTCGCCCTGCGCCCACCTCTGCCCTGCCTCCCCTCCCTCGCCCTGCGCCCACCTCTGCCCTGCCTCCCCTCCCTCGCCCTGCGCCCACCTCTGCCCTGCCTCCCCTCCCTCGCCCTGCGCCCACCTCTGCCCTGCCTCCCCTCCCTCGCCCTGCGCCCACCTCTGCCCTGCCTCCCCTCCCTCGCCCTGCGCCCACCTCTGCCCTGCCTCCCCTCCCTCGCCCTGCGCCCACCTCTGCCCTGCCTCCCCTCCCTCGCCCTGCGCCCACCTCTGCCCTGCCTCCCCTCCCTCGCCCTGCGCCCACCTCTGCCCTGCCTCCCCTCCCTCGCCCTGCGCCCACCTCTGCCCTGCCTCCCCTCCCTCGCCCTGCGCCCACCTCTGCCCTGCCTCCCCTCCCTCGCCCTGCGCCCACCTCTGCCCTGCCTCCCCTCCCTCGCCCTGCGCCCACCTCTGCCCTGCCTCCCCTCCCTCGTCCTGCGCCCACCTCTGCCCTGCCTCCCCTGCCTCGCCCTGCGCCCACCTCTGCCCTGCCTCCCCTCCCTCGTCCTGCGCCCACCTCTGCCCTGCCTCCCCTCCCTCGTCCTGCGCCCACCTCTGCCCTGCCTCCCCTCCCTCGTCCTGCGCCCACCTCTGCCCTGCCTCCCCTCCCTCGTCCTGCGCCCACCTCTGCCCTGCCTCCCCTCCCTCGCCCTGCGCCCACCTCTGCCCTGCCTCCCCTCCCTCGCCCTGCGCCCACCTCTGCCCTGCCTCCCCTCCCTCGCCCTGCGCCCACCTCTGCCCTGCCTCCCCTCCCTCGTCCTGCGCCCACCTCTGCCCTGCCTCCCCTCCCTCGTCCTGCGCCCACCTCTGCCCTGCCTCCCCTGCCTCGTCCTGCGCCCACCTCTGCCCTGCCTCCCCTCCCTCGTCCTGCGCCCACCTCTGCCCTGCCTCCCCTCCCTCGTCCTGCGCCCACCTCTGCCCTGCCTCCCCTCCCTCGTCCTGCGCCCACCTCTGCCCTGCCTCCCCTCCCTCGTCCTGCGCCCACCTCTGCCCTGCCTCCCCTGCCTCGCCCTGCGCCCACCTCTGCCCTGCCTCCCCTCCCTCGTCCTGCGCCCACCTCTGCCCTGCCTCCCCTCCCTCGCCCTGCGCCCACCTCTGCCCTGCCTCCCCTCCCTCGTCCTGCGCCCACCCACACGCGCGCGCGCGCCTCACCCGCTCCGTCTGCAGGTCACACTCATGCAGGATGCGCTCACAGTCCCGCATCTTGGTCTTGAGCAGGTCCTGCTTGGTGATGGAGAACAGCAGCCCCTTGGGGTCCATGGGCCCGATGATGTCGTACCACACGGGGCAGCCGTCCCGGTCGTAGCCGCACAGCCCTCCCGGCATGTACTTTTGGATCACCTGGACGTGCGGGGGAACGGCCCGCTTTCCAGCTGCGACTAGCAGACCTCTGTGGCCCGTGTCCCCCCGAGGGGCCCAGCACACGGGTCTCTCCTGTGCCTCTAACACTACTTGGCACCCAGCAAGCCCCTCCCCAAGCCCCGCTCCACCTCCTCTTACCCAACTGTTGGGGGATCCAATAGGCGGGCAGGGCGCTCACCTCCGGGGGCTGCCAGTCCAGAATGTGGTCGATGTCCATGGTCTTTCGGAACTCCATGTACTGAGGGAGGTGCGTGTGAGGCCTGGCACCCCCAAAGCGTCCCCCACCCCACAGCCCAGGGCAGGCCTCACCTTGCGGAGCATGGCCTCTGACTTCGGCAGGTCGAAGCTCCTGGCTGCAGGGAGGTGTGAAGGGGTAGGGCAGGCTGTCTGGCGGTGCCCCGGCCCTGGGCGGGGTCCTTCACCTTTCTCCCCACCCCTCCCTCTCCCACACTGGACTCGGGGCAGGTGGTGTGCATGGGGATGAGAGCCACGGGCCACACCTGGGCGGTGGGATTCAGGCCTTCTCCTGTCCCAATGCTCGCCCTTAGGGCCCTGGCCCCTGGGCCTCCCATGCCCCCAGCTCCCCAGCCCCCTAGGTGCCAAACCCTTCAGTCCCCAGCTCTCCAGCCAACCAGCTTCCCAAGCCCTAAGGCCCCCCACTCCCCAGCCCCAGCCTTCCCACACTCACCTCGGAGCCAGCGCAGAAGGAAGTAGTCATCAGGATTGGGCAGTGCAGGCAGCACGTCCTGGACATTTTCTCGGAACTGGGGGGGGGGGGGCGCAGAAGCTGGTTACAGGGGCTTCACTCAGACCTGGGCCCCAGACTCAATGGCTGCTTCTGGTACCCGCCTCCAGCCCCATCTGGCCCAGTGAGGAGAGGGTGGGTGGGTGGATAGTGGATGGAGGGGTGGTAAATGGTGGATGGAAGTGTGGTGAATGGATGAGGGATGGATAGTCGATGGAAGGGAATGGGTGATGATGGATGGATGGTGTTGGATGTAAGGGTGGATGGTGGGTGATGGAATGAGAGAATACGTGCATGTATGTATCTGTGGATGGCTGGGAAAGAACAGAGAGGCGGGGGGGAGCAGAGGGTGGGAGAAGGGTGAGTAAGTGAATGGTGAACAGACAGGAGGGGTGGGGAAGGGGCTACAGTGCAGTGTCAGCCCTTCCTTCCTCCCAAACCAAGTCTTCTCACCCCTCTGCCACTCGAGACCCCCGCCGGCACAGCATGTGGGGCTCTCAGGCCGGCCGCCGGCACCGAGCCCCAGGGCCCCTCCCTCCCAGCTAAGCGCACAGTCAGGCCCTGGGCCCGGACCCTGGATTGGACCTGCTCTGGGATCTGAGCCCACACCCTGCCTGGCGTTGCGGACACCCTGCCCTGGCCCGGGTCTCCAGGCCCTGCTGGAGGTGCTGGGGCAGCAGAGCCAAGGACACCCAGGCCGCGGCCGGGCTCACCTTGGCCAGCGCCTCCGCCTGCTTGGGGCTCAAGTCTCCCACGCGGCCGCTCATGGTGCCGGGGCTGCGGCGGCTGGGCTGTGTGGGACTGTGGTGCCGGCCAGTGGGGCCTTTTGCCCCCACTCCTGGGTGTGGCCACGGGCGCCACCTCCTTCACCAACTGCTGGATCGCACCTTACATAATCAGGATTAAGTGAGGTCCCGTGCTTGGCTATGGGACAGGGCTGGGCAGGCAGGCATGGAGGGCGTGTGGGAGGGCAGAGCCTGGAGCTCCGAGCCATGGGAGCTGGGCCCAGTGCCTGTCTGTGAACAGACTGGGTTTCCAGGTGCCCGGGGCAGTGGGGACCCCTCCATGCTGGCATTCTTCTGACCAAGCCCCTGTCTCTCCATCTCTTGATTACGGAAACCCCACGGTGCCCCACCCCAAGGGATCTCTGGCATCACCCCAGCTCTGAGCAGTGCTGGTCTCTTTTCCCAACAGGTGTTCTGTTTCCACAAGAGACAGGCTGGGCCAGCTGAGCACACACCTTGCTTGTGTGAGGCCCTGGGTTCGAATCCTGACCCCTTAGAACGAGAAAGATAAAACCCAAACCGAAACATAACATAACTGGTGGGTGGTGTGCCATTCTCTCTCTCTCTCTCTCTCCCTCTCTCTCTCTCTCTCTCTCTCTCTCTCTCTCTCTCACCCAGGAGAGGCTCCATGGTGGAGTGTAGGGCTTGCAAGCGTGTATGGCCCTGGCTTCAATCCCCGGCACCCACCACACATGCTGCAGTGGTGCTCTGGCTTCCTCTTCCCCACCTCTCACTCACTAATAAGAAAATCTAAATAAATACAATGTGAGCACCTGCTCGTGAGAGAAGCTCGGGGCCATTGGGTCATGGGGTCCTGCATCCGCCCGCCCCGTCAGCCTTCCCGGAGGGCACCCTAGCTCCGCTCCTGACAGGGTGGCCATGCTCGACGCTCTGCCCTGGCCTCCCCCAGACCCCCGGCCCCCTGGACCAGCTCTCACCACAGGCCAGGCCGGGGCCTCTTAGGCTGGTGATGGGTTTGAGGTGCCCCAGGGCCTGAGAGTGGGGTTCACAAAGAGGGGGGGCCTGGGATGGCGGGACAGTTAGGTAACAGCCCCACCCCAGGGGATCGGGTTCCTGTATTCTCTCCTTAGCCCTGATCCGTGGTTCTCACCATTCTCCTCTCTCCTAATCCCCAGCACCACTCCCAGGCACCTCAGGGGTGAGGGCAGCTGGGGGAGGATGGGCGTCCTCGGGGGCCTCCAGAGACTCCCCCCTCCACCTTCCCCACAGAGCCGGCCCCCGGTGGCCAACGCAGGCAGGTATGGAGGGCCTCAGCCTTGTAGTCCTGCAGGCACCCGCCTCTGCCTCCTTGGCACAGCGGTGAGGTTGGCTCTGCCTGCTGGGTGCTCCCTCACCCACCCCACCTGATTTTCCAGGGAAGCACCTGAGGGAGTGCTGGGTGCTGGCTACAGTTACAGGCTGGCAAGTCACAGCCAAGTGGCACAGCCACCATGCCGGGCACTGCTCGGGGGGCCTGCTGATGGCCAGGCACCCAGCCACAGGGACCCAGTGGGAGCGGGGGGGAAGGCGGACCGGCAGGCAGGGGGATGAGGACAGGTGGACAGGAGACAGGTGGACTGAGGGACAGGTGGACTGAGGGACAGGTAGACAGGAGACGGGTGGACTGAGGGACAGGTGGACAGGAGACAGGTGGACTGAGGGACAGGTGGACTGAGGGACAGGTGGACAGGAGACAGGTGGACTGAGGGACAGGTGGACAGGAATCAGGTGGACTGAGGGACAGGTGGACTGAGGGACAGGTGGGCTGAGGACAGGTGGACAGGAGACAGGTGGGCTGAGGGACAGGTGGGCTGAGGACAGGTGGACTAAGGGACAGATGGACAGGAGACAGGTGGACAGGTGGACTGAGGGACAGGTGGACAGGAGACAGGTGGACAGGTGGGCTGAGGGACAGGTGGATAGGAGACAGGTGGACAGGAGACAGGTGGGCTGAGGGACAGGTGGACAGGACACAGGTGGACTGAGGGACAGGTGGACAGGAGACAGGTGGGCTGAGGGACAGGTGGACAGGAGACAGGTGGACTGAGGGACAGGTGGGCTGAGGACAGGTGGACTAAGGGACAGATGGACAGGAGACAGGTGGACAGGTGGACTGAGGGACAGGTGGACAGGAGACAGGTGGACAGGTGGGCTGAGGGACAGGTGGATAGGAGACAGGTGGATTGAGGGACAGGTAGAAGACAGGTGGACTGAGGGACAGGTGGACAGGACACAGGTGGACTGAGGGACAGGTGGACAGGAGACAGGTGGACTGAGGGACAGGTGGACAGGAGACAGGTGGACTGAGGGACAGGTGGACAGGAGACAGGTGGACTGAGGGACAGGTGGGCTGAGGACAGGTGGACAGGAGACAGGTGGGCTGAGGGACAGGTGGGCTGAGGACAGGTGGACAGGAGACAGGTGGACTGAGGGACAGGTGGACAGGAGACAGGTGGACTGAGAGACAGGTGGACAGGAGACAGGTGGACTGAGGGACAGGTGGACAGGAGACAGGTGGACTGAGGGACAGGTGGACAGGAGACAGGTGGACTGAGGGACAGGTGGACAGGAGACAGGTTGACTGAGGGACAGGTGGACAGGAGACAGGTGGACTGAGAGACAGGTGGACTGAGGGGCAGGTGGGCTGGGGGGCAGGTGGGTTGGGGGGGCTGAGGGGCTGGGGGGCTGGCCCCAAGGGGAGGGAGTACGATTTAGCGGCAGGGGCTGATGGGAGGCCGGGCACAGCTGTAGAGGGGCTAGGAGCAGGCTGTTTGCCGTGGGTGCGTCCCAGTGAGGCCGGCCCTGCTGGCCTGCACCCACACCCTCCACGCACGCAGCAGGGCTGAGCTGAGCAGACACTGGCCACACGGAGTCGGGGTGCTGCTCCCATTTACAGTCGAGCAAACAGAAGGTCAGAGACCAAAGGACACTCTGGCAGGTCACCCCGTCCTGGGGAGCCCAGGGCTTGAACCCAGCCTGTGGGATGTGAAGCCTGTACGGCCCCCACAGTGTCCCAAGGGACCTTCAGCCCCTACCCCCCACTGAGACTCTGGGACCATGGTGACATGGGGCACAAGCAAACGGCGCCCCACCCTGGCCCCTGCAGTGGTTACTAGGAAGCGGGAACAGAATCAAAAACCAGTTGGGTGAGTGGGGCTTTGGGGGGCGTTGGCTTCGCAGAGAACGGGAGCCGGGGTCCGCCCGCAGCAGGGGGGTCAGGGGCCTGCAGAGGGAGCCCAGCTGGCTGGCCCAGAGTCCAGGAGTGCCCCACAGCTGAGCTCACCTCCTACCCCAGCCAGTCCGTCTCCTGTCTTCATTAGAGAAATTCTTTCCGTATTTGTTTTAATATTCTTTTTCCTCTGGGATTATTGCTGGGCTCGGTGCCTGCATCATGAATCCACCGCTCCTGGAGGCCATTTTCCCCCCATTTGTTGCCCTTGTTGTTGTAGCCTCGTTGTGGTTATTATTATTACCATTGTTGATGTTGTTCGTTGTTGGATAGGACAGAGAGAAATGGAGAGAAGAGGGGAAGACAGAGAAGGGGAGAGAAAGACAGACACCTGCAGACCTGCTTCACCGCCCGTGCAGCAACTCCCCTGCAGGTGGTAAGCTGGGGGCTCGAACCGGGATCCTTACACCGGTCCTTGTGCTTTGCACCACGTGTGCTTAACCCGCTGCGCCACTGCCCTACCCCCAAGAATTTTTTTAATATTTATTTATTCCTTTTTTGTTGCCCTTGTTTTACTGTTGTAGTTATTACTGTTGTTATTGATGTTGTTGTTGTTGGATAGGACAGAGAGAAATGGAGAGAGGAGGGAAAGACAGAGAGAGGGAGAGAAAGACAGACACCTGCAGACCTGCTTCACCGCCTCCTGTGAGGCGACTCCCCTGCAGGTGGGGAGCCGGGGGCTTGTACCGGGATCCCTACACGGTGCTTGCGCCATGTACGCTTAACCTGCTGCGCTACCTCCCGGCTCCCATTACATGGTCTTTTGTGACTGGTGTCTCTCCCTCTGTACACAACGCTTGCTTGTTTTTAATTTGACAGGACAGAGAAACTGAGAGAGAAGGGGAGGTAGGGAGAGCGACAGGCACTGCAATACTTCACTATTGCTTGTGGAGCATCTCCTCCGCAGGTGGGGGCAGGCGGAGGCTGGGGCCTAGAACCCGGGTCCTTGCATGTGGTGATTACGTGCACTCAGCCCGGTGTGTCACCGCCGGCCCGCTCGCACACGGTGTTTTCAAGGCTCAGCCATGTTGTGACCCGTGTAAACAACTCTGTTCCTTTCCGTGGCTGACTACGCACATATTTCACATTCTGTTCATCCACTCACCGGCGAGCACACTTGGCTTTCTTTTTCACGAATGCTACTGTCAACACTGTATGTAGCTGTTTTCAGTCCTCTTGATTATATAGACACCTTCAGGGGAGCAGGTGCCGGGCCTGCTAAACTGAGTCTAGTCTAGCCTGCTGCGGGGTGCACCTGGTTCTCACGGTGTCTCCCCCTGGACGGGGACACCTGACCTGCGTGGCTGTGTGGGTGGCCCAGGTTCAAGCCCAGTCCTCACGGCACTGAAGGAAGCTTTGATGCTGGGTGCCTCTCTCTCTTCTTCTTCTCTTTCTGTCTTTCCTCTCTCTCTCTCCCCCCTCTTTCCCCCAGAATAGTGAAGCCCCACAAATGACAACAAATAAATGTATACATGGGGAATCGGGTGGTAGCACAGTGGGTTAAGCGCACGTGGCACAAAGTGCAAGGACTGGCGTAAAGATCCCACTTCGAGCCCCCACCTGCAGGGGAGTCCCTTCACAGGTGGTGAGGCAGGTCTGCAGGTGTCTCTCTTTCTCTCCCCCTCTGTCTTCCCCTCCTCTCTCCATTTCTCTCTGTCTGGCACAATAACAACATCAATAATAACTACAACAATGGAAAACAAGGGCAACAAAAGGGAAAATAAATAAATATTTAAAAATTAAAAAAAAGAAATTGAAATATATGTATAAATGAATACATAAATAAAACTTGGGGCTGGGCAGTGGCACACCTGGTTGAAAACACATTACAATGCACAAGGACCTGGGTTCAAAACCTTGGACCCCATTTGCAGGGGTGAAAACTTTACAAGTGGTGAAGCAGTGCTGCAGGTGTCTCTCTGTTTCTCCCTCTCCACCACTCCCTCTCTCCTGATTTCTGGCTGTCTCCATCCAATAAAAGATAGTAAATCCAATAAAGGTCATAAAAATAATTTTTAAAGTAAAATAAAGCTAAGAGATGGACAGCTCAGAACACAGAATACACATTTCACCCTGTGTGAGGACCTTGATCTTGGCACCACATGGAGGCACGTGCCCAGCACCAAGGGCGAGTGCTGTGGTGCTGTGTTGTCTCTCCAGCTGCTCTCTCCCTTTCTGACTTTTGTCTTTGAAATTAAAAATAAAATACTGGGGTAGGGGGAGGAGAAGTCTACCAGGAACTGTGGGCATAGTATAAGTCCTCTGTTGCAATAAAAAGCCAAATAAATAAACTACAAGAGACTGGAGAATAGATTACTCATTTGGGGAAATCTGTAAAACCTTCCAGCATGAGTGATTTAGTCATGAAATTCTCTCTCTCCTCTCCTCTCCTCTCCTCTCCTCTCCCCTCCCCTCGTCTCTCTCTCCTCTCTCTCTCTCTCTCTCTCTCTCTTCTTTCCTATTCTTTATCCATCCCTCTGGGAGTATGGACCCAGGGTCACTGTGGGATGCAGAAGGTGGAAGGTCTGGCTTCTGTAATTGCTTCCCCACGGAACATGGGTGTTGACAGGTGGATCCATACTCCTAGCCTGCCTCTCTCTTTCCCTAGTGGGGCAGGACTCTGGGGAAACGGGGCTCCAGGACACATAGGTGGGGTTGTCTGTCCAGGGAAGTCTGGTTGTCATGATGGAACCTGGTGACTGAAAAGAGAGTTAACACATAAACCCTAACAAGTTGTTGACTAACCATGAACCTAAAGGCTGGAATAGTGCAGATGAAGAGTTGGGGGTCTCTGTTTTGTAGATAGCTAGTAGGCATATTTTAATTATATTCCAAAGGTCCTGTGAGTATACTAGCTTTTTTTTCCCCCCCTGAGCCTGACATCTGATATGCAGGTGAATCCAAGTTATTGTCTGAGGAGATGGTGTCATGTCTGGAAAAAGGACCATAAAGCTGGACCAGGGAAGAGAGTAGCTCCTAAATATGGAAAGGGTGTGTAAATATTGTTAAGAAATTCTCTTGGGACATTAGACTGTATCATATATATATATATATATATATATATATATATATATATATATATATATATATATAACTTTACCAGAGCACTGCTCAGATCTGGCTTATGGTGGTGCTGGGGATTGAACCTGGGACTTTGGAGCCTCAGGCAGGAGAGGCTTTCTGTATAGCCATTATGCTCCCTCTCCAGCCTGCCTGTATTACAATATCCCTCTGCCTTTAATTAATTTTTTCCCTAACATTTGCTTCATTGATTTCAAATGAGATGGGGTGTCATGGAAGAGAGGGACCAGCTCACAGCAGCACAGGGACCAGAGTGGGGGCCACCCCGCCAGGCAGGACCACTCTGCTCGCCTGAGCCAGCAAGGAGAGGAAGGAGGTGGCACTGGATCTTCCCCTCTGCCCGCCCACAGGCAGCCCGGGCCCCTCCAGACACCACCGCCCCCTGGTGGCCTAGACCCAAGTCACTTGGGTCACCTGTGCCCTGCTCAGCCCTGAAGTCTCCAGGTGGGAAAGGGGCCCTGGGAGTCACAGCCCTGCAGGGGACAGGCGTCCTGGTGGTCTCCCGCAGGCTCCGGGCCATACAAGCTCCAGTGGCAACCCTCCAGGAGCTCCCCTCCCTCCTTCTTGGGTGCCCGTCCCCAGCTGCCAGCCCCCTACACAGACACACACACACACACACACACACACACACACACACACACACTCACTCACTCAGCCCGGCACAGCCTCAGTCTTGGGCCCGTAACATGGGCTCTGGGTAAGAAGTGTTTACTTTGGTAAAATTAAAATTGAGAGACGGCAGCCTAGGAGGTGATGCAGTGACCAGAACGAGAGGCTCACAAACAGGAGGTCTTGAGTTCAAGTCCTGGCACTGCATGTGCCAGAGTGAAACTTTTATTCTCTCTTCCTGTCTACCTTTCTCTCCTTCTCCCCCGCTCTCCCTCTAGCTCCCCCCTCTCCCCTCTCTTCCTCTCCTTGTCTCTCCTCTCTCTTACTTCCTCTAGCTCCCTCTCCTCTCTCTTCCTCTCCCGTCTTTCCTTCTTTGTCTCTCTCCCTCTCTTCCTCTAGCTCCCTCTCTCTCCCCTCTCTTCCTCTCCCTGTCTCTCTCTCCCCTCTTCCTCTCCCTCTGTCTTTTGTTTCCTCTTTCTCCCTCTCTTCTCTCGCTCTCCTCCTCTCCCTCTATCTCTCACTCTCCCCTTTCTTTCTTCCTCTCCATCTATCTCTCTCCCCCTCACAAAATAAAGATAAACTGAGAAATGGCGCACCCATGCATAAGGTGGTGGGTTCAGACCCCAGCACCTCATGGGAGCACCAGGGAAGCTCCGTGGAGGGTGGGTGGCACTGCGGTATCTCTCTAATAATAATAATAATAATAATAGTATCAAGAGTGGAAAGCTGGACCTGAGGAGGCTGCTGAGTGGCACCAGTGTAGGCCTGGGCCTTGTCCCTGGCACCACACAAAGGGAAGGAAAGTCCGGCCTCCGACCTGCCCCGGGGCTACGTGGCAAGGATGTGCCCTCCCGCCATGTGCGCCCGGCAGGTGATCCGGAGGGAAGGCTGGGCGGCTGGGGGGTGAGGCAGGGTGCCCCCACGTGCTGCTCTGGAAGCTGATCCCCGGGGCTTCCCCCAGGCCACAGGTCTGACCCGGGGCCACCAGGGCTCTGCACACTTCCTGGCCACAACTTGGCTGTTTTGTAACCGTGTTATAAAACGGCTTTACCGGCAGCCAGTGTGGACACAGTGGCTGACAGAAACATGCAAACAGCATGGAGAGGCCACCAGTGGCACCTCACGGCCCCCCGGCTGGCCCCTCCCTCCATCCTCAGCTGGCAGCCCACACGCCCCAGGTCCCCGCCCTGCCGCCTTTCTGGGTGTGTCCACAGCAAGTGGGCTCCTGATGTTCCAAGCACACGCTGAGAAGGGGCCCCACGTCCCCTCTGCCCTCCTCCCGCAGTGGCCCCTGTGTCCCCGTGTCCCCAGGCTTGAAGGGCGTGTGAGCAGGGCCCCAAACTTCAGCCAGCCAGCCCCTCCCAGCTGCTTCCTCTTGATGTTTTATTTTACATTTGTTTGTTATTGGATAGAGACAGAGAGAAATGGAGAGAGAAGGGGGAGATAGAGAGGAGGAGAGAAAGACAGACACCTGCAGACCTGCTTCACCGCGTGTGAAGCGACTCCCCTGCAGGTGGGGAGCCGGGGGCTCGAACCAGGGATCCTTACATCGGTCCATGTGCTTTGTGTCACCTGCGCTTCTTAACCCGCTGTGCTACTGCCCGACTCCCATTGTTTTACATCTTTTTAATTCTTAAAAAATTTTATTTTTACTTTATATTGGACAGACAGAAAGAAATTGGGAGAGAAGGGGGAGATAGAGACACAGAATCTCATCATTCATCCAAAGGCTCCCCCCACCAGACCAAGACCCCCAGGCAGCCCACAGATGTGTATGTAGACTGAGAACTGTCATCAGAGGGTCGAACCCTGCACGAGGCTGTGCCAGGAGGGAGACAGGCCGGGGGGGTGAGGGAGAGGCTCACGGTTCGAGCGCACAGCTCTTCATTCGCAGAGTGGGGTGTCTGGTGGAAGCCCATCATGACAGCCACTGGCTCTCCAGCCAGAACCCCTCCCCCAGCAGGCGTGAGAGCGGGGGAGCCCCACGTGGCTGGACCCTCCAGCCAGTGCATCAGCCCCAGGCCACGGAGACCTATCACTGGGGGCCCAGCCAGGCTCCTGGGGGGCAGGTGGTGTTTGTGGGGGTCCCCACCTCAGGGAGGGCTCTGTGAGGAGGACCTTTCCACAGCACTGTGACCTCACAGGGAGACACCATGGGGGGGCAGCAGCTCTCTCCTGTCCTGGGGGCTGTGGTGCAGGGGCCAAGCCCTGAGAAGGCTACTGTCAGCACTGGTTATCAGACATGCTAGGACCCACTGGCCTGGCTCTGCTGGGAGCTGGGGCTGGGGCACGTGGGGACAAATGGGGACAGGTGGGGATAGGTAGGGAAAGGAGGGGACAGGTGGGGACAGGTAGGGATAGGAGGGGACAGGTAGGGACAGGTAGGGATAGGAGGGGACAGGTGGGGATAGGTAGGGATAGGAGGGGACAAGAGGAGATAGGTGGGGACAGGAGGGGACAGGTGGGAACAGGTAGGGATAGGAGGGGACAGGTGAGGACAGGTAGGGGATAGGAGGGGACAGGTGAGGACAGGTAGGGGTAGGAGGGGACAGGTGGGGACAGGTAGGGGTAGGAGGGGACAGGTGGGGACAGGTAGGGGATAGGAGGGGCAGGTGGGGACAGGTAGAGATAGGAGGGGACAGGTGGGAACAGGTAGGGGTAGGAGGGGACAGGTGGGGACAGGTAGGGATAGGAGGGGACAGGTGGGGACAGGTAGGGATAGGAGGGGCCAGGTGGGGACAGGTAGGGTAGGAGGGGACAGGTGGGGACAAGTGAGATCTGGTCTGGGCCAGGCAGCGCAGCCCCTGTCTGCAGTGCCTCTGGTGGCTCCCCAGCTCCCTCAGGTGGGAACCATGTTGGAGCAGTGGGGGTGGGGACGGGGCTGCCTGCAGCTCTGGACCCAGGCCCACCTGCCACCCGTCCACCAGCCTGCCCAATAAGCTGCCATCCTGGGTCACATGGCAGAGTCTTGACACCTTCCGCTGTCCCCTCGGTGTGACTCCCAGACGCCTGTGGGGAAGGACATGAGGCAGGACCCTCAGTGCAGGGAGGGCGTCCGGCCCCTCCAGAGTGGCCTGGCCCTTGGCCATGTGGGGAGGAGGTCAGAGCTGAGTGCCTAGGCCCCGAATCCTCTCCTCTGAGGCCTTGTCCGGCAACAGCAGCTCCACCGTGTAGCTGACCTTCTTGGCGAACATCAGGCTGTAGGTGTTATCAAAGCGCAGGACATCTGGTGGTGAGGGCAGCAGTCAGGGGGGCGCCCACCACCCGCAACCCACACACCGGCCTGGTCCAGCCATAGGGGTCCCAGAGGAGGAAACTGAAGCCACCACCCCAGAGCAAGGGTGAAGTTCGGGCCCGGGGAGGGGCACCTGCACAGGGGCCTCCCACCTGCCCCCAACTCTCAAGGACTGTGCTCTGTTTTTGTTTGTTTGTTTTGTTTTCTGCCTCCAGTGTTATCACTTGGGCTCAGTGCTGGACTACTAATCCACTGCTCCTGGAGGCCATTATACATCTATCTATCTATCTATCTATCTATCTATCTATCTATCTATCTATCTATCTCTATGTATCTATATATCTGTGTATCTATATATCTGTGTATCTATGTGTCTATATCTATGTATCTGTATATCTATGTATCTATATATCTATGTATCTGTGTATCTATCTATGTATCTATGTATCTGTATATCTATGTATCTATATATCTATGTATCTATGTATCTGTATATCTATGTATCTGTATATCTATGTATCTATATATCTATGTATCTGTATATCTATGTATCTATATATCTATGTATCTATGTATCTGTATATCTATGTATCTGTATATCTATGTATCTATATATCTATGTATCTGTGTATCTATCTATGTATCTATGTATCTGTATATCTATGTATCTATATATCTATGTATCTATGTATCTGTATATCTATGTATCTGTATATCTATGTATCTGTATATCTATGTATCTATATATCTATGTATCTGTATATCTATGTATCTGTATATCTATGTATCTATATATCTATGTATCTGTATATCTATGTATCTGTATATCTATGTATCTATATGTCTATCTATATATCTGTATATCTGTATATCTATGTATCTATATATCTATGTATCTGTATATCTATGTATCTATGTATCTATATGTCTATCTATATATCTGTATATCTATCTATGTATCTGTATATCTATGTATCTGTATATCTATGTATCTATATATCTATGTATCTATATATCTATGTATCTGTATATCTATGTATCTGTATATCTATGTATCTATATATCTGTATATCTATATATCTGTATATCTATCTATGTATCTGTATATCTATGTATCTGTATATCTATGTATCTATATATCTATGTATCTATATATCTATGTATCTGTATATCTATGTATCTATGTATCTATATGTCTATCTATATATCTATATCAGTATATCTATCTATGTATCTGTATATCTATATATCTGTATATCTATCTATGTATCTGTATATCTATGTATCTGTATATCTATGTATCTATGTATCTATATATCTATGTATCTGTATATCTATGTATCTATGTATCTATATATCTATGTATCTATATATCTATGTATCTGTATATCTATGTATCTATATATCTATGTCTCTGTATATCTATATATCTGTATATCTATCTATGTATCTGTATATCTATGTATCTGTATATCTATGTATCTATATATCTATGTATCTATATATCTATGTATCTATATATCTATGTATCTGTATATCTATGTATCTATGTATCTATATATCTATGTATCTGTATATCTATGTATCTGTATATCTATGCATCTATGTATCTATATGTCTATATATCTGTATATCTATCTATGTATCTGTATATCTATGTATCTGTATATCTATGTATCTATATATCTATGTCTCTGTATATCTATCTATGTATCTGTATATCTATGTATCTGTATATCTATGTATCTATATATCTATGTATCTATATATCTATGTATCTATGTATCTATATGTCTATCTATATATCTGTATATCTATGTATCTATGTATCTATATGTCTATCTATATATCTGTATATCTATGTATCTGTATATCTATGTATCTATATGTCTATCTATCTATATATCTATGTCTATGTCTATATCTATATATGATAACAGAGAAATGGAGAGAGGAGGGGAAGACAGAGAGAGGAAGAGAAAGACAGACACCTACAGACCTGCTTCACCGCCTATGAAGCGACTCCCCTGCAGGTGGGGAGCCGGGGGCTCGAACCGGGATCCTTCCGCTGGTTCTTGTGCTTGGTGCCACATGTGCTTAACCCGCTGTGTTACCGCCCCCCCACACTTGATTTCTCAGGGACCAGGGTGAGGACACTGACTCACACAGTTAATGGGAGCGAGAGGGGCAGGGCAGCACCCTGTGAAGTGTTGGAGCTGAAGTGGGACCACCTTGGGGTGCTCACGGGGCTGCCGCAGGACCCTTGCTCTGGCGCCAGCCCCAGCAGCCCGTCCCCCAGCCCCCAGACATCCAGGGGCTGTCCCCGGGCACTCACAGACACCGGCACGCTGGCAGGTGAAGCTGCCATCCTCAGGCACCAGGTGGGCGTTGTAGCGCTGACTGGCAGCACCTCTGCCATCTCCCCCGCCCGCTGCCACTCCCCCTGCCGTGTCTTCATGAAGATTCCGAAACCAATGTCCCCACCGTCGGATGCAAACTGCCACCTGGGGGAGGGTGGGGAGGGGGACAGGCTACGCCGCTGCCCCTGCCGGCCAGCTGGGGGGTCGGGGCTGGGGGTCGGGGGTCGGGGGTTGGGGCACCCACCTGAGCACGCAGCCGGGAAACAGGACCTCATGCTCCAGCTGTAGGGACGAGCCTCTGCCCACCACTGCCTCGTGCTCGTAATGCGGCCGTGCCAACCTCCGCTGGTGGTAGTGGGGGGGCACGTCGCCCCCGTAGCTGATCTGCAGGGGAGGCGGGTGAGACACAGTCCCCTGCAGCACCCCCACACGCCCCTGCCCCGGGAGGCCCCCCACACCTTGGTCAGGCACTTGGGGTTGCCGTCGGGGTCTGTCATGGTCCCCCCAAACTCTGCGGGCAGCTGGTCAGGACTGATGAACCTGGTCAGCTCCTGCTTCCAGTTGCCTGTGGGGATGGGTGGGCGTCTCTGGGGTCTCAAGGAGGCTGGCAGATGACGGGGGTGGGTGTCTGGGCTCCGGGAGGCTCCCCCGAGTGCCCCCTGCCCACCAGGCCACGCCCACTGTGGCCGAGCCTCTGGAAGCCTCGCCCCCACATGCCTCCCCAGCCCCAACTCCCGCCCAGCCACTCACTGCCCAGGATGACAATCTTCTTCCTGGTCTCCTGCCCCATGAAGGACTTGACCAGGTTGAAGGCCACGGGGAACAGCATGGGGGCTGCAACACACACGGGCTTCAGGGGCCGCCCAGGACGAGAGGGGCAAGTGGGGACGCCACTCAGGCCCTCAGCCGGCCACTCTGCCTCGGAGGCCCAGCCACGGTGACATTAGGAACTGAGGTGAGTGGACCCAGGCAGGCCTGAGGTCGGGGCCGCCGCAGAGTGGGGTCCCAGTGTGCACCCCCCACGCCCACGCATTTCACACAGCCTCCTCTTCTCATTGAATGTGTCCCTGGGCCACGGCCCCCCCCACTCCCTGAACCCCTCTCTTCATCTTCATACTGCAGAGGGAGAGACAGGCAGGAGGGGGCCCCCACAGATCTGCTCCAGCATCCACAGCAAACTTGGGGTGCTGGGGGGCCCCCCGCCCAGGGCCTTCAGCACAGCAAACCAGAGGCCTGGAGCGGTCCTGGTGGCCCCCCTGCCCACCACGCCCAAGGACGCCCCCAGGCTCACCGCGAATGACAATGAAATTCTTCACTGTCTCGGGGTAATTGGCTTCCAGGATGGCAAAGAACTGGGGGGGGGGGTGAGGACAGGTGAGTCTGCAGGAGCCCAACACCAGCCCCCGCCGGCCCGGCCCTCACTGCCCTCGGCGCCTGGCTGGCTTCAGCTCCCGGCCACCTCCAGTCCCTGGCGGCCTGTCCTCCTCAGGGGCAGGGGCGTGGGCCCCTGGGAGACCCCGTTCCTGTCTCCGACCTCTCACCTGCTGGTAGACCTCCACCACCGGCTTCCACAGGTGCCTGAGGCTCAGCCCTCCATGTCGAACACCATCAGCACGGTCTCCACTCTCCTGCCCAGCTGCGGGGATGGGGCGCCGGCTCAGCAGGGCCCGGGTCGGCCCCCCACCCCCCAGCCCGCGGCCCCTCACCCTCTGGCTCTGCAGGTCGCAGTGGTGCCGCAGCAGCTCGCAGGTCTTGACGCGCTTGCGGATCATCTCCTGCTTGGAGGCGGCCAGCAGCAGCCCCTTGGGGTCCAGGGTGCCGATGATGTCAAACCACACGGGGCAGCCCTCGTAGTCATAGCCGCTCAGCCCGCCCGAGTCGTAGCGCTGGATCACCTGCGGGCAGCGTCCCCAGTGTGGGAGTCCCTGCCCTGGGATGTCCCCGTCCCTGAGTGTCCCCGTCCCTGAGTGTCCCATCCCTGAGTGTTCCTGTCCCTGAGTGTTGCTGAATGTCCCTGAGTGTCCCTGAGTGTCCCTGTCCCTGAGTGTCCCTGAGAGTCCCCGTCCCTGAGTGTCCCCATCCCTGAGTGTCCCTGGGTGTTCCTGAGTGTCCCGTCCCTGAGTGTCCCTGTCCCTGAGTGTCCCTGGGTGTCCCTGAGTGTCCCTGAGTGTCCCTGGGTGTCCCTGTCCCTGAGTGTCCCTGAGTGTCCGTGTCCCTGAGTGTCCCTGAGTGTCCGTGTCCCTGAGTGTCCCTGAGTGTCTGTGTCCCTGAGTGTCCCTGGGTGTCCCTGAGTGTCCCCGTCCCTGAGTGCCCCTGAGTGTCCATGTCCCTGAGTGTCCCTGCTCCTGAGTTTCCCTATCCCTGAGTGTTCCTGTCCCTGAGTGTCCCTGAATGTCCCTGAGTGTTCCTGTCCCTGAGTGTCCCTGAATGTCCCTGAGTGTCCCTGTCCCTGAGTGTCCCTGGGTGTCCCTGAGTGTCCCTGGGTGTCCCCGTCCCTGAGTGTCCCTGAGTGTCCCTGAGTGTCCCTGGGTGTCCCTGAATGTCCCTGAGTGTCCCTGGGTGTCCCTGGGTGTCCCTGAGTGTCCCTTCCCCTGAGTGTCCCTGGGTGTCCCTGAGTGTCCCCGTCCCTGAGTGTCCCTGAGTGTCCCTGAGTATCTGTGCCCTGAGTGTCCCTGAGTGTCCCTGTCCCCAGGAGTCCCCGCCCCTGGAGTGTTTCTCCCTGTGGGCTGCAGATGAGGCTGGGGTCTGACGCCTGGGCCTTGCTCACCTCTGAGGGCTGCCACTCCAAGATGTGGTCCAGGTCCTGCTGCTTCCGGAATTCTGCGTGCTGTGGGGACAGATGGGGCTGATGTGGGCCCTTGGGCGCCCAGGGCTAGAGATGGGGACTCTGTGGAGGAGGAGGGGGTCCCGATGCAAAAGGGGCCTGAGGAGGAAGGGAGAAAGAGGGGAGGATTCCAGGCTCCCCGCCCTACGGCACTGAGGGGGCAGGGCGTCCCCCCCCCACCTCACCTTCCGAAGCATGTCGTCCGCCTTCTGAAGGTCAAAGTTCCTGGCTGCAGGGGTGGGAGGGGAGAGGCGCGGTGGTTGGGGAGAAGCTGAGTGGTTCTCTGACCGCTCGGAGGTGGGCTGGCCTCTTCCCCAACCCCTGACGCCCAATACACCGGTGGTCTAGGCACCTGAGGGCCGGGAGGCGGCACTGCGGACACAGTGTCAGCGTCGGGCTCTCAAGCTTGAGGTCCCAAGTTCAATCCCTGGTCTCACCTGTGCCAGCATGCTGTTCTGATTCTCTCTCTCCCATGTGAATAAATCAAGTTAAAAACTAAAGCGGGGCCCCTCTCTGTTCTGGGAGCCACGCAGTGCCTGTGTCTCCGTCCCCTTGCAGGCAGTGCCCTTCCCAGCGCCTCTGTCTCCCAAGGGCACCGGCCGGGCGGCACCACATGGCTCTTCATGGTGGGCAGTTGTCGTCCCTGTGTCTGCAGCCTCTCATGCCCTCCTGTGTGGACACTACGCCCCTGCCCACCCTGCAGTTCCAGAGAAGGGGACTAAAGGGCCCGTCAAGGTGCAGGGCTGGGGGGGGGGTTTGCTGACCTTGTCCTGCCAATATGGCCACTGAAGGCGGCAAACTCAAGTGTCAAAACTAGTGACGGAAACTGGGGCAGGGCAGGCGGGAGATCGCACCACAGCTCTCCTGTAAACCCAAGGCCGTTCTAAAAAATAAGAGTTTGGGGGCCAGGTGGTGGCGCATCTGGTTGAGTGCACGTGTTACAGTGGGCGAGGACCTGGGTTCAAGCCCTTGGTCCCCACCTGCAGGTGAAAACTTCACGAGTAGTGAAGCAGGTCTGCAGGTGTCTCTCTCTACCTCTCCATGTCCCCCTTCCCTCTTAATTTCTCTCTATTCAATTAAATCAGTTAATTAAAAATAATTGTATTGTTCTGGGGAATGTTATGCATGTACAAACTATTGTATTTACTGTTGAATGTTCAACATTAATTCCCCAATAAAGAAAAAAATAAAATAAAATAAAATAAAATAGCAAGTGTTTCGCGGCCTCACAGGTGGTACAGTGTGCGGAGCCTGAGGTCCTGAGTTTAATCCCCAGCATTGCATGAACCAGGATAATGCTCTGGTTCTCTCTCTCTCCCATATAAACAAATAAACTTTATTTTTACTTTTATTTATCTATTTATTTGTTACCAGTGCAATTCTCGGCTCTAGCTTGTGGTGGTGAGGGGAATTGAACCTGGGGCTTTGAAGTCTCAGAAATAAGTCTCTTTGCTATCTCTTCTGCACAACAAAGAAACATTTTAGAAGAAATAATCATAATAAAGTTTAGCTATCAGAGCACAGAACTTGCACGCCTGTCGTCAAAAGTTAATCCCTGGAACCACGTGACAGAAGTGACAGGACTCCAGTGTCTTATAAGGATGGGCCTCTCCAGGCTGGAGGTGTGGATCCACCTGCCAACAGTGGGGAAGCAGTTACAGAAGCCAGACCTTCCACCTTCTGCACCCACAATGACCCTGGGTTCATACTCCCAGAGGGATAGAGACTAGGAAAGCTGTCAGGGGACGGGATGGGATACAGAGTTCTGGTGGTGGGAATTGTGTGGAGTTGTACCCCTCTTATCTGTGGTTTTGTTAATGTCTCATTTTTAAAAAATATTTTATTTATTTATGAGAAAGATAGGAGAGAGAAAAAACCAGACATCACTCTGGCACATGTGCTGCCAGGGATCAAACCCAGGACCTCATGCTTGAGAGTCCAAAGCTTTATCACTGCACCACCTCCTGGACCACAATGTCTCATTTTTAAAATAAAAAAAAAAGGGGCCTCTGCAGGACCTTGCCCTCAGTGTGGATCAACAATGGTAGAGACAGCCCCACTCCCTGAAGGAAGGCTGAGTCAACACACTCTGTCACTGGAGGAAGACGGGTCCTGAAATGAGTGCAGCCTAGAATGTTCCCAGCTGTGAGCAGGGACTGTGAGCTCAGACCTGCAGGGATGCAGAGGTCACACAGGCTCCTGTGCTGAATGTGAATGGACATGGGCCCTGGGTCAGATTGATGGGGTTTAGAGTTCATGGTATTTATAGACTTTTCCCATATTTGGGAGCTACACTCTGCCCTGATCCAGCTTTCTAATCTTATTCTCAATTCTGACACCATCTTCCCAAATAACACTTTCAGCCCAGCTGCATGTTAGCTGTCAGGCTCAGGCAAAATTAATAAAGTCACGGGCCCCTTGCAATATACCTAAAATAGACTTCCTAGTTTCTTCCAACATGAAAACCCCAAATCTCATTTGCTATATTTTTACCTTTAAGTTCCTGATTATTAAACAATTTGTCCTGCTTTATATCTTAATGCTTTTCAGTCATCAAGTTGCAGATGCTACCATGACACCAACCTGACTTCCCTGGGCAGACGCCCTCACCCATGTGTCCTGGAACCTCCCTCCCCAGAGCCCTGCCCCACTAGGGACAGACAGACACAGGCTGGGGGTGTGGATCCACCTGCCAACACCCACGTCCAGAGGAGAAGCAGTTAGAAGCCAGAACTCCCACCTGCTGCTCCCCATAATGATCCTGGGTCCAGACTCCCAGAGGGATCAAGAATAGGGAAGCTCCCAGTAGAAGGGATGGGATATGGAACTCTGGTGGTGGGAACTGTGTGGAATTGTACCCCTATTATCCCACAATCTTATTTATCATTATTAAATCACTGATTAACAAAAAAGAATAAAAGGGGGCCAGGCGGTAGAGCGGCGGGTTAAGCACACATGGTGCAAAGCGCAAGGACCAGCACAAGGATCCCGGTTCAGTCCCCCGGCTCCCCACCTGCAGTGAACCATTTCACAAGTGGTGAAGCACGTCTGCAGGTGTCTGTCTTTCTCTCCTCCTCTCTGTCTTCCCCTCCTCTCTCCGTTTCTCTCTGTCCTACCCAACGACGACGACAACAATAATAGTAACAACAACACCGATAAACAAGGGCAACAAAGGGGAATAAATGGCCTCCAGGAGCAGTGGATTTGTAGTGCAGGCGCTGAGCCCCAGTGATAACCCTGGAGGCAAAAAAAATAAAATTAAGAGGCCAGCAGTGGTGCACCTGGTTGAGCACATTTGGTACAAGAACCTGGGTTCAAGCCCCCAGTCCCCGCCTGTGAGGGGGAAGCTTCAGAAGCAGTCAAGCTGTGCTGCAGGTGCCTGTCTCTCTTTCTCTCTATCTCTTTATCTTTTTTCTATCTCTCTATCTCTTTTTTTTTTAATAATTTATTTCTTGGGAGCCGGGCTGTAGTACAGCGGGCTAAGCACAGGTGGCGCAAAGCACAAGGACCGGTGTAAGGATCCCGGTTCGAGCCCCGGCTCCCCACCTGCAGGGGAGTCGCTTCACAGGCGGTGAAGCAGGTCTGCAGGTGTCTATCTTTCTCTCCTCCTCTCTGTCTTCCCCTCCTCTCTCCATGTCTCTCTGTCCTATCCAACAACAACAACAACAATAATAACTACAACAATAAAACAACAAGGGCAACAAAAGGGAATAAATAAATAAAATAAATATAAAAAAAACTAAAAAAAATTTATTTCTTTATTGGGGAATTAATGTTTTACATTCAACAGTAAGTACAATAGTTTGTAGATGCGTAACATTTCCCAGTTTCCCATTTAACAATACAACCCCCACTATGTCATTCATCATCTTTCATGGACCTGTATTCTCCCCACCCACCCACCCCAGAGTCTTTTACTTTGGTGCAATACTCCAATTCCATTTCAGGTTCAACTTGTGTTTTCTTTTCTAATCTTGTTTTTCAACTTTGGCCTGAGAGTGATGATCATCCCGTATTCATCCTTCTGTTTCTGACTTATTTCACTCAACATGATTTTTTCAAGGTCTATCCAAGATCGGCTGAAAATGGTGAAGTCACCATTTTTACAGCTGAGTAGTATTCCATTGTGCATATAGACCACAACTTGCTCAGCCACTCATCTGTTGTTGGACACCTGGGTTGCTTCCAGGTTTTGTCTATTACAAATTGTGCTGCCAAGAACATATGTGTACACAGATCTTTTTGGATGGGTGTGTTGGGTTCCTTAGGATATATCCCCAGGAGGGGAATTGCAGGGTCATAGGGTAGGTCCATTTCTAGCCTTCTGAGAGTTCTCCAGACTGTTCTCCACAGAGGTTGGACCCATTGACATTCCCACCAGCAGTGCAGGAGGGTTCCTTTGACCCCACACCCTCTCCAGCATTTGCTGCTGTTACCTTTTCTGATGTATGACATTCTCACAGGGGTGAAGTGATATCTCATTGTTGTCTTTATTTGCATTTCTCTGACAATCAGAGACTTGGAGCATTTTTTCATGTGTTTCTCGGCCTTTTGGATCTCTTCTGTGGTGAATATTCTGTCCAATTCCTCCCCCCATTTTTGGATGGGGTTATTTGTTGTCTTGTTGTTGAGTCTGGCAAGCTCTTTATATACGTTGGTTATTAAACTCTTATCTGATGTATGGCATGTAAAGATCTTCTCCCATTCTGTGAGGGGTCTCTTGGTTTGGGTAGTGCTTTCTTTTGCTGTGAAGAAGCTTTTTAATTTGATGTAGTCCCATAGGTTTATACTTGCCTTAGTCTTCCTTGTAATTGGATTCGTTTCATTGAAAATGTCTTTAAAATTTATGCGGAAAAAAGTTCTGCCAATATTTTCCTCTAAGTATCTGATAGTTTCTGGTCTAACATCCAAGTCCTTGATCCACTTGGAATTGACTTTTGTATTTGGTGAAATACAGTGATTCAGTTTCATTCTTCTGCATGTTTCAACCCATTGTTTCCAACACCATTTGTTGAAGAGACTCTGCTTTCCCCATGTAATAGTCTGGGCCCCTTTGTCAAAGATTAGATGTCCATAGGTGTGGGGCCTCATTTCTGGGCTCTCAATTCTATTCCACTGGTCAGTGTGTCTGTTCATGTTCCAGTACCAAGCAGTTTTGATGACAGTGGCCCTATAATACAGTTTGAGATCTGGGAGTGTGATGCCTCCAGTTCTGTTCTTTTTTCTCAAGATTGTTTTGGCAATTCTAGGTCTTTTCTGGTTCCAGATAAACATTTGTAGCATTTTTTCTATTCTCCTAAAAAATGTGCTTGGGATCTTGATGGGGATAGCATTAAATTTGTAGATGGCTCTGGGTAATATAATCATTTTGATGATGTTAATTCTTCCAACCCATGAACATGGAATATCTTTCCACTTCTTTGTGTCTTTTTCAATTTCCTTGAGTAGTGACTCATAATTTTCAGTATACAAGTCTTTCACTTCTTTGGTTAGGTTTACTCCTAGATATTTTATTGTTTTTGTTGCTATAGAAAAAGGAATTGATTTCTGGATTTCAATTTCTTCTAACTTAGTGTTTGCATAGAGGAATGCCACTGACTTTTGAATGTTAATTTTATAGTCTGACACCTTACTGTATTGCCTGATGATTTCCAAAGGTTCTTGCTGGATTTCTTAGGTTTTTCCATGTATACTATAATGTCATCTGCAAATAAGGAGAGTTTGACTTCTTCTCTTCCAATCTGTATTCCTTTAATTCCTTGCTCCTGCCTGACTGCTATGGCAAGAACTTCCAACACTCTGTTGAATAGTAATGGTGATAGTGGGCAGCCCTGTCTAGTACCTGATCTGAGGGGAAATGCTTCCAGTTTTTCACCATTGAGTATGATGTTGGCTGTAGGTTTGCTATATATAGACTCCACTATCTTCAGGAATTTTCCATCTATTCCCATTTTTTTGTAGTGTTTTGATCATAAAGGGATATTGTATTTTGTCAAAGGCTTTCTCTGCATCTATTGATATGACCATGTGGTTTTTGGTCTTGCTTTTGTTGATGTGGTGGATCACATTGATTGATTTACGTATATTAAACCAACCTTGCATGCCTGGGATAAACCCCACTTGGTCATGATGAACAATCTTTTTGATATACTGCTGTATCCGGTTGGCTAGAATTTTGTTCAATATTTTTGCATCTATGTTCATCAGAGATATTGGTCTGTAGTTTTCTTTTTTGGTTGTGTCCCTGTCTGCTTTTGGTATCAGGGTGATGTTGGCTTCATAGAAGTTGGCAGGGAGTATTCCAGTGTCTTCAATCTTCTGGAAGACTTTTAAAAGTAGAGGTATTAGTTCTTCTTTGAAGGTTTTGTAGAATTCATTTGTAAAACCATCTTGAGGATCCTTTCTTTATCTTTATTCCTTTCCATTCTAAGTATGACATGTCTTGGTGTCTTTAGGTATGGGTTAATTCTGTTTGGGACCCTCTGGGCTTCTTGAATCTTTATGTCTTTGGTGTTGTCTAGACTAGAGAAATTTTCAGCTATTATGGCCTGGAGAATGCTTTCTTCCTCTCCTTCTCTTTCTTCCTCTGGTAAGCCAATAATGCGTATATTGTTTCTTTTGAAGTCATCCCATAGGACTCTGTTGTTGTTTTCAGCATCTCTTAATCTCTTTTTGAGATCTCTTACTTCTTTTTTAGTTGTCTCTAATTCATCCTCAATCTTGCTAATTCTGTCTTCAGCCTCATAGATTCTATTCTCTCTGCCCTCTACTGCTTTCTGGAGTTCATCTATTTTGTTGCCCTGCTCTGATACTGTTTTAGCTTGTTCAGCTAGTTGCCTTCTTAGCTCAGCGATTTCAGCTTTCAGCTCTCTAATAACCATGAGATAATTAGAATTAGAATTATCTGGGCGTGCAGCAGCTCGGCTGAATGAGGAAGTGAGAACGGGATTGGCGATCGCTGCCAGGGTGGTGGCTCAGCAGGCAGAGCGCAGGACTCGCAAGTGTGCGGTCCCACCCAGATGTGCTCACTGACCTGGCATGTGCTGCAGCGAGCTCTGGTCTCTCCAAAAATCACCACGTGGGTTTGGCATTTGTTGTTTTTGTTTGTTTGTTTTTGTTTTTTTGATGTCCGGGGCTTTTGCTGCTACCTGACCCCAAACTCTTGTTAATTTTCAGATGGAAACAGATAGAGAGACAACAAGGAGAAACACCACAGCACTGCTGCACTGCTCGTGAGGCTTCACCGGTGCCAGGGCTCTCATGAGAGCAGGCTTGAACCCTGGGCCCCACTCATGAGAAGGTGTGTGCTTTCCCGGCGGAGCTGTCTCCCAGCCTCCAAGTGGGCAGATCCTGGCTGGGGAAGCCGCTGACCTGACAGAGTGTCAGACTTGCATATCTGAATTCCAGGGTGTTGCTCAGACATCCCTCTCATCCCTCCCCCTCCCTACTCCCCACTGTGCTTCTCTCTCTCCCCTTCTCACCCCTCCCTTCCCTCTCTCCCCCTCTCTCCTCCCTCTCTATCTGTCTCATAAGTGACAAATACATTTTTCTAAAATAATTAAAATTTTAAAATTTATTTTCCCTTTTGTTGCCCTTGTTTCTTATTGTTGTTGTAGTTATTGTTGTTGTTATTGATGTCGTCGTCATTGTTAGATAGGACAGAGAAGTGGAGAGAGGAGGGGAAGACAGAGAGGGAAAGAGAAAGACAGACACCTGCAGACCTGCTTCACCCCCTGTGAAGCGACTCCCCCGCAGGTGGGGAGCCGGGGGCTCGAACCAGGACTGGGGTCCTTG
Source organism: Erinaceus europaeus (assembly GCF_950295315.1). Classification (NCBI taxonomy): domain Eukaryota; kingdom Metazoa; phylum Chordata; class Mammalia; order Eulipotyphla; family Erinaceidae; genus Erinaceus; species Erinaceus europaeus. The sequence continues at coordinate 1,638,988 of NC_080167.1, read as the reverse complement.
CACTTTGCGCCACATGCGCTTAACCTGCTACGCTATGGCCCGACTCCCAAAATAATTAAAATTTAAAGGCCCTCTGAGCAGAGTGCCTTGCCCAGCCTGACCTCTCCTTAGTCAGAAGACCAGAGAAGTGATATCCCCTCCTGGCCAGAGTCAGAGTCCATGTGGCCCTGGGGGAGCCTGGCCTGAGCCCTGGGCTGCTCTCAGACTCCCATCACTCCTCTGCCTACCCAGTTCCTGAAGGTGACTCCCTCTCCACAGTGTCACCAGCCCTGGGGGAGCAGGGGCCCAGAGCTGCAGCCCGGGCCCCTCACCGGCTTCACCCTACTTTACAGCTGAGAAACTGGGGCTTGGTGGGGAGCCTGAGCTGCGCTGCCTCGGAGGCTGATTCAGGAAACTGTGCCCCATGGCTCTGGCTCCCCTCCTCCCCACCAGCCCCCTTACCTCGGAGCCAGCGCAGGAGGAAGTGGTCATCTGCCTTGGGCAGTGCGGGCAGCAGGTCCTGCAGGTTGGCCCTGAACTGGAGAGGAAGGGATCCGCCGGTCACAGGGGCTCCCCGGCCCCCACGCTGCTCCGGCCCCTTGTCACTAGGGAACTGGACCCCTGTCCCCCAGCCAACATGGCAGGCAGGATGACAACGTCTTAAACTTCGGGGGGTGCTCTGCCCCCAGTCCCCCCTCAGCCTGCATGCCCGAGCAGACCCCCAGCCTGGCTTCACAAAGATCCTTCAGGGGTCAGGTGTCGCCAACCAGAACTTTCTCACAAGTTCTCATGTTCCTGCATCACCTCAGAGTGGACCCAGGGCCTAGACGGGGGAGAGGAAGACCCCGCAGCACCACACCACCCCAGCACACACAAAGCCCCCCAACCCCCGTCGCACCGCGGGGCCAGAGGCCTGGGCCAGTGGGGGGGAGAATCACTCGGCACTGGAAACTCAGAGGGCTTCCCCTCCCCTGGGGTGACCTGAGAACCTCAGAGCCCAGGAGTGGAGGACTCCTGCCCCCCCCCCGCCCGTCCCAGCCCCCCAGCCGGCAGGCACAGCTAGCAGCCTACCCCCGCAACCCCTTCAGTGTTACCAGCCCGCAGACCTCCCTCCTGAGGATGGTGTGGGCCCCCCCCCCCCCCCCCGCCCCAGGGCAACACTTAGCTGGGGAAGAGCCAGGCAAAGCACCAAGAGGGCAGACAGAGCCTGGTGTAACTGCCCCTCGGACCCCCACCCTCTTTAGTGCTGGTGTCCCCAGCTGGCAAGGCCACCAGGTGATGGCCCTGTGTCCCCCGGCACCTCCCCTGAGCAGGACAGGTGGAACACCCCCTCCCGCCCTCAGCCCTCAGCCCTCACCTGGGTCAGTGCCTCCTGCTGCTGGGGACTCAGGTCCCCAACGTGGCCGCTCATGGTGCCCAGGCCAGGGTTGGGGCTCCCCCCAGCCGCCAGGTCTCCCGTTGTCGGTGGTTTTGCAGGGCCCTGCAGGGGTGGCCCCGCCCTCAGGAAGCCCGCCCCACTCCCCCGCCCCTCCCAGGGCCACTGGGCCAGCTGTGCCAGAGGTCATGGCCCAGACTGGTGGGGCAGAGGGTCCTGCTCCCTGCTCTTCACCCCAAGGGCACCACCCTGTCGGGCTGGGAGTCCAGCCTCCTGTCCCTCCCCATGGCAGGCTGCCCCCCTCAGCGTGGGTGGCTGGGAGAGGTCCCCCAAAGGGTCCAACCTGCAGAAGGCCAAGGGTCTGCAGGGTCCACAAAGATCAGACGGGGGCGTGGGGCTGCACCTCACTGGGAGGGAGGTCCAGTCGTTCTGTTTGAGGCTGATGCCAGAGGGGCAGGTGGAGGGGGGCTGGGGCGGCTGCAGGCTGAGAGGGGTGGGCTAGGGGCTAGGGACAAACTGGGGAGCAGGCTGCAGGGGTGAGTGCTGGCTTGGGGTGGGGTGGAGGCCAGGGGTCCTCAGGCTGTGCTGGGTCCCAGAGGCACCCACAGCCTGGAGGCTAGGTGCAGGGGTGAGTCCCTGATGGGGGCGAGCAGATCTCGGTGGGTCAGGGGGGCTCAGGAGCCAGGCAGGTCACTGGAGACCAGTGGGCTGGGCAGGTGGGGGGTGGTGGAGGCGGTTGTGAGTCAGAGCACGACCCTTCCCTGTCCTCCTCCGAGCGGCAGCAGCCTAGGGCACTGCTGGCCCGTCCACGCCCAGGCTGCAGGTGGAAGCACGATAAGCCTGACCTGTTTTGCTTATGTCAGATGGTCACTTGAAGATACATTGTAGTAGACAGGATGTGCGGTGCGAAACCCACTTCATCGGCTTATAATCTAGAATTCATTCAAATCACTTTCACCCCGCTGATTTGGACGCAATAATTATTGTTATTATATTCTCCTTATGATCATGAATAGCTCTGCTCAGCTCTGGCCTCTGGTGCTGCTGAGGATTGAACTGGGCCTTTTGGTGCTGCAGGCATCAAAGTCTTTGAAGAACCATCATGTTGTCTCTCCAGCCCTAATGACTATTTTTAATGTGACTCTGGGGAATAAACTCAGGGTCTCATACATACAATATCACTGAACGTGTTCTCCAGTCTACTTTTTCTCTTGTTCTTTCTTCCTTTCTCCCGTCCCCCAATTTTAAAAAGATTTTTAAAATATTTATTTATTCCCTTTTGTTGCCCTTGTTTTATTGTTGTGGTTATTATTGTTGTAGTTATTATTATTGTTGTTCTTATTGATGTCATCATTGTTGGATAGGACAGAGAGAAATGGAGAGAGGAGGGGAAGACAGAGAGGAGGAGAGAAAGACAGACACCTGCAGACCTGCTTCACCGCCTGGGAAGCGACTCCCCTGCAGGTGGGGAGCCGGGGGCTCGAACCCGGGTCCTAACTAGGGTCCTTGGGCTTTGAGCCCCCTGCGCTTAACCCTCTGTGCTACGGCCCGACTCAGCTCCCATTTCTTATCTTTTGAGAAAGAGGGGAGACACAGACAGGAGAGACACCACAGCACTGCTATTCCAGGTGGCACTAGGGCTTGAACCCAGGAAGCAGTGGCATTCAGAGTAGTCCACGAGGAGTCGGTAACAGCACAGAGACCAGCACAGAAAGGACAGGGCCAGCTTACACCTCCACGCACCTCCAAATGGAAAACCAGCTCTAGTGAAGGGGCAGGAGGCACAAGCTTTCTGCCTCACCCTCTCCCAGGCTCCAGGCAGGAGAGCGGTGTTGTCAGAGCCCGTGGGTGACAGGCTGCCGCCTCCATAGCCTTTGCCCTGCTGGCACCCTGGCCCACTCTGCTCCCGGCCCTGTTCTAGTTCTAGTGCCTGCAAATATTAACTCAGTGCTGGGCCAGTGCCCGGCCGGCCATGGCATCCTCTAGCCACACAGACAAAGCAGGGTTGTGACATGCCCTTCAGCAATGGGGCTGGCATGGTGGAGGAGCGCTATGTCCCCAGGCCACCTGGCCATGATGACGGTGCTGTCACGGTATGTGGCTCGGTCCATGCCCCTGCCCACTTGCCCACCGCCAGCCTCTCCTCCCCCTCCCAGTGGCGCTCAGGCAGGTGCCCAGAGGGCAGCTCCAACGCCAGCAACTGAGGGCTGAGAGGATGTAGGGCACCCCAAGTCAGGGAGTCCCAGCAGAGCAGAGTCCGGGGCCACAGAGGGCATGGACGTGGGGTGGGATGGCTGCCTGTGGGGAGTCTGCCCGACTGGTTCTCAACAGGAGCTCCACTCGGCCTGCCAGAGCTGGCACCAGGGAGGCCTCCTTGGCTCCCTCAGGAGCTCACGGTGACCCCAGGGAATGGCCGGCGTGGGGGGCTCGGTCATCCTCCACTCTAGCAAGGAAGAAGGGGTGAGGGGAAGGCAAGGACCCTCAGCACCTGCCCACCTGCCCCGGGGCCCAGACGGGGAGGGAGCCGAGCTGCATCCATTGGCGGTGAGATTCCCGCTGCAGCAGGCGGCCTTGCGCCTGATGTCCCTCGTAAGAGACGTGACTCTGGCCCTGAAGATAACAGCACCCAGCACACAGGACGTGCAAACCAGAGAGCTCTGTGTGTCCCCAGCTGAGCAGCACTCCGCCCCCACCCCATAAAAATTAACAGTTGGGGTTGGGAGACAGCTCATCTGGGAGAGCACGCGCTGTGACATGTCTGGGTCCCAGGTTCGAGCCCTCAGGCCCCCTTGGGAGCACCATGCAGAGAGGACAGTGCTGTGGTGTCTCTCCCACCTTTGTGTCTCTCTCCCTCTCTGTCTCTCACCCTCTCTCTAGGAGAATGAGTCTGGTGGTCCAGGAGATGGTAGTGGATACAGCACTGGGCTCTCAAGCATGGGGACCTGAGTTCAATCCCCAGCAGCACATGTACCAGAGTGATGTCTGTTTTTTTTTTTTCCTCTCCTCCTATCTTTCATTAATAAATAAAATCTTTTTTGCATAATCATTATGCTCTCTCCCACTATAAAATCTTTTTTAAAAAAAGAGGGGGTCAAGCGGTAGTGCAGTGGGTTAAGCGCACGTGGCACAAAGCATAAGGACCCATGTAATTACGGATTCTGGTTCAAGCCCCCGGCTCCCCACCTGCAGGGGAGTCGCTTCACAGGCGGTGAAGCAGGTCTGCAGGTGTCTGTCTTTCTCTCCTCCCTGCAGGTGTCTGTCTTTCTCTCCTCCTCTCTGTCTTCCCCTCCTCTCTCCATCCCTCTCTGTCCTATCCAACAATGATGACATCAATAACAACAACAGTAACTACTACAACAATAAAACAGTAGCAACAAAAAGGAGAAAAAAATAAAAGGAAAAATGAGTCTGTTGGGAATAGCGGAATCAGAGGCATAAAGCCCCAGCAAAGCTCTGGCAGCATAAAACAGAGAAGTAAATAAATCTTGAGGAACAAAGTATACAGATCTCAGGGGAAGAAAGAGATGAAGAAGTTAGCTTTCCGCCTTCCTCTCGCGCAGAGCACCAGGGAGCCCTGTCTGGAGCTTGGAGGCTGCTCCGTCTGGCCCCAGGCCCCACACCAGCCCTCCTCCGTCCTCCGCCCCGAGTAGCAGTGTGCTCAGGCCCCTGAGCTGGGGAGATGCTGCCCGCAGGGCTGTTCTGTGTAGGTGTCGCTGGGCTCGCTGGCGGCCCATGCCTTGTCACCGTCCTTGCGCTGACATGCCCATCACACATGCAGGGGTCGAGCTCCGAGCCATCCTGGAGGGGTGAACCCCCCCAGGAGTCACAGAGTGAGGGGGACAGCGGCCACGAGAGACCGCAGGAGGCTCAGAAAGGCCTCGGGTGCTGGGCCAGGACTGGGTGCTGGCCCACCGCCCTGGGCGCCCGCAGTTCTGGATGGCTGCCCAGGAGAAGGCTCCTCCAGGCTGCGGAGAAGGGCGCCTGGGTGCAGAGCAGAGAAACCGGTCAGGAGGGTGTTGCAGGCGTTCCTGGTAGGGGTGGGCGAGGGCAGCAGAGGGCATGGGGTGAAGGGGCAGGAGAGAGCCTCCCCTCTGGCCAGCTAGCCCACAGCACTGGCGGGCGCTTTCCCGGTCAGTCACAGCCACAGAGGGACGAGGGTCCCGGCCACAGGAGCCACCTCGTCACACCTCGCCCCTACAGGGACAGTCCCCCCCACCCGCGGGGTCCTGATTTGTTCATTCATTCTCTTTATTTCAGAGGGAGAGGGAGGGAGAGAGAAGGAGAGAGAGGGAGGGAGAGTGGCAGCAGGGGGAAAGGGAAAGCCTTCCTGGCGCTGCCCAGGTGCTGGGTGTTCCCCGGGTGCGGGGCGCGGGCGCAGGGTGCAGGGTGCACCCTCTGCGAGCTGAGGGCCGGTCACAGCAGAGGGCCCGAGGTGCTGGGCCTAGCGCCTGCCATGGCCCACAGGGAGCCGGGTGGGCAGCAGCTCTGCCGTGCACCAGGCTGTAGATGCTGTAGAACGAAGCTCAGGACGCCTGGGGGACACGGGGTCACTCGCTGCCCCCCGCCGCCACCATCTTGGGAAGGGGCTGTCCCCGGGCACCAGGTGGGCGTTGTTGTAGCGCTGGCTAGACAGCACCTCCGCTGCCGCTCCCCCGGCCGCGTCTTCAGGAAGGATCCTTACGCTGGTTCTTGCACTTTGTGCCACCTGAGCTTAACCCGCTGCGCCACCGCCCGACTCCCGGTTGTGTTTCTTTTTATAGGAGAGCCCAGAGCACTGCTCAGCTCTGGCCACGCTCTGCCCACTGAGCTACCTTCCCAGCCGCCCATGGTCGCACCTTCATGTGTGGAGGGGAGCTCACCTTCTGCAGCGTGAGCTCCGACTTCTGCAGGTCAAAGCTCTGAGCTGCAAGGGAGAGGACCGGGCTGTGGGGGGAGCCCCAGCTTGGCCCAGGGTCTGAGGGAGCTCTCCACCATCTTCCCTCCCTGGTGTTCTCCCAAGCAGGGGCTCCTGACCCATAACCACAGTGGGGCAGGGAGAGGACAGGCTGCCCCCTCTCTAGAAGGCAGGGCCCTAGGGTTGGGGGTGGAAACTGGAGAGAGAAGCCACATGCCCAGAGAAAACAGGACCCCCACCCCAGCTACCAGGGACCCCCGCTGTGCTCTGGGGCCTTGGCCCCATGGACACCAGACCCCGGGGAGTCACAGGGCCAGATCATGTCAGCTTCTGCTTGTTCGAGCTACCCGTGTTAATCATCCCTTTTAAGCAAGTCATTTCACTGATTCTTTTTATTATTATTATTATTCTTTTTTAAAATCTTTATTTATTTATTGGATAGAGAGAGCCAGAAATTGAGAGGGAAGGGGGTGATATAGAGACAGAGAGACACCTGCAGCCCTGCTTCACCATTTGTGAAGCTTTCCCCCTGCAAGTGGGGACTGGGGACTCGAACCTGGTTGATGTGCACTCAACCAGGTGCGCCGCCACCTGGCCCCTTCATTTCATTGACTCTTTACGCTGAACTGTCTGACAAGAGGAGACTAGAGCATCACTCAGCCTGGTTTATGCAGCGCCAGGATTGGACCTATGGCCTCTGGGGTCTCAGGCATGCAAATTCTGTTCTCTAAGGTTAAGCTGTCTCCCTGATCCATAAAACTGAGATGCTTGGGGGTCGGGTGGTAGCGCAGCGGGTTAAGCGCAGGTGGCGCAAAGCGCAAGGACTGGCTTAAAGATCCCAGTTCGAGCCCCCGGCTCCCCACCTGCAGGGGAGTCGCTTCACAAGCGGTGAAGCAGGTCTGCAGGTGTCTGTCTTTCTCTCTCCCTCTCTGTCTTCCCCTCCTTTCTCCATTTCTCTCTGTCCTATGCATTAAAACAAAACAAACAAAAAAAACATGGATTCCTCAACTCTATTAAAAAGAGAGAGGGAGAGAGGAGCCAGCCTCGGGGAGGACACTGTGGCTGAGGGGCCAGGGAAACAGCTCAGAGCTGAGCAAGGGCCTTGCAGGCCTGAGGTGCCAACTAACCCCCAGTGCCCCGGGGCCAGCGCTGAGCAGTGCTCTGGTCTCTCTGTCACTCATCAGAATGGAACAATCTTATAAATAGACCTAGGGGCAGGGTCATGGCTCAACCAGTAGAGTGCACACATTACTATGTGTAAGGACCTGGGTTCAAGCCCCGGCCCCCATCTACAGGGAGGAAGCAGGGGTCTCTCCTCTGTCTCTCTCTTTATCTCTATCTCTGTCCCCACAACATGTGTGGCCAGAGCGGTGCTGTTTGCCTGTCTTACTAAGCAAAGACATGGGTGTCTGTCTGTCTGTCTGTCTGTCCAACAGGGCATGGGACAGCCTCGGGCCACCTGGGGCTGGAAGGACACCCAGAGCTAAAGAGCGTAGTGCCGCCTCTCCTGGGGCAGAAGGAGAAACTGAGGCCCGTGCAAGGTTCTGCCCACACACCTGAGCCAGGGTCCTCTCCTGTGCGGGGCTCAGGTCCCCCACATGCCCACTCGTGGCACCTCCGGTGGGGGAGGTGGTGGCTCCACTCCTGCCGGGCACTGGGCCTTCGCCCACCCATCCCTGGGGCGCTGTGTGACCCGCTCAGCTGACACAGCTCCCTGAGTCACATCCCAGACTCGCTTGGCGGGGGGACGCGCCACCCTGGACTGGTCTGCTGGGCAGAGGTGACAGGACACCTGGCCGTCACCTCCCCGCCCCGTGAGAGCAAGTTCACGGGGGTGTTTATCTCCCTGTGGCAAGGCTCCCGGCCGCAGTCCCAGGAGAGGCCGGGGCAGAGGGCAGAGCCCTGTGTTGAAGCCCCCACACCACGTGGGAGTCGTGTGGACAGCCCTGGGAGCTCCGTGGGCAGCGGACAGGTACTGTGGCACTCTGCTCTCTAGCGGTCTCTCTTTCTTTATTTTTTATGTTATGTTATTTTATTTTTTTAAAGATTTTATTTACTTATTAATGAGGAAGATAGAAGGAGAAAGAAAGAACCAGACATCACTCTGGTCCATGTGCTGCCAGGGATTGAACTCAGGACCTCATGCTTGAGAGTCCAGTGCTTTATCCACTACGCCATCTCCTGGACCACGTTCTTTATTTTTTTGCCTGTTATCGCTGGGTCCGGCACTATGAATCCACTGCTCCTGGCGGCCATTTTTTCCATGTTATTGAATAGGACAGAGAGAAATTGAGAGAGGAGGAGGAGAGAGAGAGGAAGAGAGAGAGAGAGACCAGCAGACCTGCTTCACCATTTGTGAAGCTTCCTCCCTGCTGGTGGGGACCAGGGTTCAAATCCAGGTCCTTGTGCTTAACCCAGCGCGCCGCCGCCCGGCCCCCTTAGTCTCTTTCTAAGCACAGACGGAGGACCTGGGGCCAGACGCTCTTAAGTTCCAGCCTGAGCACCTTTGGGATCCTTCCTGTGGGGTGTCTCCGGCTCCCCCTTCATATTGGAGGCTCTCCCCCTCTGCCTTTCATGCTGCCGTCTCCCTGCCCCCAGCCTGTCTTCTCCCAGGCTTCCCCTGTGGGAAGTGAGCGGGCCTTGTCCCTCACACTCCTGGCCGGCACGGGGCTCCAGAAAGGGGCCAGCACGGGCCGGGGTGGGGGGCAGGCCCGGGCTTCTGCCTCCCCCAAGTCCCTTGGACTCTGCCCAGGGACAGTTCCAGTCTGCTCTGGGGGTGCAGGGGGTCACCTTCAGACCACCGCCACCCGTCTGCCCTGCGAGGACTCTGATCTGGACACACAAGGTCAGTTTCATCAGAGACCCTGCATCCACTCCCAGGACACCCCCTGAGGGGCTGTGAGCCCACTGGCCAGGTTCTGAGCTGGGGCACCGTGAGCCCCTGCAGGGCCAGGGAGGGGGCTGCCGGGGAGGTGAGGCCCGGGCCGAGGAGGGGGGAGGTGCCTTCGGAGAGGGGTGCCCGCCTGGGAGCTGCAGAGGCCGGGGCTGGGGGATCTGTGTCAGAGCCCCCACGCTGCCACAAGAGGGTCCCCCAGCTGGGGCTCTGACCTAGCAGTGGGACCCCGGAGGCGACTGTGGCCCCAAGGGGCTTCTCTCATGCGGCTGTGCCCTCATCACCTCTGCTCAGCTGCCCACGAGACACCGTGCCCCTCGCTTCTGGCTCCTCAGGGCTGGGGGCTGCTGCTCCCCGGGGCGTGGGGGAGGGGGCCAGCGCAGGGGTGCGACAGACAGCAGGTGCTGGCTCAGACCACTTCCAAAGTCACAGCTCAACCCCTGCCAGTGAGGACGGTTCCAAACACACTTGGGCCAGTGCCCCCCGGTCTAGACACAGGCCAGGGCCCAGCGCCTGCCTCCTGCCGCCAGGGCTAGACACAGCAGTCTGCCGCTGGCAGAGCCCAGGGAGTCCTCCTTTCCCCCAGAGAAGGGACCTGCCTGAGACAGGACGGCTGAGGGGGCGGCGGGGGTGGACGCTGAGGGCCTGCGGGCAGCTGACCCAGTCGCTCACCCTGTCTCCAGCACCACCTTGTGGAAGCAGAGAGAGGCGCACGTCCCCACACAGGTGAGGACAGAGGTGTGGCTCCAGGCCTGGCTCTGTCCTACTCGTAAATATGCGCCAGCCTAAAGATAGTTCAGCTGCTGGAGTGCACACCCTACTTCCTTTCTCATCTGGGAGCTGGAGATCTGTCCTGGGCCCAGGCAGCGCCTCTGTCCCCATGGGGAGGTTGTGTCCGGCTGGTGATGAGAGCCCAGCGTGTCCCCACCCTGGCTGGTCACACCAGCCTGCCTTGGCTGCATGGCCACCCTCAGCCTCTGTCCCTCAGCTGTGGGGGGGGCAGACTGGCTCACTGGGTGCTGTGTGCTCAGTTCTGTTCACTGAGTGCTATGTGCTCAATCCAGCCAAATGAGTGTTATGTGCTCAGTCCAGCCCACTGGGTGCTGTGTGCTCAGGCTGGGTCAGCTGGGCACCGGGTCCTTCTGAAGACCCAAACAAGCTGCACTGCAGGCAGACAAAAGGAGTCACTTTGGGGACGGGGACGGGGGCGGGGTGGGGGGAGCGCAGAATGGGCCACAAGGACCCAGGTGAAGGAGTGGGGGTCGCACGACAGCCCAGTACCGGGTGTCCCACAGCCTGTGCCCTGGCCCCAGGCAATGGCCCCCTCACAGATCAGCCCCCTGTGAGGACAGACGGGATGGGGGCCTGTGTGGCAGGAGGGCCCAGGGGGCAGGAAGGAATTGCATCCAGGAGGCCTGGGTTCGGCCCCCTGGCACCGCCTGCACCAGTGCGGGCTCTGCCCCCTCCCCTCATAAAACACGCGGCTGTGAAAGACAGGCAAGGGATGCACACTGCCCTGGAGCTTGTGACAGGATGAAGGGGCCGCACAGAGCACCTCCCACTCCCCGTGCCCCGTCTGTCTCTGCCTGTCTCTGTCTCTGTCTCTGCGTCTGGGTCTCGCACACACACAGGCTGCACCACCTCCTGCCCCCCATGCCCCGTCTGTCTCTGCCCGTCTCTGCCTGTCTCTGTCTCTGCGTCTCGCACACACAGGATGCACAGAGCACCTCCCGCTCCCCGTGCCCCGTCTCTGCCCGTCTGTCTCTGTCTCTCTGTCTCTGCGTCCGCGACTCGCACACACACACAGGACGCCTCTCACCAACCGCAGGACTTTGCCTACGACCCCCTGCCCCCCCCCCGCCCCCGCCAGCATCAGACCACGAAGCCCGTCAACAAAACACAGCATGGCCTTTACTGGGCGGTGGCGGGCACACCCCACAGCCCGGGGCAGGGCGGCGGTCACCAGCGCAGGAAGTCGCGCACCAGCTTCCAGAGGCGGGTGACCCAGAGGTTGACGCCCAGGTCGCTGAGGTACTGGATCTCGGGCGTGAGCATGCGGCGGCACAGCTGCTCGTGGCGCCCGCCGACGCGCGGGTTGAGGTTGTAGCCCAGGATGGACTGCGCGCCCAGCGGCTGCCAAGGCTGCAGCGCCGCGTCTCGGATGGCGGCGGGGCCCACGGCGCGGCCGCCCGCGATGCAGATGCGCCGCATGCGCTCGTTGGCCCGGCGCAGGGCGGCCACCTCGCGGGCCATGCGGGCGCGGCCGAAGGCGTCCACCTTGCGCCAGAAGCTGGCGTTGAAGTGGCGGTAGAGGCGGGCGTCCAGCACGTTCCAGGCCGTGGCGCGGCGGTACAGCTCGGCCGACAGGCGCGGCCGGGCCGGGGCGCGGCGGGCGTTGAGCTTGAAGTAGAGCACGTCCTCCAGCGGCCAGCACAGCAGCTCCTTGAGCAGCACCAGCGACTCGTCGAAGTACTCCTGCAGCAGCACCAGGTGGAAGCGCGCCTCCACCTCCAGGATGCTCTCCTGCACGCGCGGGCTGCGCGGGTCCAGGCCGCTGTCGTAGCCCAGGTCGAAGAAGAGCAGGTTACGCAGGTAGTGTGCGTTGTAGCCGCGCGGGTCGTAGTAGCGGCCCGGCTCCCGCAGGAAGGCCGCCAGCTGCTGCCGCTGGTCGCGGCCCGGCACCCGCCAGGTGAGCGGCACCACGGCGCCGAAGTAGTGGAAGGACGACTCGAAGAGGCGGGCCGGGTCCCGCAGCAGCGTGATGAAGGCGGCGCCCGGCGCCACCAGCCCGCGCACCTCCTCGTAGCGGAAGCGCATGTGGTTGCCGATGATGTTGAAGCAGGCGCCGGGCCGGTAGTCCTGCACGCGGCCGCGCGAGAAGAAGGCCGGGTAGTCGAAGTCGTTGCGGCCGCTGGGGAAGGCGAACTTGAGCCCGTGCTTCTGGCCGAAGCGGAACAGGATGTTGAGCAGCGTGCTGCCCGCCGTCTTGTGCGTCTTCACGAACACGATGTCGCGGCGCGGCCGGCAGCCCCGTGAAGAGCCGTTGCCCGTCGGGGCCGCCTCCTCCGGCTCGGGGGCCCGGGAGCAGGGCGCCGCGCCCTCCGGGGTCCTGCAGGGATGGTGCCGGGGTGCTGGGGGGCCCTGCACACCCGCCTGGGGGACCCTGAGCACCCACCCAGGAGCCCTCAGTGCCCACCCAGAGAGCCCACAGAGCACCCACCTGGGGGCCCTCAGCAAACATGGGGAAGTCAGAGCACCCACCTGGGGGCCCTGAGCACCCACCGAGGGAAGCCGGAGCACCCAGCCAGGAGCCCTCATCAACCACCCAGGAGCTCTCAGTGCCCACCCAGGGAACCTGCAGAGCACCCACCTGGGGGCCCTGAGCACCCACCCGGGGACCCTGAACACTCACCCAGGAGCCCTGCCCACGCAGAGAGCCCACAGAGCACCCACCCAGGGAAGCCGGAGCACCCAGCCAGGAGCCCTCATCAACCACCCAGGGGCCCTCAGTGCCCACCCAAGGAGCCCACAGAGCACCCACTCGGGGAAGTCGGAGCACCCAGCCGGGAGCCCTCACAGACCACCCAGGGGCCCTGAGCACCCACCACAGAGCCCAAGCGGGGACGCCAGAGCACCCGCCAGAGGAGCCCTCAGCACCCATATGAGTGCCCACAGAGCCCAGCCGGGGACCCTCAGCACCCACCCAGGAATCCACAGAGCCCACCCGGGGGCCCAGGTCCTGAGACCAGGACACTGTGCCCTGACCCTTGACCCCTGACCCCGAGGAGGCGCGATCACTCACGTGGCCGGGGGGCTGGCCAGCAGCGGGGGCACAGCATAGGCGTAGAGCAGCAGCAGGAAGGAGGTGAGGAGAGCCCCCAGCAGCAGCCCCTTGGCCATGGACTGCCAGAGTGGCTTCTGCGGCGGCATCGCGGACACCTGGCAGGGGGGAGGGGGGAGGGGGCTCAGGGCCACACCCGGACTTGGGGCGCAGGAGGGGCCCGGCCGCTGACACCCGGCTGCAGAGGCCGGAGCCGCCGAGGGCAGGGAGGCGGGAGGGCAGCTCCCATGTGCGGGTGGGGACGACGCTGGCCTGTCACCCTGTGCTGGGCAGGTGAGCCCGACCCCTGCTAAGAGCCTCGGAGAGAACGAGGTTGTGTACGTCTCGTCAAAGTACACCCTGAATAATGTTCCTCTGGACAGGTTGAGATAGGAGCTTTAGTGTCTCAGGACCACTGTCCGCTGCATTTAGTCTAGTTCTCCCTTAGGTAAACTGTCATCACCCTGTTAGCGGCACCACGGCACTGCGGCACTGCTCTACCGTCCACGGAGCTCCCGTGGGCCTCACGTAGGCAGGCGTGCGCTCTACCTGGTGAGCTAGCGCCCGGCCCCTTCACTGGTTCAGTCTGATCACTGCGTGCTTTGGGGGAGGGGCACCGAAGGCGATCGCTAAGTTCTCGGGAGAAGCGGCCCCTCTGCGGGGCCCTGTGGCTGAACACCAGGTGTAGCTGTGGCTGGGACGTGCAGTGGGCGGCGCTGGACTTGCAGCCGCCGGGGGCCCGGTTCAGTTCCCACTGTCACACATGCCAGAGCGGTGCTCTGGTTCTCTCACTCGTATGAAGATTTCTGTTCTATCTTGCGTGATTTTTTTTTTTTTTTTGTCTCCAGGGTTATCTCCAGGGCGGGGCTCGGTGTGTCGGCACAAGGAATCCACTGCTCCTGGAGGCCTTTTTTCCCCATTTTTATTGGGTAGGACAGAGAGAAACTGAGAGAGGATGGGGAGATTGAGAAGGGGCCCTGCTTCCCCGCTTGTAAAGCTTCCCCCCTGCAGGTGGGGAGTGGAGGCTCAAACACAGATCCTTGAGCAGGGTAGTCTGTGCACTTAACTGGGTGTGCCACCACCCACCCCTACTCCCGTGTCTGTCTGTCTGTTTTGTTTAGACAGAGACAGAGACAGTGAGAGACCACAGCACCGAAGCTTCCCTCAGTGAGCTGCAGTCCAGGCTCACACCTGAGTCACACACATGGCAAAGAAGCAGGGTGAAGATATTTAAGTGAATATCAGGAGTCGGGCGGTAACGCAGCAGGTTAAGCGCACGTGGCGCAAAGTGCAAGGACCTGCAGAAGGATCCCGGTTCAAGCCCCCGGCTCCCCACCTGCAGGGGAGTCGCTTCACAGGTGGTGAAGCAGGTCTGCAGGTGTCTGTCTTTCTCTCCCCCTCTCTGTCTCCCCTCCTCTCTCCATTTCTCTCTGCCCTATCCAACAACGAAGACATCAATAACAACAACAATAATAACTACAACAATAAAACAACAAGGGCAAAAACAAAGGGAAAATTAATAAATAAATATTTTTTTAAAATAAATAAATAAAATAAAAAACAAAGATTTTTAAGTAAATCTCAAAAAAAAAATCTTTTTGGTGTTTATCTAAAAATCAAACGCCAGCAGGAACTCTGGGTGTTGGGCTAGGGGCCACCCTCATGGGATGGGTCAACCTTAGCAGAGGGAGCCCCAGGCAGCAAAGATGGGGGACAGATCACCCCACTCCTGCTGTGCCCCCGCTGACCCTGCCCGGGGCCCCAGGGGTCAAGCGCGCCGGCCATGACCACAGGGGTGGAATGGCTGTCCCCGGGCCAAGGACAAGAGCCACAGCGGGGGGAGAACCCCACACACTTCCTTCTGGAAAACTACAGGAGGTGCGCAAAGCCCTTCCCAGGGAGGGGCCCCTCCAGCCTCTCCAGCTGCACGGGCTGCCCCAGAGGTGACTTCTAGAAGGTTCTCTGCCCAGCAAAGGGCAGGAGTCAGAGGAAGCTGGTGCCCAGACAGGCAGGTGGCAGAGCAGGGGTGAGGCTGGGGCTCCGTGGGAGCACAGTGCCAGCTGACCGGCCCAGAAAGTCCACCGACGCTGGACACAGCCACCTGTGAGAGGTGCCCGCAGAAGCCAGGCAGGAAACAGGGCAGAGCGGGACAGCTCACGTGGACAGTGCGCTGCTCTGGTATATGCACAGCCAGCTCTAAGCCCGGTCTCCATGCACCCTCTCTATGTCGCTCTGTCTCTGTCTTTCTTTCTGAAAAATCGGCCCATAGTGGGAAAGAAAGGAAGAAAGGAAGAAAGGAAGAAAGAAAGGGAGTCGGGCGGTAGCGCAGCGGGTTAAGCGCAGGTGGCGCAAAGCACAAGGACCGGCATAAGGGTCCCGGTTCGAGCCCCCGGCTCCCCACCTGCAGGGGAGTCGCTTCACAGGCGGTGAAGCAGGTCTGCAGGTGTCTGTCTTTCTCTCCCCCTCTCTGTCTTCCCCTCCTCTCTCCATTTCTCTCTGTCCTATCCAACGACGACATCAACAACAACAACAACAATAATAATAACCACAACAACGATAAAAACAACAAGGGCAACAAAAGGGGAAAAAATAGCCTCCAGGAGCAGTGGATTTGTGGTGCAGGCACCGAGCCCCAGCAATAACCCTGGAGGCAAAAAATAAAAATAAATTAATTGATTAAAAAAAAATTTTTTAAAAGATATTGCACCAAAGTAAAAGACTCGGGAGGGGGGGATACAGGTCCTGGAAAAAGATGACAGAGGGCCTAGTGGGGGTTGTATTGTTCTATGGAAACCTGAGAAATGTTATGCATGTACAAACTGTTGTATTCACTGTCGGATGTAAAACATGAATCCCCCAGTAAAGAAGTTAAAACAGAAAAGAAAGAGAAAGAAGGGAGGGAGGGAAGGAAGGAGGGGAAGAGGTTGGGGACACAGTATAATGATTCTCCAAAAGACTCTCACATTTGAGGTTCCCAGGTCCTGAGTTCAGTCCCCAGCACCGCCATAAGCAAGAGTTGAGCAGCACTCTGGTGCCTCTCCCTCTCTGTCTCTAGTTCTCTTTCATTAAAAATAAATAAATCAGGGAGTCGGGCGGTAGCGCAGCGGGTTAAGCACACGTGGCACCAAGCACACCAAGGGCACCGGCATAGGGATCCCGGGTTCGAGCCCCTGGCTCCCCACCTGCAGGGGAGTCACTTCACGGGCGGTGAAGCAGGTCTGCAGGTGTCTGTCTTTCTCTCCCCCTCTGTCTTTCCCTCCTCTCTCCATTTCTCTCTGTCCTGTCCAACAACGATGACATCAATAACAACGACAATAATAACTACAACAAGGGCAACAAAAGGGAAAAATAAATAAATATATTTATTTATTTATTTATTTATTTTCCTCCTCCAGGGTTATTGCTGGGCTCGGTGCCTGCACCATGAATCCACCGCTCCTGGAGCCATTTTTTTTCCCCCTTTTGTTGCCCTTGTTGTAGCTTCGTTGTGGTTATTATTATTGCCCTTGTTGACGCAATTCGTTGTTGGATAGGACAGAGAGAAATGGAGAGAGGAGGGGAAGACAGAGAAGGGGAGAGAAAGATAGACACCTGCAGACCTGCTTCACCGCCTGTGAAGTGACTCCCCTGCAGGTGGGGAGCCGGGGGCTCGAACCGGGATCCTTACTCCAGCCCCTGCGCTTTGCGCCACATGCGCTTAACCCACTGCGCCACCGCCCGACCCCCAATAAATAAATATTTTTAAAAATTTTTTATAAATAAAATTAAAAGAGAGAGAGAGCTCATGTGTGCACTGCCAAATACGAGGCTGGGTTTGAGGCCCAGCACCATCAGAGAGCACAGGAGTGGCCCCAAGGTAGCCCCAGATGCTGGGGTGGTAATGAGTGCCTCTCCTCTCTTCCTGCCTCTCCTCTCTCTTCCTCAAGGAAACGAGAGTGACTTCCCCACCCCAGGAGTTTGCTCGCGGAGGCCTCTGGGCCTTTCCCTGGCGGCACAGAGGCAGCTCAGCCAGTAAGGCACATGCCTTGCTCTACACAAGACCCTGAACCTGAGACCCAGCACAGCCTGGGCGCATGGTGGAGGACCTGGGGGTGTGTGGGTGGGGGCGCGGTGCTGTAACGTCTCCATCTCCGAGAGGAGAGTGGGGATGGGGCTGCGACCCCAATACCACCGTGCCCCGCCCCGCCCCACCCCACCCAGCAGGGTCCTGAGGACCCAGTCCTCAGCCCCAGCTTTCAGCACCCAGGAGCCCAGCTGCTGGCTGTGGCGTGGACGCCCCGGCCCAGGGGGACCTGGAGCACAGGCCAGACCCCTGTCCTGGGGGTGGCCCCTGCATGGGTGTGTCTGCAGCAGCTGCTACCAGCCTTTCATCAGGGGCCTGGCGGGCTGAGGCCCCGAGTCCACAGGTTCAGTCCCCGCACTTCCCTACCCCAGAGCGGCCAGAGCGTCGTGTGTGTGTGTGTGTGTGTGTGTGTGTGTGTGTGAGTGTGTGTGTGCCTGTGTGTGTGTGCGTGTCTGCCTGTGTGCATGTGCCTGTGTGTGTGTGCCTGTGTGTGTGTGCCTGTGAGTGTGTGTCTGCGTGTGCCTGTATGTGTGTGTGCACCTGTGTGTGTGTGCCTGTGTGTGTGTGTCTGTCTGTCTGCGTGTGCCTGTGTGTGTGTCTGTGCCTGTGTATGTGTGCCTGTGTGTGTGTCTGTGTCTGCCTGTGTGTGTGTGCGCACCTGTGTGTGTGCCTGTGTGTGTGTGTCTGTGTCTGCGTGTGTGTGTGTGCACCTGTGTGTGTGCCTGTGTGTGTGTGTGCCTGTGTGCCTGTGTGTGTGTCTGTGTCTGCCTGTGTGTGTGTGCGCACCTGTGTGTGTGCCTGTGTGTGTGTGTCTGTGTCTGCGTGTGTGTGTGTGCGCACCTGTGTGTGTGCCTGTGTGTGTGTGCCTGTGTGTGTGTCTGTGTGCCTGTGTGTGTGTCTGTGTCTGCGTGTGCCTGTGTGTGTGTGCGCACCTGTGTGTGTGCCTGTGTGTGTGTGCCTGTGTGTGTGTGTCTGTGTCTGCGTGTGTGTGTGTGCGCACCTGTGTGTGTGCCTGTGTGTGTGTGTGCCTGTGTGTGTGTGTGTCTGCGTGTGCCTGTGTGTGTGTGCACCTGTGTGTGTGTGCCTGTGTGTGTGAGCCTGTGTGTGTGTCTGTGTGAGTGTGCCTCTGTGTGTGTGTGCCTGTGTGTGTGCCTGTGTGTATGTGTGCCTGTGTGTGTGCCTGTGTGTATGTGTGCCTGTGTGTGTATGTGTATGTGTGCCTGTGTGTGTGTGCCTGTGTGTGTGTATGTGTGCCTGTGCCTGTATATGTGTATGTGTGCCTGTGTGTGCATGTGTGTGTGTGCCTGTGTGTGTCTGTGTCTGCATGTGTGTGTGCCTGTGTGCGTGCATGTGTGAGCATGTGTGCATGTGTGTGCGTAGGTAACTAAAATGAGGGGGGCCAGGTGGCTGAGCACATGTTACCATGCACAAGGACCTGGGTTCAAGCCCCTGCTCCCCACATGCAGGGAGGCCATGTGTGAGCAGTGAAGCAGGGCTGCAGGTGTCTCTCCCCCTTCCCCCTGGACTTTCCTGTGTCTACCCAACGCATACAAACCTAAGTATTTTTTTTAAATAGACAACAAGCCCTGGAGGGGCCAGGTGGGGGCGCACCTGCTTGAGCGCACTCACCACAGTGTGCATGGACCCGGGTTCAAGCCCCCCGGCCCCCACCCGCAGGGGAAGCTTCACGAGTGGTGGAGCAGGGCTGCAGGTGTGTCTCCCCTTCCCAGGCCCTCCCCTCTCCATCCTGGCTGTCCGCGCCCAGTAAGGGGCCGAGGAAGAATCCACAGTGAGGCGCAGCCTGGGAGGAGACCTGCCGCCCCGCCACGTGCCGCCGCCCCCCCCCCCCCCCCCGAGCTCCCCCGCGGGAACCGGCACCCACGCAGGTCAGGGGGACCCAGGAGGTTCCCCGACTCCGCCCCGCCGCCGCGGGCTCTGGGCCAGGCCGCACCCTGGGCGCCACCCCCACCCCCGGCCCGACGCGCCTGAGGGCAGCTCACCGGGTGCTGGCGGGAACCCAGCGAGGCGAGGCGGCTGCAGGGGGCAGAGCGGGCCCTGCCAATCACGCGAGGCCCCGCCCACGAGGCCCCGCCCAGGAAGCCCTGCCCACGAGGCCCCGCCCACTAGGTCCTGCCCATGAGGCCCCGCCCAGAAGGCCCCGCCCACGAGGTCCCATCCAGGAGGCCCCGCCCATGAGGTCCCGCCCACGAGGTCCCATCCAGGAGGCCCCACCCACGAGGTCCTGCCCAGGAGGCCCCGCCCACCTGGCTGGCTCCCCCCTCATCATCCTCTCTCCCTCTCCGTCTCCACCTCTCTCCCTGTCTCTCTCCCTCTTCCTGTCTCCCTCTCTGTCTCTCCCTCTCCCTGTATCCCTCTTCTCTGTCTCTCCCTGTCACTCTCTCCCTATACCTGTCTCTCCCTCTCCCTGTCTCCCTCCTGGTCTGCTGGGGCTCTGTGTCCACACTGTGAGTCCACTGCTCATGACAACCATTTCCCCCCCCCCACCCATTTTATTGAATAGGACAGAGAGAAATTGAGAGAAGGGGTGACAGAGAGTGAGAAAGAGACATTTGCAGACCTGCGTCACCACTCATGAAGCGACACCCCTGCAGTTGGGGAGCTGGGGGCTCGAACCTGGGTCCTTGTGCAGGTCCTTGCATTTCGTGTCACGTACGTTTAACTGGGTGTGCCACCACCTGGCCCCCATTCGCTCTCTTTACAAAGCAGGGCAGGTGGGGTTTCCCTCCCCTTCCCTCGCGCTGTCTTGTGAGGGCCACTGTTACTCCATATTGCCTAAGGCAGCCATCTTGACCTTAATTCTGGGTTTCCAAGAAAAACCTCATAATCCAACAGCTGCGGTGGAGCTGCGTTTTACCCCTGAAAAACCAGTCTCAGCGTTTCGCTTATCAGCAGTTGATCTGTAGATGGGTCATGATAGCCCTGAAACTCAAAATTTGCTTAACTGACAAAAACTGCCAGGGACTGTGGTAAAAAAAAAATTCCCTGACAAACAGGTCTGAACTTTGACAACCCCCCCCCCCCCCAAGCTCCCCCTCCTGATGTGGATAAAAAGAATCTGTCTGCGTCTCTTCAGAACTCACAAGCCGCTATTGGGAAAGTGCTTGTAGCCCAGGCTTAAGCTTGTTTCAATAAAGGCTCTTGTTTCTGCATGTGACTCTAGCCTCCTCTCTGCGGGATGGGACCTAAGACTCCGGGCATAACATTTGGGGGCTCGTCCGGGTTCCCTCCTCCTGGGAGAGAGGACGCCTGAATTGCTGAGCCTACGGACCTGTCCAAGAATCATTAGGTAAATTTTGTGTCATCTTGTCTTATCCTTGTCTATCTGTTTCTGGAAACGAGTGGCCCAGGTGTTAAGGTGGACACACTGGGTGACACTGGGTCTAGCACCTCGGGAGTCGTCCGGGATCCTACTGCAGGGGACGGGGTCATTGATTTGAGATTGGGACATCTCAATTGATTTGAGATTGGGATTTGAGATTGATTGACGGGGTCATTGATTTGAGATTGGGACATAGTGGGTCGCTCCCACCTAGCGGCGGTGTGCCACTGTCGTCCCATTTTGAGTGCCTCTGGAGAAAGAAGAGAGGACAGGTGTTCGTGTTTTTGTTTGTCATTTGTGTGTCTCTCTTTGTTTCACTCCTCATCCTACAGGAGTCCAGAACCATGGGACAAACACCTTCGACTCCATTGACCATGGTCTTAAATCACTTCAAAGAATTCAAGTCAAGGGCCCACAATTTGAGTTTAAGTGTTAAAAAAAGATAAGACTAATGACTTTCTGTTTCAGCGAGTGGCCGACTTTTAACATCTGGATGAGTGGAAGATAACACAATGGTTATGTTAATAATTTTCTTGCCTGAAGCTTTTGCTCTGGTTTTCCTCTTTATATCTTTCTGCTTTTAAAAACAATTATCCGGTTTGTTTTAAGACACTGCCAGAGATTTATTCTTGATAAATTAAGTTGGTACATGGTGTTTCTAGTCTGATAAAAGATTTGATGTTTGGCAAATCCTAATTTAACTAAATTATTTAGTCTAAAATTGTTATTTTGGATTCGACTTCCGGAGGCAGAGCTACGAGCAGCAGATCGCTTTCTCTCCTCTCCTCTCCTCTCCTGGATCAACTAGGAATACCAAAGGAGACCACCCGGACCGAAACAAGACAGGACTAGAATGACCACAGAAACCCAGTAAATCACCCGTGAGTACAAACACGTGTGGCTGGTGACAGAGAGGAGAGAGGGGCCTAAGGAGAGATTAAGTGACTGCTAACAGTTCAACAATTTGTCAGTGGAGACACCACCTCCAGTCTGCTACACCAACAAGGGGACAGCTGAAGGGAGGAAAGGACTCCCCAGAGACTCACCAAGTACAACTCTGAGTCTCCATTGCTACTACCCTCAGAATCTGGAGCAGCAACAGGGAGGGACACCAGGGCACAGAGATCTAACCAGGAAACTCAGGAGAAGACCTATACCTCGGTGGCATAGCTGAAGGGCTATGAAAGTCTCTTTGCATAACCACTGAATTATCTCTGCCACACCCTGCTTTATCTCTTGGTCAGGAGTCATTGATTAAGCCAAGAAGCCTATTGATAGTTTAAAAGCCCTCAGGCTACCATAGCCTACAGGGGAAAAAAAAAAAAAGGCTTTTACACCACTGAACTCCAACTCAGGGATTGAAAAAACTGTTAACTTATATAAAATGGTTAAAACAACAAGAAAAAATAATGGAGACTCAAACCAGGACAAGAGTCCAGCTAAAAGTCCTCCAGAGGGCGAAGCACAAAACAACGAGTTCAACATCCAAACATTAGCTAAGGAAATAATAACAGGAATGAGTAAAGAATTTGAAAAAATTGTAATCAAAACTGCAGGAACAACAAATGAGAATATGGAAGAAAATTCTAATAATCTCATGGTTATTAGAGAGCTGAAAGCTGAAATCGCTGAGCTAAGAAGGCAACTAGCTGAACAAGCTAAAACAGTATCAGAGCAGGGCAACAAAATAGATGAACTCCAGAAAGCAGTAGAGGGCAGAGAGAATAAAATCAATGAGGCTGAAGACAGAATTAGCAAGATTGAGGATGAATTAGAGACAACTAAAGAAGAAGTAAGAGACCTCAAAAAGAGATTAAGAGATGTTGAAAACAACAACAGAGTCCTATGGGATGACTTCAAAAGAAACAATATACGCATTATTGGCTTACCAGAGGAAGAAAGAGAAGGGGAGGAAGAAAGCGTTCTCCAGGCCATAATAGCTGAAAATTTCTCTAGTCTAGACAACACCAAAGACATAAAGATTCAAGAAGCCCAGAGGGTCCCAAACAGAATTAACCCAGATCTAAAGACACCAAGACATGTCATACTTAGATTGGAAAGGAATAAGGATAAAGAAAGGATCCTCAAGGCTGCAAGAGAAAAACAAAGAGTCACCTACAAAGGAAAACCCATAAGATTAGCAGCAGACTTCTCCATACAAACACTACAGGCCAGAAGAGAATGGCAAGATAACTATCGAGTGCTCAATGAGAAAGGCTTTCAGCCAAGAATACTATATCCTGCTAGATTGTCATTCAGACTAGATGGAAGCATCAAAACCTTCTCAGACAAGCAACAGTTGAAGGAAGCAACCATCACCAAGCCTGCCCTGAAAGAAGTTCTGAAAGGTTTCCTATAAACAACCAGACCACCACAAATAGAACATATATCAAAACACTCTAAAACTCTACAAGAATGGCGTTAAAATACCTTCAATCTTTGATATCAATAAATGTGAATGGCCTGAATTCACCTATTAAAAGACACAGAGTAGGAAGATGGATCAGAAAACACAACCCAACAATATGTTGTCTACAGGAAACTCACCTAACTCAACAAGACAAACACAGACTTAAAGTGAAAGGATGGAAAACTATCATTCAAGCCAATGGCCCACAAAAAAGGGCAGGAACAGCTATTCTCATATCTGACATGATAGACTTTAAAATAGATAAGATTAAAAAAGACAGGAATGGACACTACTTAATGCTCAGAGGATCAGTCAATCAAGAGGACTTAACAATTATTAATATCTATGCACCCAATGAGAAGCCATCTAAATACATCAAACTTCTACTGAAAGAGCTACAGCAATATATTAACAGTAACACAATCATAGTAGGGGACTTCAACACCCCACTCTCTCAACTTGACAGATCATCCAGGAAGAAAATCAGTAAAGACATAAGGGAGCTAAATGAAGAGATAGGTAAACTAGAACTATTGGACATTTTCAGAGTCATTCATCCCAAGAAACTGGAATACACATTTTACTCAAATCCACATGGATCATTCTCAAGGATAGACCATATGTTAGGCCACAAAGACAGCATCAGCCTATTCAAGAGCACTGAAATCATCCCAAGCATCTTCTCAGACCACAGTGGAATTAAACTAACACTTAACAATCAACAAAAGATTAGTAACAGTGCCAAAATGTGGAAGCTCAACAGTACACTTCTTAACAACTTCTGGGTCAAAGAGGAAATCAAGGAAGAAATCAAAATGTTTTGAGAGTTCAATGAAAATGAAGACACAAGCTATCAAAATATTTGGGACACAGCTAAAGCAGTCCTAAGAGGGAAGTTCATAGCTATACAAGCACACATTAGGAAACAAGAAAAGGCACAAATAAACAGCCTGATTGCACATCTTAAAGACCTAGAAGAAGAACAACAAAGGAACCCTAAAGCAACCAGAAGGACAGAAATCACTAAAGTTAGGGCAGAAATAAATAACATTGAGAATAGGAAAACCATACAAAAGATCAATGAAAGTAAATGTTGGTTCTTCGAAAGAGTAAACAAAATCGACAAACCTTTAGCCAGACTCACAAAACAAAAAAGGGAGAAGACCCAAATAAATCGGATAGTAAATGAAAGAGGAGGTATCACAACAGACACCGCAGAAATTCAACATATCATGCGAGGCTTCTATGAACAACTATATGCCACCAAGTTAGAGAACCTGGAAGAAATGAATGATTTCCTAGATACCTACCAACTTCCAAAACTAAGTAAAGAGGAAGTGGATAACATGAACAGGCCCATCACAGCTAATGAAATTGAAACAGTTATCAAAAATCTTCCCAAAAATAAAAGTCCTGGACCAGATGGTTTTACAAATGAATTCTACAAAACTTTCAAAGAAGAACTAATACCTCTACTTTTAAAAGTCTTCCAGAAGATTGAAGACACTGGAATACTCCCTTCCAGCTTCTATGAAGCCAACATCACCCTGATAGCAAAAGCAGACAGGGACACAACCAAAAAAGAAAACTACAGACCAATATCTCTGATGAACATAGATGCGAAAATATTGAACAAAATTCTAGCCAACCGGATACAGCAGTATATCAAAAAAATTGTTCATCATGACCAAGTGGGGTTTATCCCAGGCATGCAAGGTTGGTTTAATATATGTAAATCAATCAATGTGATCCACCACATCAACAAAAGCAAGACCCAAAACCACATGATCATATCAATAGATGCAGAGAAAGCCTTTGACAAAATACAACATCCCTTTATGATCAAAACACTACAAAAAATAGGAATAGATGGAAAATTCCTGATATAGTGGAGTCTATATATAGCAAACCTACAGCCAACATCATACTCAATGGTGAAAAACTGGAAGCATTTCCCCTCAGATCAGGTACTAGACAGGGCTGCGGGCTGCCACTATCACCATTACTATTCAACATAGTGTTGGAAGTTCTTGCCATAGCAATCAGGCTGGAGCAAGGAATTAAAGGAATACAGATTGGAAGAGAAGAAGTCAAACTCTCCTTATTTGCAGATGACATGATAGTATACATGGAAAAACCTAAGGAATCTAGCAAGAAGCTTTTGGAAATCATCAGGCAATACAGTAATGTGTCAGGCTATAAAATTAACATTCAAAAGTCAGTGGCATTCCTCTATGCAAACACTAAGTTAGAAGAAATTGAAATCCAGAAATCAGTTCCTTTTTCTATAGCAACAAAAACAATAAAATATCTAGGAATAAACCTAACCAAAGAATTGAAAGACTTGTATACTGAAAATTATGAGTCACTACTCAAAGAAATTGAAAAAGACACAAAGAAGTGGAAAGATATTCCATGTTCATGGGTTGGAAGAATTAACATCATCAAAATGAATATATTACCCAGAGCCATCTACAAATTTAATGCTATCCCCATCAAGATCCCAAGCACATTTTTTAGGAGAATAGAAAAAATGCTACAAATGTTTATCTGGAACCAGAAAAGACCTAGAATTGCCAAAACAATCTTGAGAAAAAAGAACAGAACCGGAGGCATCACACTCCCAGATCTCAAACTGTATTATAGGGCCACTGTCATCAAAACTGCTTGGTACTGGAACATGAACAGACACACTGACCAGTGGAATAGAATTGAGAGCCCAGAAATGAGGCCCCACACGTACGGACATCTAATCTTTGACAAAGGGGCCCAGACTATTACATGGGGAAAGCAGAGTCTCTTCAACAAATGGTGTTGGAAACAATGGGTTGAAACATGCAGAAGAATGAAACTGAATCACTGTATTTCACCAAATACAAAAGTCAATTCCAAGTGGATCAAGGACTTGGATGTTAGACCAGAAACTATCAGATACTTAGAGGAAAATATTGGCAGAACTTTTTTCCGCATAAATTTTAAAGACATTTTCAATGAAACGAATCCAATTACAAGGAAGACTAAGGCAAGTATAAACCTATGAGACTACATCAAATTAAAAAGCTTCTTCACAGCAAAAGAAACCACTACCCAAACCAAGAGACCCCTCACAGAATGGGAGAAGATCTTTACATGCCATACATCAGATAAGAGTTTAATAACCAACGTATATAAAGAGCTTACCAGACTCAACAACAAGACAACAAATAACCCCATCCAAAAATGGGGGGAGGAATTGGACAGAATATTCACCACAGAAGAGATCCAAAAGGCCGAGAAACACATGAAAAAATGCTCCAAGTCTCTGATTGTCAGAGAAATGCAAATCAAGACAACAATGAGATATCACTTCACTCCTGTGAGAATGTCACACATCAGAAAAGGTAACAGCAGCAAATGCTGGAGAGGGTGTGGGGTCAAAGGAACCCTCCTGCACTGCTGGTGGGAATGTAAATTGGTCCAACCTCTGTGGAGAACAGTCTGGAGAACTCTCAGAAGGCTAGAAATGGACCTACCCTATGACCCTGCAATTCCCCTCCTGGGGATATATCCTAAGGAACCCAACACACCCATCCAAAAAGATCTGTGTACACATATGTTCTTGGCAGCACAATTTGTAATAGCCAAAACCTGGAAGCCACCCAGGTGTCCAACAACAGATGAGTGGCTGAGCAAGTTGTGGTCTATATACACAATGGAATACTACTCAGCTGTAAAAAATGGTGACTTCACCGTTTTCAGCCGATCTTGGATGGACCTTGAAAAAATCATGTTGAGTGAAATAAGTCAGAAACAGAAGGATGAATATGGGATGATCTCACTCTCAGGCAGAAGTTGAAAAACAAGATTAGAAAAGAAAACACAAGTCGAACCTGAAATGGAATTGGAGTATTACACCAAAGTAAAAGACTCTGGGGTGGGTGGGTGGGTGGGGAGAATACAGATCCATGAAAAATGATGAATGAAATAGTGGGGGTTGTATTGCTAAATGGGAATCTGGGGAATGTTATGCATGTAAAAAAAAAAAAAAAGAAGTAGAAACGCAAAGCAGAAATTGACTGAGTTTGGAGTATGGCACCAAAGTAAGAAAGCAGAAGTATACTAGAGTTTGCAGTGAGTACCTCCCTAATACTTCCTCTCCACTTTTCCAAGCTTTGGGTCCATGATTGCTCAACAATTTGTTTGGCTTTGTATGTTAACTCTCTTTTCAGTCACCAGGTTCCAGGTGTCATCAGGATGCTAGCCAGGCTTCCCTGGATTGAAGACCCCACCAATGTGTCCTGGAGCTCAGCTTCCCCAGAGACCCATCCTACTAGGGAAAGAGAGAGGCAGAATGGTAGTATGGACCGACCAGTCAACGCCCATGTTCAGCGAGGAAGCAATTACAGAAGCCAGACCTTCTACCTTCTGCAACCCTCAATGACCCTGGGTCCATGCTCCCAGAGGGATAGAGAATGGGAAAGCTATCGGGGGAGGGGGTGGGATATGGAGATTGGGCGGTGGGAATTGTGTGGAGTTGTACCCCTCCTACCCTATGGTTTTGTTAATTAATCCTTTCTTTAATAAAAAAAAAAATTAAAAAAAAATAAATAAAATTGTTATTTTAAGGTGATGTAAAAGATTATTTTGAACATTTAAGCTATGAGGTTTATTTTAGCCTTTTAAGTTGCCATATCAGAGTTTTAAAGTATAAAATCAATTAATAGAGTTTTATATCTACCCTTACTCATGATAGCTTTATGATGAGTAAAGATCCTAGCAGCAAACTAAGTGTGAATATTGTGCTTAAATTCTTTAAGTGGTTTTAAAATCATGCTAAAGAAATGGTAATCATTTTATCATGTCCGCATATTGGGTATTGACTTTATATAGTATACTGGAATACCTGTTTAAAAGGTCTTCTAAAATTATATAAAGATATATAAGCCAATTCTAGTCACTAGATTATCAATTTTAGTGAACTCCTAATTTGGTTTTGTGTATGTCTCGCTGGTCACGAATGACTGCAGCTGTGACACCCCTTCAATCTTACTGCCAGTTTCTCCTAGGGGGTCTCCAAGGGGTGGTAAAATACCCCACATAGCTCTCTGAGGTGAACAAGGTTGTGCAGGAGCCTGCAGAGAGTCCCTTGGCATTCCTAAAGTGCCTCATGGAGGCTTGCTGTATATACACCCCAATTAACTGGGAAGCCCCAGAGAATAGAATGGCACTGAATTTGCCCTTTTGTTGCTCAAACCCGCCCAAGATGTTAGAAGAAAGTTACAGAAGACAGAAAGATTTAAAGGAAATCTGACCAGTAAATTGGTAGAAATTGCTCAGAGGGTTTTTAAGAAGTTGGCAAATGTTTTGGCATTGGACTTTGAGAAGAAAGAAAAAGGAAGTTGGGGCAGTGCCCAGAGGGAAAAGGAAAGTCAGAAAGATGGGGCTACGGGTAGGGAAAAATCAGTGATGCTACTGCAAAGAGAAAGGACACTGGAAGAAAGTCTGTTTTATCAACAAGCCATTTAGACTGCTTGTGGATGAACTTAAAGGCATAAGCCAGGGAATTTTGACCCAAAAACTTGGGTCATGGCACAGACCCGTCGCCTATTTGTCAAATAATGGACCCAGTGGCTGCTGGATGGACAAAAATGCCTGAGGACAATAGCACCTGTGGCATGACTGGTAAGGAAAGCAGACAAGCCATCACTGGGGCAAGTCCAATGCCCACCTAACCTGCTACCAAGCTCTGTTCCTAGACCAGCCATGAGTGAAATTCAGCGCTGCCACCAGCCTGAACCCTGCCACCCTGATGTTGGAGACGGATCCTGAGGCTCCCCGCAAAAGCATGACTGCCAAGAGGTATGCCTTCGCTACATGGCGTGTGCGTGGAACACGTGGGGAGAGAGGATTCCTGAGCCCCACTGGGAAGAAGATCCAGCACAAGGACCAGATACTGAACCTACTGGAGGCTGCATGGACCCTGAAAGACGCGGCCATGTTCCCTTGTTCTGGACATCAGAAAAGAAACCGGAGGGCAGATGAAGCCGCTTGTGCAGCTACACAGCAAGCAGGGCCAGCCTTGGCATTGATTCTACTAGACTCCCTGCTTCCAAAGGACATTGGATACAGTAAGGAAAAAGATAAGATGGGAGAGAGATTAGGACTAGGGACTAGGGAAAGAAAAAGTAAAAAGACATTGAGAAATAGATTTTAAAAAAGTAAAACCAGAGACTTTTGCGTATAAATACTTGCTGGTATTTATTATAGACACATTTTCTGATTGGGTAGAGGCCTACCCAATAAAGTCTGAGGGGACATAGATGGTGAACAAGAAAAATTTTAGATAAAATAGTGCCCAGGGGGAGAGTTCCCCCTCACCGTTGGTTCTGGTAATGGGTCGGCATTCACTGCCACTGTCACAGTTAATGGCCTGAGAAATGGGAACAAATTGGAAATTCCATTGTGCTAATGGGCCCCATAGCTCTGGGGAAGTAGAGAGGTAAATTAGACCCTGAAGAAGACTTTAACTAAATTAAGCC
Source organism: Erinaceus europaeus (assembly GCF_950295315.1). Lineage (NCBI taxonomy): Eukaryota > Metazoa > Chordata > Mammalia > Eulipotyphla > Erinaceidae > Erinaceus > Erinaceus europaeus. Next base: position 1,609,696 of record NC_080167.1, on the reverse strand, counting down.
TTGAAACTGGTGGGGGATGGGTATCCCTCCTGGCCTTGGCCCATCTGAGAGTGTGCTGTTCCCCACTTGTAAAAAAAAAACCGTCTCCCTTGAAAACTGCTTTTGGCAGACCACTGCCTCTGAGGCCTGTCATGATCCCTGATGCTCTTGTCACTAACCCCACCACTGTTACCGAGTTCTTACAGAATCTCCAGCCTTTGCTTCAGTTTCTCATCACTGGGGCTGAAAAAGCACCATTACTAAACCCCTGGTTAAATAGAAAGGCTTGCTGACAGACAAATGGAAAAGACCAGATGCTCTACTAACACTGGGGTGAGGGCATGCTTGCTTTTCCACAGGCGCAGACTCTCCCATTTAGAATTCCTGAAGTTGCAGTCAAAGGACCTGAGACCTCCACCCCTGCCAAAAGCTCCAATTTAAATAGTAGCAAAAAGAGTTTTAGATTTTTAAATGGATGATGTTGAGATATAAAAGATTTAATGATGCTTAGAGTGAATTTTCTGTTATTCCCTTTCCTCCTTGTACTAAGTTTTTAAATGATTATAATCATACTTGGGAGTGTATAGAGAAAACTGAAAGAATGTTGCAGAAAGGCTGTGAAAGTGAAAAGGAAACTGAAGTAGAATTAGAAAGAGACTCTGATAAATGAGGTTTGATGCAAGTAGAGATGTGTGGGTAAGAGTAAGTGAACTTTGATTGGCTGGGGGTTGGTGACCTTTCATATGTGCAGGGAGGGGTTGGCCGGGGAGAGTCCCCATGACATGTGCTTGCTGTGCAGCGAAGGATTTCTTTAGGTGGGTTAAGAAGAAAAGCTGTTAGATTTAGCTCCAAGGAAAAATGTTTATTCATACAGAAGGCCAGAGGAGGGAGGTGATCAAAATACAGTTGGATATTTCAAGGGAACTTCCAAGGAAATAGCTAGAGCCCAAGAAAAATGACCCTTCAAGGACAGTCGGATGAACCCCTATCTGTTTCTCCTGTAGTAACCATTCAAGATGTTTACAGGTAAAAAAGGATCTGGCCATCAGGAGATGAATGAATGAACTGGTCAGGGTGGCCAGAGACTAAGTGGACTGTTAACATCACTGGATTAGCCCTCGGCCAAGGACAGCTGCAGAATGGAACTCCTCCTATAGAACTTTTGCCCTGTGACTATCAACTTTCCTGGACAACAAGAAAGCTGGTATGGAGATCCTGCCGCGGAGGTCAAGCAGTACAATACGACATTCCAGGCTTAATCTTGTTAATAATCTATCCAAAAATATGACTCAAACTTAGAGAACACAAAAAGACATAGATGGTAAGATGGGAGCTGTCATGCTTGCTTTAACCTCTTTATTGCCAATCATTACCAGGAGTCTGATTGAGTCAATCCGTGTTATTAAAGTAGAACTACATCAAACCCGATTATACAATCAAATTCTTTAAATAAAATTTAAAAAGGGGGAGATGTCGGAGGCAGCAGGTCCTTGAAAGACAAGGCCCCTGGGCCTCTGAGCAAAAGGCTGGCAAAGTAGGCCTTCTGTGCGCCCCTGACCTTTCTCTTAAGATGATTAGAGAAAGCTGAGAAAAAGATAATTGTCTAACTACACAAACTTTTGCCTCAACTGTATCTTGCTCATGTTTTGAGAAATTGTATTTTGCTTATGCACCTGGATTATGTTTTGAGAAACCTTATGCAGAGCCAGTCATAGACCAGGAAAAAGAAAGAGACCTATGATTGGGCCTACTGACTCCCAAAAGAAAGGGGTGAATGTGAGGGCCACTGTTACTCCATATTGTCATGATAGCCCACATAGTCAACGACTGCCACCTCTCCAGATTCAAAGGAGGTCTCGAAACTTTACATCAGGCTCAACCTGACGCTGTTGACTGGCTACGGAAGAAGGGCAAACGCTAGGAGAAGAATGTCATGATAGCTCTGAAACCCAAAATTTGCTTAACCGACAAAAACTGCCAGGGACTGTGGTCCAAAAAAAAAAAAAAAATTCCAGCCCACAGTTCAGGCCCGTGGGAGCCCGGGAGTCCCAGGTCCAAGGTCTTCAGGACAGAGGACAATGTCACTTTGACATGAGCCCCTGAGCCTCTGGGGCTCAGAGAGGGCAGGGCCACCCTCAGGTCACACAGCACTGCGGTCACAGAGACAGGGTCTCCTGTCAGCCCCACCGCACCGCCACCTTTCAGGGCTGCCCCATCCTGCCCGTGGCTGGCTCCAGGCCAGGCTTTGCCATCTCTCCATAGCTGGCCCTGCCCCTCCAGGTGTCAGCAGCAGCAGCTGCAGCCCTGGGTCCCCGGCTGGCTAGGGGGACACTCACCGGGCAGTGGTGGGCCGGCTGCTACCGTCCCCGCCAAGCTGGTACTGTCCTGTCCCGCCGAGCTGCCTCTGGTCACCCTGCTGGGGAGGCTCCAGTGACACCCAGCAGCTGGCTGGCTCCCTGCCGCGTAGTGGGTGTGCATATGCATGAGCTGCCTCCCCAGGCTGGCAGGTGGCATGTCCCTGTCCCCTGCAGACGCCCTGCCCTCGGTCTCCAGCCCTCCAGCACCAGGCAGCTGCTCAGGCGAGACCTGGGTACCCGGGTACCCTTGGGCCAAGGACATGGCAACGCAGAGCCCCACAGAGCCGGGAGGGAGGCTGGAGGTGGCTGGGGGGAAGGTTTCTGCAACACCAGGGCTGGAAGCAGCTGCCCCCACCCCCACCCCCACCGACACCCCCACTGGCCCAGCGCCCCAGGGAGAACCCCAGGGTGACTGGGGAGGGGCCCCTCAGCCCCAGAGGCTCCTGGACGCGGGTGTGTGTGCTCTACAGGGGTGCTGGCCCTCGCCCCGGCTCTGGACTCGAGTGCCCTCTGCTGACCCTTGGGGTGTGGGCAGGAATGGGCATTCCTAAGGTCTGGGCATGAGCCCGAGGGGCCCCACAACCTCCCGGCCCCACCCTTCATGGGTTTGCCCTCCCTCGGCCAGGTCGGCATTGGGGGAACCTGGAGGACTGCAGGGACCCAGGGGCCACGGTCTGGCAACAGCAGCTACCGGGCTGGGAGACAGCTCAGCAGACAGAGTGCACGCTCAGGACTGAGCCAACAAGACCAACAGCACCCCCCACCCACAGCTTGTGCACAGACACAGGGGAGCCTGGGGCCCGGGGGTGGGCCCTCCTGGGGAGTCTGCAAGGGAAAGCACAGCCCAGAGCCCAGAGCCCCTGCCCCGACCCATGACCCACAGCCTATCTCTGTCGCTGGGGAATCAGTGTCACTGCCTTTTCATTCAGAAGGTGGTGAAGCAGAGAGAGAGCCGGTGCAGGGAGTCATGTTTGAGCCTAGGCTACACACAGCAAGCAGGTGCCTGCCCTGCTGAGCTGCCCGCCCAGCCAGCACCTTTGTAACCGGTGAGCTGAGAGCTGACCTCCACGGGCACCTGCCCGGAACCCCAGCCCTGGGGCTTGCCCTGCTGGGGCTTCTAAGGACGGCGACACAGCCCCCGCCCCCGTGGCGGGTGAGGATACCAACACGGCCCACTGTTGAGTCCCAGCCACTTGGGTGGGTGGGCAGAGGGCAGCAAGGAGCCTCTAAAGCCCCGCCACTGTGCAGGCGCGTCCCAGGATGGCGAGCACTCATTTGCATGGACAGGGCAGCAGCGGGGGAACCGCCCAGCAAGACCCCCAACCCCCACCCGACACTCGCTCTGGCCCTCTCCTATCCCCCCCCACCGAGCCTCCTTTCCTGGGCCCCTCCTGGCCCCCCTCCCTTCCTCCACTGCAGCCCATGATTCTCTCGTGACCACTCCCTTTCTGCACACGTGGGCCTGGGGAAACTGAGGCACAGCTAGGAAAGCACGTTTTGGGGCCTGTGGGGAGGCAGGGCACGGCCAGGGGCAGGACTGGGGTGCCCAACACCTCTGCCTTGAGCCTGACAGGCAGGAAGGTAGGCAGCCCCGGCCCCAATTCTCCCCACCTGACTCTGCATCCGGAGCTCTCGGGCTGGTCCACCCACCCTCAGGCTCCCCTGCCCTGCCCAGTGTGGTCAGGACCCAGAGGGGGCACACATCTGCTGCCAGTACCACGTGACCTCCCCAGGTGCTGAGCCCTGCCCCGCAGGCCCCACCGAGCTCCTGTGTGGGGACACATCTCTCCTCCCCAAGGGAAGTTCTGAGTTGCGGCCGAGAGCAAGAAGCAGGCGGCTCTGGGCAGGGCTGGGCCGGGCCGGGGACAGCTCAAACAGCGCTCCCTTGTCTGAGCCAGGCCCACAGCTGCCCACCGTGCCAGGCAGAGTCGGGCCCCCACAGCAGGGGGAGGTTCCCAGGTGGGGCCCGGTGCCCCAAGGTGGAACCACCGTCTCAGGGCTGTGGCTCTCCCCGGCCAGTAGTGCAGGAGGCTGACTCTCCTGGGGTTCCCATGGCACCTGTCACCCAGCAACGTGGGCGTCAGGTGTCAGGTCTGAGCCACCTGCACTGCCTGCACAGGGCCTGTCACCTGCTGTCGGTGGGGGGAGGTGGTGGGGAAGGGGTTTGGCCCCGTAGGGTGGACCACACAGAAACCTGTCCTGGGCAAGGGTCCCAGAGGGGAGAGCTGGCATCCCTGGGGCCCCTCCTGGGGGTCCTCTGGGTCAGCCCCACCCCCACACCTGCAGGAGCCCAGGCCCCATCAGAGGGGTAAGACAGAGTGACCTGTCCCCCATTTCTGGCCCCCGGCCTCCCGCAGACCTCAGGCCCGTCTGCGGTTAATCATTAGCGGACTCCTGCCTCAGTCCACAGCCCTGCCCAGCCCTGCCCCGCTGGCTCTGGGGACCAGGCCAAGAACCCAGGCCCTGCATCCGGCTGTCTGTCTGTCCACTCTCCGGTGGCCGCAGGACACCCAGGCTGCTCGGCTCTGACAGCTGGATGAGGCGGCAAGTCCTGGTTGCGGGAGGAGGCAGGGCTAAAGTGGGGACCCCTGGCCTACCTTGTCCGCTGTCCACGGGCCCCCGCCGCCCGGGAGCTCACTCGGCGGCGGGGCGTCCCTGCCGGGGCCCCCAGCTCTGCCGGGCCTGCAGCATGCCGGCCGCCACCCCGGTGCATCCAGGTGCAGCCAGCCCAGCCCGGCGCTGTGGCCAATGGGCGCCTGGGGCCCAGCCCCCGCCCGGCAGCCACACAGAAGCCGCATTCAAGGCTTGCGCCCCCGCCGCCATAGAGCCAACAAGGAGCATTTGTTCCCCAGGCGCCAACAGGCCCTTTGTCCTGCAGCCCAGGCCCGAGGGACTCGGGGAACTGGGGACAGTGGGGGACAGCCTTCCAGGGAAGAGGCGACAGGTCACGGCCTTCCTTCCCACAGGGGCCTCACAGGAGGTGGGGGACGTGGGGGGCACTGCCGGAACCCAGATGGCCATGCCTACCCCACCTCCCCAGGTGCTCCTCTGGGGTGCCCCCTGCTCTCAGCACAGGGCACCCCAAGCAGGACAGGGGCTCCCCAGCTTCACACCAGCCTGAGTGAGCACATTCTCACACAGCCCTTCTGCTCAGCGTGTCTCCGCGGGGCCACGACAGGGTCAGAGGGCCATTCGGGCTGCAGGAAGTCTGCAGTGGCTGTGTGTCCTGCCCACCAGGACACACCAGGCAGGGAAGCCCGTCTGTCCGTTGTCTGGGCCAGTGCAGACGGCCCACAGGTCACACGTGCAGCTCAGTGGCTATAAAACGAGCCGTTTAATAAGATTCCCGCCACACGCTGTGGCTGGGCAGCTGGGGGAGCCAGGCACGTGCTGGGGGTGCTCTGCAGAGAGCTGGGGGAGCCGCGTGGGGCAGGCAGCGGGCACTGAAGGCTCTGCCTAGTGGCAGCAAGGAGCTACGGGGGGCTGGGGGGTGGGGGGCACCGGTCAGCAGCCACGCCAGCTCTCGCCCCAGACGCCGAGCGCGGCTCACAGCGACCCGGCCCTCTTGGCCTTCTTCTCGGCCCTCACAGCCTCGTCGTGGGCCTTGCGCTTCTCCGCCAGCTTGTTGGCCTGCAGGGGAGAGAGCGTTACGTGGGGCGGGATGCAGGATGGCGCTCCCCCTTCCACCCGAGGGCACCCCAGAGCAGCAGAGTTCCCAGGAAAGACACCGCAGCTCAGAGGGGAGAGAGAGAGGGGCGGGGGGCAGGCTGGAACCCCAGGGGAGGAACCACTACCCGGGGGCGAGAACCAGGACACCCCACCAGGACCACACGGCAAGACTCCCGGGGCGGTGAAGCCGCCCGTCCCACCGCAGCCACGAGGCAGCAGCACACGCGTCAGCGCGCTAAGGACAGAGAGGCCCCGGCCCGCGGGGGTCGGCCACGCCAGAGCACGTCCCGCAGAGCCAGGGCACAGGGCACACGGGATGGGGAGCCCCAGGCCGGGCAGTACTCCTGACAGAGCCGCCCAGGCCCGACACGGAACCCGTCACCCGTCACGCTGCGGCACAGGACAGGTTCTCCGACAAGCAGGGAGCCCAGCTTTGGGGTGAGGCGAGAGAAACGGGGCTCCGCGCTGAACACACCTCCCGCGTCCTGCGCCTCTTCCCGAACATGATCTTGTTGTACAGGTACTTCTCGCGCTTCCGCATGGTCATGATGGCCAGCCGCCGCGCCTCGCTCTCCTCCTCCCGCGCCAGCCGCTGCTTGTCCTCCAGCGTCACGGTGCCCGCCAGCACCCTGGGCTTCTGGGGACACGGGGCGGGTGCTGTGGGTGCGGGTCCCCGCTCCAGCCAATCCCCAGGCCCCCGTCCCCCAACCCCGTACCTTCCCCTCCAGCCTCTGCTCCTCCAGGGCCCTCAGCCGGGCCTCCTCCTGCTGCTCCTCCTCCTCCTCTTCCTCCTCCTCCTCTTCGCCAGCCTCTGCCTCTTCCTCCTCGTCCTCCGGCTCTCCCACTTCGCTGTCTTCCTCTTCCTCCTCCTCATCTCCTGCAGACAGTCGAGATCTCGTGAGTGGCCTCGCAGGCCCAGGCAGAGCCGTCCTAGTCAGCCTCCCTAGCATCTTCCAGCCCCCGTGGAGACCCCTGCCCGGAGACCGGACATCAGGCGCACAAATAAACGCTTCCTCCTGGGGCCCCACTCCAGGTGGCCTGCGGGTCTGTCACCGGCCACCCCGTGAAGGGGCACAGCCAGCGGAGCCCCCTCCCCGGCCCCTTGCGCACCAGGCTGCTCTCCCCGCTGCAGGGCCAGGAGCTTCAGCTTCTCGGGGGGCACGTAATCGCCTTCCTTCTCCGTCACGAAGGGGGAGAGATGCGGGGGCAGCTGCACCCCGGGGAAGTAATCGGCCACCGGGAGGAGCAGCCGGGCGTTTACGGAGTCAAACACCCACTGCGGCTGCACGTAGGACCTGGCGGAGGGAGCGGACTGAGGGCCGGGGTCACGGGACCTAGGCCGCCCCCACGCCCCCGCGCCAGGTCTACCTGCCGAGGATGGGGGTCTGCTGGCCGGGCCGGTCCACGACCTGGTGGGTGATGCCGGGGTGGGTGGCATCGTACGCGGCCCCGATGCACACGGACTTGTCCCACGACACCTCTCCCCCGAAACTCCTGCGGGGACCCCGTGTGAGCCGGGGCTCCGAGACCCACCAACCCCGCCCGGACGGAGTGCAGGGACGCCCGCCTTGTTCTGAGGGCCCCACCTGATGACGAAGGCCAGGGCCTCCCGGGGCACCTCCCTGTTGAGGAAGAACCTCAGACCCTCAAACAGCTTCTTGTGCTGCTCCTGGGCCGCCAGCTCCTGCTGCCGCTCCTCCTGGGCCGCCGGCTCCTGTCGCAGGGGAGGGGTTGGAGGAGACCCCCCCTGGCTTCCCTCTCCCCCACCCCCGAACCCCGGCCCCCGGCCCTCACCGAGTCGGCAGGGAACTCATCCAGCTGCGCCTCCTCCTCCTCCGCCGGCACCACCACGCGGGCCAGGCTGGCGCTGAGGGCCGCCAGCTTCTACAGGAGGGAAGAGGGGACCCGTCAGGGCGGCCACAGCCTAAGACGGCCCCCCGCACAGGGAGGAGGGCGGAGGCTTCGCGAGCCCTCACCTCCATGGAGCTCTCAGACTCCAAGGCGTAGGCGTCCTCCCTGGTCTTGGAAGCGGCGTGAGCCAAGTCCTCCTCGAGCTGGAAGACCCGGGGCAGTGGGGTCAGGGGAGCCCCGGAGGCAGGAGGGTGCGGCTGAGCGCACAGGGCGGGTGTGGAGGGGGCGGGGCGTCTACCTTCGGGGGGTAGCGCAGGTTGAGTGACTGGTAGAGGCGGAAGTTCACGAAGCCCAGGAGGGTGGTGTAGAACTCAGTGAAGGTGGCCATGACCCTGTAGTCCACATCTGTGGGGTGCTGGGGGAGAGGGGACGCTGGGCTCAACACGACAGGGGCTCCAGCACCACCTGCCTCTGGGGCTCCGCCCCTCAGGAGAGGTGCCAGGTGTGTCCCTGCCCAGAGCACTCTGCCACAGTGAAGGGGCCCACAGGAACTTCCGGCCCCCACGGACGGCCAGCTGTCAGAGGCCGTGTCCACAGGAGTCACACAGAGGCCAACGTCAGCACCATGGGAGCGGGCGAGGAGGGGACGCCACTTCTGTGCTTGGTCACCCCACCCCCTAGCAGCCCTGGCAGGGCCCTGCCCCAGGCCCCAAGCTCCCCGCACACACACTCACGTCATGGGAGAAGGCGTAGGGGGTGACCCACACGATGGGCTGGCCCAGCACCTCGGCCTGGTAGTAGATGCCCTTGATGGACAGGAAGACCTGGGGGAGGGGCAGGGCAGGGGCGGGTGGGCTCAGGGCTCACCTTGCGCAGGGCAGGGGCGGGAGGGGCTCACCTTGCACAGGGCAGGGGCGGGAGGGGCTCACCTTGCGCAGGGCCCGGGCCGCGATGACGTAGTGCAGGAACTCCACGGCCAGCCGCCGGCACAGCTGGATGGTCTGCACGTGGCACTTGCCGGTGCGCGGGAAGGTGGAGAAAAGGAAGCACATGGACAGTGCGTCGTCCAAGTCCCGCAGCGCGTCCACGAACGTGGGGTACCTGCGGGAGGGGCACCCGGGGCTCAGGGCCGCGCTGCCGGGCCCGCCGAGCCCACGCACACAGACACGGGGACGGAAAGCGGGACTGGGAGGGCAGGGGCCACCAGGTTTACGGACGGCACGAACTGTGCAGCTGGCCTCCCCGCCACCCTCCCTGGCAGGGGGAGTCAGTACTCTGGGACTAGAGGCCGCACAGGCTCCCCAGCGCCCCGCAGACCCCGCCCCCGAGCACACGGTCCCCCCTCGCCGCCCGCGCTCACCGCTCCTTGACGACGTGGTCCAGCTTGTAGTGGGGCTTGTTGTCCTTGAGCCGCTCCACGGTGCCCCACTCGCTCTTCCCGTAGGCCTTGCGCAGCTTGCGCACAAACACCTGCGGGGACCCGACGGAGCTCCTGCGGCCAGGGCCCTCCCCGCCTCACCCGCCACGAGGGAGGACGGCGGGAAGCAAATGGGAGGCTGCCTGACCACAGCTCATCAGAGCCCGCGGAAGTGGGAGTGCAGGGGGGCGGCGGGAACAGAGGCTTTCGGGGCCCCAGAGCCCAGCCCAGAGCCTTAGGCTTGCCTGCCATGCCTGCCCCGCCGCCTCAGGGCCGCCCACAGCGGCCAGTCTGCGCAGCCCCCGCTCGGGACAAGCGGCGTGGGCTCTGGGCGCGAGGGCCCCGCACCTGCCCGAGGGAACCCACCTGGGCGCCCTAACCGGCAGGCGGAGCCTGGTCTCTGGTTAGGAGCTGCGGCCGCCCGAGGCCCCCACGCCCGGTCTCACCTTGTACTCCCGGAACTTGCTGACGATGGGCTCGTGCAGCAGAAACCGGATGTCTTTGACGAGGTAGAAGGTGCGGGCCGCCGTGGAGCCCTTGTTCACCTTCTTCTTGTGCTTGGGCTCGTGGGGGTAGATGCCCTTGAGGATGCACAGCCGCCTGGGGAGAGACGCCAATGGCAGGGGGAGCCCCAGAGCCCCCCCCACCTGAAGCCCCCTCACCTGAAGCCCCTCTCACCCAAAGATCCCCTCACCTAAAGTCCCCTTCACCTGAAGCCCCCCTCACCTGAAGCCCCCTCACGTGAAGTCCCCTCACCTGAAGTCCCCTCACCTGAAGTCCCCTCACCTGAAGCCCCCCTCACCTGAAGTCGGCCAGGCTCAGCTGCAGCTTCTTGCGGGCCTTGTTCCTTGTGATGTAGTTGGTGGCAGAGCCACGCTCATACTAGGGGGAAGACGCTCCGGTGAGCAGGGACTTGGCATGGAGGGCGTCTCCAGAACTCGGCCGGGCTCCGGGGAAGGGGTCCCCCCAGGGACCACCCAGGTCAGAAGGGCCAGGAAGCTGCCCTGGAGCCAGTACTGGGCCCAGTGGGGCTCGGTGCCACCTGCCCGCCAGTCCTGGCAGTGACTCCCAGCGGGATCTCGCCCAGTCCCCACAGCAGCCCTGGCAGTGACTCCCAGCGGGATCTCACCCAGTCCCCACAGCAGCCCTGGCAGTGACTCCCAGCGGGATCTGCCCAGTGCCCACAGCAGCCCTGGCACTGACTCCCAGCGGGATCTGCCCAGTGCCCACAGCAGCCCTGGCACTGACTCCCAGCGGGATCTCGCCCAGTCCCCACAGCAGCCCTGGCAGTGACTCCCAGCGGGATCTGCCCAGTCCCCACAGCAGCCCTGGCACTGACTCCCAGCGGGATCTGCCCAGTGCCCACAGCAGCCCTGGCACTGACTCCCAGCGGGATCTCGCCCAGTCCCCACAGCAGCCCTGGCAGTGACTCCCAGCGGGATCTGCCCAGTGCCCACAGCAGCCCTGGCACTGACTCCCAGCGGGATCTCGCCCAGTCCCCACAGCAGCCCTGGCAGTGACTCCCAGCGGGATCTCACCCAGTCCCCACAGCAGCCCTGGCAGTGACTCCCAGCGGGATCTGCCCAGTCCCCACAGCAGCCCTGGCACTGACTCCCAGCGGGATCTGCCCAGTGCCCACAGCAGCCCTGGCACTGACTCCCAGCGGGATCTGCCCAGTGCCCACAGCAGCCCTGGCACTGACTCCCAGCGGGATCTCGCCCAGTCCCCACAGCAGCCCCAGGGCTGGCGGTGCCACTGACACTCCCATTCCCACAGCCCAAGATCTGGTGCTGAACCTGAGCCTGAGGTCCTGAGTTCGACCCCTGGCATCACGTGTGTCGGAGACAGCAGGTCCTTGAAAGGCAAGGCCCCCGGGCCTGTGAGCAGAAGGCTGGCAAAGGCCTTCTGCGAGCCCTGACTTTAGGATGACTGGAGAAAGCTGAGGAAACGATAAAGACTTTGCGGACTCTCTGGGAGAACGCGAAGTGTCTAAGCACAGGAACTCTCGCCCCAACTGTAGCTTGCTCGTGTTTTGAGAAACTGTACTTTGCTTATGCACCCGGGTTATGTTTTGAGAAACCTCATGCAGAGCCCGCCTGATGAAGCTTCTTGCTGTGGGAAGATAAATCAGGGCGCTCAGTTGGTGAGCTGGGGCCCCGATCCCACTGCCTGTCCTCTTTCTTCTCAGTCCCAGCACCCTCTCCAGGTGCCACCAGACAGACGCTGGTACCAAGGCCCACCCACGGCTCTCGCTCTCAGCGCATCCACGCGCAGCCCCTGGGGGCAGGGAGTCACCTGGCCGCATGGCTGCTGTACGACCAGGGCTCCAAAGCCAGGCCCACGTCCGCAGGGGACTGTGGAGAGTGGGGACAAGCACGGTGACGCCGAGACGCCACACACCAGCTTTTCTCTTGCGCCGGCCTCTCGTCAGGGAGGCGTGCTCCGGGCCTCGCCCTCCCTCACCTGTCCGTCCACCCACAGGAGCGGCCCGTCAACGTGCTGTGACTAAGCCGGCGGCTCCTGACAGCAATGCAGAAGGCCAGGCCGGGCGTGGGGGGGCTGGCTGGTGCCCCCGCTGTGTGACGCCCCGGGCCTTCGCGATCGGCCGGACGAGCGGCTCCCGGTGGCTCCAGGCCGCCACCAGGCGTCTCGTTCTCCGGTGGGGAGGGGGCTCGGGCCTGTCCGTCACCGGGTGGGACTGGCGCCCGTGGGTGAAGACACGGAGGGAGGTGCGGCTGAATGCCGGCCCCCCACCCCAGGGGCAGCGGCCCAGCTGGCAGGGACGGCGAGGTCCGGCTTCTGAAAAGGCCGCGTCTGCTGGCGGTCCCGGTCCCTCTCCGTGCTCCGTCCAATGGCCGCCCGCGCCGGGCATCCGCGCTCACCCCCGCCCGGCCCCTGAAAGGCAGGGCTTCCCCCGGCTCACGGGGTGGCGCCATCCTGTCTGGGCAGAGCACCGTCCGGACCCTTCCGACTCCCGCACCCGCGGGCGACTGGGGAGGCGCTCCCGCCGCCCTGCCGCCCGGCCTCCCTGCCGGTTCCCATTTAAGCACTTGGGCTTGTGGCTCTGCAGAGCAGGGGCCGGCACACGGTCTGAGTCTGACCCCCGGCGCCGCGAGCTGGTGCCGCTCTGGTGCCTGCCCTCACACGTGCCGGGAAATGCGGGGACGGGGGTGGCGCACAGGGGGGCTTGCACCCCAGGCCCAGCGTCACCCAGGCCCAGCGTCACCCGGGTCCAGCGTCACCCGGGTCCCAGCGTCACCTGGGCCCAGCGTCACCCGGGTCCCAGCGTCACCCGGGTCCAGCGTCACCCGGATCCAGCGTAACCCGGGTCCCAGTGTCACCCAGGCCCAGCGTCACCCAGCGTCACCCGGGCCCAGCGTCACCCGGGTCCAGTGTCACCCAGGTCCCAGCATCACCCAGGCCCAGCGTCACCCGGGTCCAGTGTCACCCAGCATCACCCGGGTCCAGTGTCACCCGGGTCCCAGCGTCACCCAGGTCCAGTGTCACCCAGGTGCCAGCGTCACCCGGGTCCAGCGTCACCCAGGCCCAGCGTCACCTGGGTCCAGCGTCACCCAGGTCCAGTGTCACCCAGGTGCCAGCGTCACCCGGGTCCAGCGTAACCCGGGTCCCAGTGTCACCCAGGCCCAGCGTCACCCAGCGTCACCCGGGCCCAGCGTCACCCGGGTCCAGTGTCACCCAGGTCCCAGCATCACCCAGGCCCAGCGTCACCCGGGTCCAGTGTCACCCAGCATCACCCGGGTCCAGTGTCACCCGGGTCCCAGCGTCACCCAGGTGCCAGCGTCACCCAGGCCCAGCGTCACCCGGGTCCAGCGTCACCTGGGTCCAGCGTCACCCAGGTCCAGTGTCACCCAGGTGCCAGCGTCACCCGGGTCCAGCGTAACCCGGGTCCCAGTGTCACCCAGGCCCAGCGTCACCCAGCGTCACCCGGGTCCAGTGTCACCCAGGTCCCAGCATCACCCAGGCCCAGCGTCACCCGGGCCCAGCGTCACCCGGGTCCAGTGTCACCCAGCATCACCCAGGCCCAGCGTCACCCGGGTCCAGTGTCACCCGGGTCCCAGCGTCACCCAGGCCCAGCGTCACCCGGGTCCAGCGTCACCCAGGTCCAGTGTCACCCGGGTCCCAGCGTCACCCGGGTCCAGCGTCACCCGGGTCCAGCGTCACCCAGCGTCACCCGGGCCCACTTGGATGGCGGCGGCACTCCTGGCTGGGCGCAGTGCGCAAGGCCCCGGGTTCGAGGCCCCCGTCCCCACCTGCAGGGGGAGGCTTCACGAGCGGTGGAGCGCGGCTGCAGGCCTGTCTGTCAGTCTGTCTGTCCCCCCCCGCCCTCTGTCCAGAGTAAGCCAGCAGTTGCGGGCTGGGTAGCCGGCATGACGGTTGTGCCGAGACCTCCCGCCCGAGGCTCCCAGGACCCAGGATCAATGCCCCGGCCGGCCGTTACCCGGAGCTGGGGCGGGCTCCGGGGAAAGACAGACAGACAGACAGACAGACAGACGAGCTCAGGCTCCGGCGCGCAGTCCCGCCGAGCCCCTCACCTTCCTCTTCTCCAGGCCGCCCATGGTCGCTCGCCCCGCCGCCGCCCGCCCCGCGCTCCGGCCCGCAGCCCCGCAGCCCCGCGTGCGCCTCTGAGGACCCCGGGGACCTGGCGCCGCCGGGCTGCCCTTCGCGCTGCCTGAGCGCCTGCGGGAGAGCGGACGGCTCCTCCGCCAGAGCCACAGCTACGCCCCGCGCTCGGGGACCTCCAGTCCCGTTCCTGAAATTCCCGTGAGCCCGGCCGGCCCAGTTTATCCGTCTCGGCGGCCGCTGATCCTCAGGCATCTCTCTGGACACCCATGCGACATCCCGGTGCATGGCGGGATAGAGAGGGGCGGAAGACCGGCTCGCGCGGAGCCTTCTGGGATACAGAGGGGCTGCGTACGCCTGGCGGGCCGCGAGAGTTTCGTCGTCATGGTAACGGATGGGCAAGGACTTCCGGGCTCCGCTGCGGAAGGGCGCCGCCAGAGGGCGCCAGAGACACGGAGCGGTTCAGGGCAAAGGCAGCAGGAGCCCTGGCTGGGGGACGCGGCGGGGAAAGCGCTGGACTCCGGGGCGTGAGGTCTCGAGTTTGAGTCCTGGCATTGCATGTGCCGGAGTGATGCTTCCTCCACCCCTGCTCTCGCCAATAAATATTTTATTTTCAGTCTGGGGTAGATAGCATAATGGTTCTGCAAAGAGACTCTCAGGCCAGAGCCTCCTAAGTCCCAGGTTCAAACCCCTGCACCACCATAAATCAGAGCTGAACAGTGCCCTGGTTAAAATAAATAAATAAATGGGAAAAACTATATTTAAATATTTTATTTTAGTTTACTTTTTTTTTTTTTTTACTAGCGCACTGTTTATTTATTTTTTTATTATTGATTTTATTTTAATGAGAGAGAAAGAGACCAGGGCACTGCTTGCTCCAGCTTACGGTGGTGCTGGGAACTGAACCTGAGACCTCAGAAGCTCAGCCACTAAAGTCGTTTTGGCGTTTCCCTAGACCTCACGGATAAATCAAAGTAAATCTTGCCAAGGAAGAGAAAAATGAAAAAAAAAAAAAAAGGGGGGGGGAGGGAGAAGACTAGAAGGATTGTGATTGTGCTGGGGCCAGATAGTCTAAAACTGCTGGTCCTGGGGTTTCAGAATCCAGGAAAGTTTCCTTTCAGTCAGATACCGCGACCTCCTCCAACAGGGCGTGAAGACTCATCTGGAGAGCTTGCGGGAATGGAGATTTCCTTCCTTCTCTCCTTCCTTCCTTCCTTTTTTTACTTCGTTAAATTAATTTTTATTTATTTTCCCTTTTGTTGCCCTTGTTGTAGTTATTATTGTTATTGTTGTTATTGATGTCATCGTTGTTGGATAGGACAGAGAGAAATGGAGAGAGGAGGGGAAGACAGAGAGGAGGAGAGAAAGACAGACACCTGCAGACCTGCTTCACCGCCTGTGAAGCGACTCCCCTGCAGGTGGGGAGCCGGGGGCTCGAACCGGGATCCTTATGCCGGTTCTTGCGCTTTGTGCCACGTGCGCTGAACCCGCTGCGCCCCCGCCCGACTCCCTTTCTTTCTTTTTTAAAACAAAAGTAGAGAGAGAGAAATTGGCTGGCCAGAGCACTGCTCATCTCTGGCTTATGGTGGTGCTGGGGGCTGAGCCTGGACAGAAACACCTGCAGGTGGCCCAGGACGTAGCACCTCGAGGAGCCTGGAGGTTCGCACGCATAAGGGCCCCGCATCTCACATACCAGAGTGACACGCTGGTCCTCCCTCTTCAATAAGTGAGCGAGCCTTGCCGCCCGCGAGGCGGTGCCGTGGATAAAGCATTCACTCCGAAGCCCGAGGTCCTGAGCTGGAGCCGTGTCCACTTGTTCTCCGTGGACTCTGTGGGCGGCGTTCTGGCCGGGTGAGCGGAAGCCCACAGGAACATCCCTGCAGGGCAAGCAGCTCCGCTGGGCTTTGCCGGACCCTCCAACACGGGAGTGTGTGGGCAGAAGGCAGCGTACAGGTGTGCAGAGGGCGGAGGGAAGGAACCATAAACCAGGTGTTTCTGTTAAGCCTGCTTGCTACCAAGCAGCCCAGAGCAACACTCAGTGCCAGGAATCAAACTGCAGATGCCACGCCTGCCAGTCCTGCGCCCCACCACTGAGCCACCCCGGGCCCCCGTGTTCTGACGGGCTCAGCACAGTGCTGGCTGCGTTGGAAGGACAGAGTGGACCCAGAGTCCTGCTTCTTTGGAAACCAGGCCATTAGGACAGTCAGGAATGCTGGCTTCAGAAATTCCTTGCCGGGAGCCTTCCTGGTTTGAGCCC
Source organism: Erinaceus europaeus (assembly GCF_950295315.1). NCBI lineage: Eukaryota > Metazoa > Chordata > Mammalia > Eulipotyphla > Erinaceidae > Erinaceus > Erinaceus europaeus. The sequence goes on along the minus strand of NC_080167.1, from coordinate 1,593,585 downwards.
CGGCTCCCCGCCTGCAGGGGAGTCGCTTCACAGGCGGTGAAGCAGATCTGCAGGTGTCTGTCTTCCCCTCCTCTCTCCATTTCTCTCTATCCTGTCTAACAATGACGGTAACAAGAATAACTATAACAATAAAACAAGGGCAGCAAAAAGGAGTAAATAAATGAATATTTTAAATGTATTTATTTAAGAGAGAGAGAGAAGAGAGAAAAAGACTCAAGAGTATCACTCTGGCACATGCGGTGCTGGGTTCAAACTCAGGACCTCCGTCCCAGGCTGCTAATTTGCACTTTCTCAGCTGTGACCCCTCAGAAATCCTGACGCTAAGAATGGAACCTTATTTTTTCCATTAAAGGTTGATCGGGAGGGAGGGTAGTAGCACACCGGGTTAAGAGCACCTAGTGCAAAGCTCAAGGCTCCAGGTTCAAGCTCCGGCTCCCCGACTGCAGGGAGGACTTTTCTGCAGGTGTCTGTCTTTGTCTCTCCCTCTCTATCTTTCTCATTTTCCCCATTTCTCTCTGTCCTATCCAATAAAAATGAGAACCGGTCGCTAGGAGCAGTGGATCCACAGTGCCAGCACCCAGCCCAGCGATAAGATTGCTTTCAGTTAGGGAGTCGGGCGGTGGCGCAGTGGGCTAAGCGCAGGTGGCGCAAAGCACAAGGACCGGCATAAGGATCCCGGTTCGAGCCCCCGGCTCCCCACCTGCAGGGGAGTCGCTTCACAGGCGGTGAAGCAGGTCTGCAGGTGTCTGTCTTTCTCTCCCCCTCTCTGTCTTCCCCTCCTCTCTCCATCTCTCTCTGTCCTATCCAGCAACGACAATATCAATAATAGCTACAACAATAAAAAAAGGGGGGCAACAAAAGGGAATATAAGTAAAAAATTATTACTTTGTGTTGTTTCACATGACAGGGTTGCCTGTGGTAGAAAGAACTGGAGGTGATCCGGGAGGTGGTGCAGTGGATAAAGCATTGGACTCTCAAGCATGAGGTCCTGAGTTCAGTTCCCGGCAGTACATGTACCAGAGTGATGTCTAGTTCTCTCTCTCCTCCTGTCTTTCTCATGAATGAATAAATAAAATCTTAAAAAACAAAAAAGGAAGGAAGGAAGGAAGGAAGGAAGGAAGGGAGGAAGGAAGAACCGGAGCACCACGCTGGGCCGGTTGGGACCGGGAGCCTCGTGGTGCTGTCCATTACCGTTGTCCCCTGTTTCCTGCATGTGGCCCCAGCAGGTCTGCCCTGCCCCGCTCAGCCCCGGTGATCTGCGTGGCTCTGAGACTCCGGCCCCAGCTGCACGGGCTGCCTCCTTCCCCAGGGAGGCCCAGAGTCCTCGTGGACTCGAGGTGACCCTCCCAAAGGAAGCGGCTTCCCACCAGAGGCCAGGCTGCGGCAAGCCCACTTACCAGGCTGCCCACCAAGAGGTGACAAGACCCCAACACACTGCCAGTCACCACAGACGCAGGCTGGGGGCCAGGACGACCCTGTCCCGGGGCCTGGAGTATCCACTGCACACAGATAGCCAGCGGTCTTCCTGGAGGCCTGAACCCAAGAGTCTGCAGCAGCTGGAACTCCAGACCCTCCCTCCCCAGAAGCCGGCCCCCTCTGCCCCCACCCACCGCCCTCCCTTGGACACAGTCTCGTGCTGAGTTCAGAGAAAACGTCTCGGCCTTGGTCAGTTTATCTCTGACAGGACTTGGCTGGAGTTTGATCAGTGAAGATTATCTGGAAAGAAACTGCCTTGGCGACCTGCCACGAAACCACGGCAGTAAAAATCACCGTGCTTGGTGATCCCAAAGGTGCGGGAGGCCACCGCCACTTAGAGGCGGAGCTGGGAAGGCTGCAGCCGGTGCCCTAGTGGCCTCTGTTCTTTTTTTTTAAATTTATTTCTTTATTGGGGAATTAATGTTTTACATTCAACAGTAAATACAATAGTTTGTACATGCATAACATTCCCCAGATTCCCATTTAACAATACAACCCCCACTATGTCATTTATCATCCTTCATGGACCTGTATTCTCCCCACCCACCCACCCCAGAGTCTTTTACTTGGGTGCAATACGCCAATTCCATTTCAGGTTCTACTTGTGTTTTCTTTTCTGATCTTGTTTTTCAACTTCTGCCTGAGAGTGAGATCATCCCATATTCATCCTTCTGTTTCTGACTTAGTTCACTCAACATGAATTGTTCAAGGTCCATCCAAGATCGGCTGAAAACGGTAAAGTCACCATTTTTAATGGCTGAGTAGTATTCCATTGTGTATATAGACCACAACTTGCTCAGCCACTCATCTGTTGTTGGACACCTGGGTGGCTTCCAGGTTTTGGCTATTACACATTGTGCTGCCAAGAACATATGTGCACACAGATCTTTTTGGATGGGTGTGTTGGGTTCCTTAGGATATATCCCCAGGAGGGGAATTGCAGGATCATAGGGTAGGTCCATTTCTAACCTTCTGAGAGTTCTCCAGACTGTTCTCCACAGAGGTTGGACCAACTGACATTCCCACCAGCAGTGCAGGAGGGTTCCTTTGACCCCACACCCTCTCCAGCATTTGCTGCTGTTACCTTTTCTGATGTGTGACATTCTCACAGGAGTGAAGTGGTATCTATCTCATTGTTGTCTTTATTTGCATTTCTCTGACAATCAGAGACTTGGAGCATTTTTTTCATGTGTTTCTCGGCCTTTTGGATCTCTTCTGTGGTGAATATTCTGTCCAAGTCCTCCCCCCATTTTTGGATGGGGTTATTTGTTGTCTTGTTGTTGAGTCTGGCAAGCTCTTTATATATGTTGGTTATTAAACTCTTGTCTGATGTATGGCATGTAAAGATCTTCTCCCATTCTGTGAGGGGGTCTCTTGGTTTGGGTAGTGCTTTCTTTTGCTGTGAAGAAGCTTTTTAATTTGATGTAGTCCCATAGGTTTATACTTGCCTTAGTCTTCTTTGTAATTGGATTCGTTTCATTGAAAATGTCTTTAAAATTTATGCAGAAAAGAGTTCTGCCACTATTTTCCTCTAAGTATCTGATAGTTTCTGGTCTAACATCCAAGTCCTTGATCCACTTGGAATTTACTTTTGTATTTGGTGAAATACAGTGATTCAGTTTCATTCTTCTGCATGTTTCAACCCATTGATTCCAACACCATTTGTTGAAGAGACTCTGCTTTCCCCATGTAATAGTCTGGGCCCCTTTGTCAAAGATTAGATGTCCATACCTGTGGGGCCTCATTTCTGGGCTCTCAATTCTATTCCACTGGTCAGTGTGTCTATTCATGTTCCAATACCAAGTAGTTTTGACGACAATGGCCCTATAATACAGTTTGAGACCTGGGAGTGTGATGCCTCCGGTTCTGTTCTTTTTTCTCAAGATTGTTTTGGCAATTCTAGGTCTTTTCTGGTTCCAGATAAACATTTGTAGCATTTTTTCTATTCTCCAAAAAATGTGTTTGGATCTTGATAGGGACAGCATTAAATTTGTAGATGGCTCTGGGTAATATAGTCATTTTGATGATGTTAATTCTTCCAACCCAAGAACATGGGATATCTTTCCACTTCTTTGTGTCTTTTTCAATTTCTTTGAGTAGTGACTCATAATTTTCAGTATACAAGTCTTTCACTTCTTTGGTTAGGTTTACTCCTAGATAGTTTATTGTTTTTGTTGCTATAGTAAAAGGAATTGATTTCTGGATTTCAATTTCTTCTAACTTAGTGTTTGCATAGAGGAATGCCACTGACTTTTGAATGTTAATTTTGTAGCCTGACACCTTACTGTATTGCCTGATGATTTCCAAAAGCTTCTTGCTGGATTCCTTAGGTTTTTCCATGAATACTATCATGTCATCTGCAAATAAGGAGAGTTTGACTTCTTCTCTTCCAATCTGTATCCCTTGAATTCCTTGCTCCTGCCTGATTGCTATGGCAAGAACTTCCAACACTATGTTGAATAGTAATGGTGATAGTGGGCAGCCCTGTCTAGGATCTGATCTGAGGGGAAATGCTTCCAGTTTTTCACCATTGAGTATGATGTTGGCTGTAGGTTTGCTATATATAGACTCCACTATCTTCAGGAATTTTCTATCTATTCCCATTTTTTGTAGTGTTTTGATCATAAAGGGATGTTGTATTTTGTCAAAGGCTTTCTCTGCATCTATTGATATGACCATGTGGTTTTTGGTCTTGCTTTTGTTGATGTGGTGGATCACATTGATTGATTTACATATATTAAACCAACCTTGCATGCCTGGGATAAACCCCACTTGATCATGATGAACAATCTTTTTGATATACTGCTGTATCCGGTTGGCTAGAATTTTGTTCAATATTTTCGCATCTATGTTCATCGGAGATATTGGTCTGTAGTTTTCTTTTCTGGTTGTGTCCCTGTCTGCTTTTGGTATCAGGGTGATGTTGGCTTCATAGAAGCTGGCAGGGAGTATTCCAGTGTCTTCAATCTTCTGGAAGACTTTTAAAAGTAGAGGTATTAGTTCTTCTTTGAAGGTTTTGTAGAATTCATTTGTAAAACCATCTGGTCCAGGACTTTTATTTTTGGGAAGATTTTTGATAACTGTTTCAATTTCATTAGCTGTGATGGGCCTGTTCATGTTATCCACTTCCTCTTTACTTAGTTTTGGAAGTTGGTAGGTATCTAGGAAATTGTCCATTTCTTCCAGGTTCTCTAGCTTGGTGGCATATAGTTGTTCATAGAAGCCTCACATGATATGTTGAATTTCTGCGGTGTCTGTTGTGATACCTCCTCTTTCATTTACTATCCGATTTATTTGGGTCTTCTCCCTTTTTTGTTTTGTGAGTCTGGCTAAAGGTTTGTCGATTTTGTTTATTCTTTTGAAGAACCAACATTTACTTTCATTGATCTTTTGTATGGTTTTCCTATTCTCAATGTTATTTATTTCTGCCCTAACTTTAGTGATTTCTGTCCTTCTGGTTGCTTTAGGATTCCTTTGTTGTTCTTCTTCTAGGTCTTTAAGATGTGCAATCAGGCTGTTTATTTGTGCCTTTTCTTGTTTCCTAATGTGTGCTTGTATAGCTATGAACTTCCCTCTTAGGACTGCTTTACTGTGTCCCAAATATTTTGATAGCTTGTGTCTTCATTTTCATTGAACTCTCAAAACGTTTTGATTTCTTCCTTGATTTCCTCTTTGACCCAGAAGTTGTTAAGAAGTGTACTGTTGAGCTTCCACATTTTGTCACTGTTACTAATCTTTTGTTGATTGTTAAGTGTTAGTTTAATTCCACTGTGGTCTGAGAAGATGCTTGGGATGATTTCAATGCTCTTGAATTGGCTGATGCTGTCTTTGTGGCTTAATATATGGTCTATCCTTGAGAATGACTCATGTGGATTTGAGTAAAATGTGTATTCCAGTTTCTTGGGATGAATGACTCTGAAAATGTCCAATAGGTCTAGTTTATCTATCTCTTCATTTAGCTCCCTTATGTCTTTATTGATTTTCTGCCTGGATGATCTGTCAAGTTGAGAGAGTGGGGTGTTGAAGTCCCCTACTATGATTGTGTTACTGTTAATATATTGCTGTAGCTCTTTCAGTAGACATTGGATGTATTTAGATGGCTTCTCATTGGGTGCATAGATATTAATAATTGTTAAGTCCTCTTGATTAACTGATCCTCTGAGCATTAAGTAGTGTCCATTCCTATGTTTTTTAATCTTATCTATTTTAAAGTCTATCATGTCAGATATGAGAATAGCTGCTCCTGCCCTTTTTTGTGGGTCTTGTATGATAGTTTTCCATCCTTTCACTTTAAGTCTGTGTTTGTCTTGTTGAGTTAGGTGGGTTTCCTGTAGACAGCATATTGTTGGGTTGTGTTTTCTGATCCATCTTCCTAATCTGTGTCTTTTAATAGGTGAATTCAGGCCATTGACATTTATTGATATCAAAGACTGAAGATATTTTAACACCATTCTTGTAGAGTTTTAGAGTATTTTGATATATGTCCTATTTCTGGTGGTCTGGTTGTTTACAGGAGACCTTTCAGAACTTCTTTCAGGGCAGGCTTGGTGATAGTTGATTCCTTCAACTGTTGCTTGTCTGAGAAGGTTTTGATGCCTCCATCTAGTCTGAATGACAGTCTAACAGGATATAGTATTCTTGGCTGAAAGCCTTTCTCATTGAGCACTAGATAGATATCTTGCCATTCTCTTCTGGCCTGTAGTGTTTGTGTGGAGAAGTCTGCTGCTAATCTTATGGGTTTTCCTTTGTAGGTGACTCTTTGTTTTTCTCTTGCAGCCTTGAGGATCCTTTCTTTATCCTTATTCCTTTCCATTCTAAGTGTGATATGTCTTGGTGTCTTTAGGTCTGGGTTAATTCTGTTTGGGCTTCTTGAATTTTTACGTCTTTGATGTTGTCTAGACTAGAGAAGTTTTCAGCTATTATGGCCTGGAAAATGCTTTCTTCCTCTCCTTCTCTTTCTTCCTCTGGTATGCCAATAATTGTTTCTTTTGAAGTCATCCCATAGGACTCTGTTGTTGTTTTCAGCATCTCTTAATCTCTTTTTGAGATCTCTTACTTCTTTTTTAGTTGTCTCTAATTCATCCTCAATCTTGCTAATTCTGTCATCAGCCTCATAGATTCTATTCTCTCTGCCCTCTACTGCTTTCTGGAGTTCATCTATTTTGTTGCCCTGCTCTGATACTGTTTTAGCTTGTTCAGCTAGTTGCATTCTTAGCTCAGTGATCTCAGCTTTCAGCTCTCTAATAACCATGAGATAATTAGTATTTTCTTCCATATTCTCATTTGTTGTTCCTGCATTTCTGATTACAATTTTTTCAAATTCTTTACTCACTCCTGTTATTATTTCCTTAGATAATGTTTGGATGTTGAACTCGTTGTTTTGTGTTTCACCCTCTGGAGGACTTTTAGCTGGGCTCTTGTCCTGGTTCGATTCTCCAATATTTTTTCTTGTTGTTTTAACCATTTTATATATTATGAGTTCCCTTTATCAGTACTTTTCAAATTATTGATCACTATTGCCTGGATTGACTTGTGTCTAAGTAAGTTAATTAAAGGGTTCACAGTGGTGGAAGTTAACAGTTATTTCAATCCCTGAGTTGGAGTTAGTGGTTTAAAAGCCTCTTTCTTTTTTTTTTTTCCTTCCCTGTAGGCTATGGGAGCCTGAGGGCTTTTAAACTATCAATAGGATTCTTAGCTTAATCATTGACTCCTGACCAAGAGATAAAGCAGGGTGTGGCAGAGATAATCCAGTGGTTATGCAAAGAGACTTTCACAGCCCCTCAGCTATGCCACCGAGGTATAGGTCTTCTCCTGAGTTTCCCGGTTAGATCTCTGTCCCCTGGTGTCCCTCCCTGCCACTGCTCCCGATTCTGAGGGTAGTAGCAATGGAGACTCAGAGCTGCACTTGGTGAGTCTCTGGGGAGTCCTCTCCTCCCTTCAGCTGTCCCCTTGTTGTGGAGCAGACTGGAGGTGGTGTCTCCACTGATAAACTGCTGAATGTTAGCAGTCACTTAATCTCTCCTTAGGCCCCTCTCTCCTCTCTGTCACCAGCCACACGTGTTTGTACTCATGGGTGATTTACTGGGTTCCTGTGGTCATTCTAGTCCTGTCTTGTTTCGGTCCGGGTGGTCTCCTTTGGTATTCCTAGTTGATGTGGGAAAGGAGAGGAGAGGAGAGAAAGCGATCTGCTGCTTGTAGCTCCGCCTCCGGAAGTCGAATCCCCGCCCTCTGTTCTTTTTCAAGGTGCATCTGCTTGTTTTCAGGAGAGACCAGAACCATAGCCCTGTGCCCTGATGCACTGACTGACACTCACCTCTAGGGCTGAACTGCTTGCTTGTCAAGAATTATTCCTTTTGAGGGTCGGGAGGTAGCGCAGCTGGTTAAGTGCACATGGTGCAAAGCGCAAGGACAGGCAGAAGGATCCCGGTTCGAGCCCCCGGCTCCCCACCTGCAGGGGAGTCGCTTCACAGGCAGTGAAGCAGGTCTGCAGGTGTCTGTCTTTCTCTCCCCCTCTCTGTCTTCCCCTCCTCTCTCCATTTCTCTCTGTCCTAGCCAACAACGAATGACATCAACAACAACAATAATAACCACAACAGGTTACAACAACAAGGGCAACAAAAGGGGAAAAAATGGCCTCTAGGAGCAGTGGATTCATGGTGCAGGCACTGAGCCCCAGTAATAACCCTGGAGAAAAGGAAAAAGAAAAGAATTATTCCTTTTATTAGCAGGACTTAATAAAGTAGGGAGAGGGAAGAAGAGCATGAAGTGAGACATGGGCTGGACGTGGTGTGTTGCAAAGGACTCTGGGGAGGGAGGGAGGGAAGGAGGGAGGGAGGGGATGGGTAGGAAGGAAACTCTGGGGACCAATTATATCATGAAATCATCTGCATGTGTCAATGATTGCACTGTAAAGCATTAACCCTCGATAAAAAATAAGTAAATAAAAGAATTATTCATTTTGGGGGGGCTGGGCGGTAAGATTGATTAAGCACCTGATTAAGCACACATAGGACTGTGGTCTAGGAGGTGGCGCAGTGGATAAAGCATTGGACTCTCAAGCAGGAGGTCCCAAGTTCAGTCCCTGGCAGCACATGTACCAAAATGACATCTGGTTCTTTCTCTCTCCTCCTATCTTTCTCATGAATCAATACATAAAATCTTGAAAAAAAAAAAAGCACACAATACTAAGCGCAAGGACTCGTGGAAGGCTGTCTCCCTTTCTACCTCCCCCTCTGCTCTCAGTTTCTCTCTGTCCTATCCAATAAAATTGGAAAAGATGGCCTCCAGGAGCTGTGGATTCATAGTGCCGGCACCAAGCCCTATAAAGAAAAAGACAGGCCAGGTGGTAGCACAGCAGGTTAAGTGCACATGGCGTGGAGCGCAAGGACTGGCGTAAGGATCCCGGTTCAAGACCCCAGCTCCCCACCTGCAGGGGAGTCGCTTCACAGGCAGTGAAGCAGGTCTGCAGGTATCTGTCTTTCTCTCCCCCTCTCTGTCTTCCCCTCCTCTCTCCATTTCTCTCTGTCCTATCCAACAACGACAACATCAATAACAACAACAGCAATCAGAGCAAGGGCAACAAAATGGGAAAAACAGCCTCCAGGAGCAGTGGAGCCATAGTGCTAGCATTGCACCCCAAGAAATAACCCTGAAGGCAAAAAAAAGAAAAAAAAAAGAAAGAATTATCAGTTTTTACAAGAAAGCAGAACAGCCCAGTGAAATTGCCCCTGTCTAGGGTTCTGCTTTGCCGTGTGTGTGTGTGTGTGTGTGTGTGTGTGTGTGTGTGTGTGTGTGTGTGTGTGTGTGTGTGTGTCCCAGGTTGGAGCCCAACCCCCACTGCATTGAAGGATGCCTTGGTGCTGTGGCTCTCTCACCGTCTGAGAGGTAGAGACAGACAGACAGACAGACAGCACCTTTCAGCTCTGGAGCCTCAGACATTCAAGTCCAGTGCACTATCTGCATGTCCTCTCCCCAGCACATTCACACAGCAGATGGTGGGTCCAAGTTCCTCAGACAAAGTTGGCGGTGACTGAGTCTGGGGGGGCTGAGGGGGGCCCTTGACCCGTCCTCCGGGCAGACATGTAAGCTCTGCTGACTCCTCTCTCCAAGAGGGACCGGCGCCAACTCCCCCGGCAGAGCCGTGCTGGGGACCGAGCAGAGCTCAGACTGGCAGTCCTGGTTCTGCTGTCACCTCCCTGTGGTCAGTGTCACCCCACAGGTGGCCAGGCCCCGCCCCCACCAAGTTTGAGAGCAGCTGACCCAGACCACGTGACGCCCTGCTCCCCCACTGGCCTGGGTCCCGCCAGCCCCGCACCCACATGAGTTTGAGAGCAGCTGACCACGTGACGCCCTGCTTCCCCACGGGCCGGGGAGCCACCTGGGGCAGTGGGCTGCGGGCTGAGGGGTCTCAGCGAGGTGGTCCCGGCGCCTGGGCTCCCGCCCCTTCCTGGCCCCGTGCCCCCACCCCTCCAGGAAGCCTTTGGGCTCTGCCCTTCCGTCCTCTGTTCTCCCGTGTCTTCCCCTCCAAGCCCTTCTCCCTCTGCTGACCCAGCAGCCCGCTGGGCGTTAATCAGTGACAGAGGTCCCGTCCCGAGCCAGCCGTGACCCAGGAGGCCTCAGCCTGCCAGTCTGCCCCTGCCTGGCCGCTGCCATGGGGCTCCTGGAGGTCTTCCTCATCCTGCTGGGCGGCCTGGGGGCCCTGGCCACCGAGACCTGTGGTGAGTGCCCGGATCCCATGAGCCTCCCTCACCCCACCCCTGGAGGGAACCCCCTTTCCATAGTGGGAAACTGAGGCTCAGTGGGGAAGGAGGAGGAGGCAGGGACTGCGTCGTCCTGGGCTGTGGTGTTCCTGCCATGGGCTCTGAGGATACCACAGTCCAGCTCCCACAGCCCAGCCTCCAGCCCCCAGTGCCCAGCACTCAGAGCCCAGGCCCCAGCCCCTGCCTCCAGCCCCCGTAGCCCAGAGCCCAGACCCCAGCCCCTAGAGCACAGAACCCAGAGCTGACCTCCAGTGCCTCGGAGCCCCAGGCCTGGTCCTGATCCTTCCAGGCTCCTTCTAGGACCAAGTCCCACAAGCAGTTAGAGCCCCAGGTCCCTCTGGGATAAGGGTGAGACCCCCCACTTGGCTCTGTGAGCTGTGACACCTTCAGGGCAAGAATGGAAGCTGGTGCCAGTCTGTCCTCTGGGCATGGCCCCGGGGAGCGGGGTGTGTATGGGAGGGGGATGCCTTTGCTCCCAGGGAATCTCCTGGCCTCCGGCTCCTCTTATCAGCCTGACTCACACAGGCTGAGGTCAGAGCCCTGCTCCCCCACTCCCCGCGTCCTGTCCCGCAGAGATCCACCTGGACCGCACACTGGAGGCGGGGCTGGGCCGGCGCCTGCTGCCCCGGCTGCACCTGCTGTCTGCGGAGCATCTGAACCCCAGCGTGTACCTGGGCCTGCGTCTGTCCGGCCTGCAGGCTGGCGCCCAGGAGGCCCTGTACCTGCAGAGCCTCAAGCTCCACTACACACAGACACTCCTGGGGTATGTGCACCTGGGAGCCCGGGGCCCCTTTCTTTCCTCTGGCCCCGTCCAACCGCAGAGGAAACAGAGCAGATCACAGATGCCACACGGGGCCTTGGAGCTGCCCCTGCCCCCCGTGGTGGGTAGCGTGGCCCACACCCCATGTCCCACTGTGGCCAGAGGCAGCTCCCTGCCAAGCAGGCTGGCCATGAGCTCACTCTCCCCCCAGAAGCCTCCAGGGATGTGGGGTTCTCTCAGGCCCACTCGGAGCTGAGCCAGCTGGGGGCATTGGGGTGGGCTCTGGCCTCAGTTTATTCCTTAGTTTGAGGGAAGGAGAAGGAGGGGGGACAGACAGGCAGGAAGAGGCACAAATGCCACAGGACTGCTCCACCACTATGCAGCTTCCACTCAGCCGTCCAAGGTGCTGGGGCTGGAACCCCAGCCTCACGCACGGGAAGGCCTGCGCTCTACCTGGTGGGCTGCCTTGGCCCAGCAGGCATGTCCTTGCAGACATTCAGAGCCCACACACCCGCTGCAGACAGCTGTCACCGAACCTCAGTCGGCAGGTGCAGGGCAGGGCGGGCCACCTTCTCACGGTGTTGTCACCTGTTCTGTCCAGCACTGACGATGGCAATAGCGGCAGACAGGCCAAGCCGTCCATGGGCCAGCTGGCCCTCTACCTGCTGGCCCTCAGGGCCAACTGCGAGTTTGCGGTGGGCCGCAAGGGGGACAGGCTGGTCTCCAAGCTGAAGCGCTTCCTGGAGGAGGAGAAAAAGGCCATGGAGGAGGGTACGCGTCAGGGGCCAGGAGTGGGCAAGGCACACTGCTGGGGCCTCCAGACCACTGTCCCTCCCTCTGCCCTGCAGCCCTGCCCTCATCAGACCTCTCCAGCTGCCCACACCAGCCCCCCAGCAGGCATCCTCAGCCCCAGGCTCCCTGTCGTGGGCGCCCAGTACCCAGAGAGCTCCCGTCTCTATCCCTGTGGTTTGTACCCGGGCACTGCCCAGCTCTGGTGGTGCCCGGGCTCAAACCCAGAGCCTCACTGCCCTAGAAGGCTAGTCTTGTGCGTCACCACTGTGCTGCCCCCTCCACTTTCACGCAGAGCACCCCAGGGAGGGTGGAGAGGCCACGCCGGGCTCCTCTGTGACGCCCCATTTCCTCCCCCCAGGGCTCACGCCCCACACCAGCTACTACCAGTACAGCCTGGGCGTCCTGGCCCTGTGTGCGCACGGGAAGCAGCTCCACCACAGCGTGCCACACAGGCTCCTGCACGCCCTGGAGCACGGCCACCTCCCGGGGGGCGTGGGTGAGTGGGCCCGCCCCCGCCGCCCCCCACCCGGGCCCCCAGAGCAGCACAGCTGAGCCTCCCCGGGCAGGGCAGGGCTGGTGCTCCTCTTGCTCCCGGGTTCCACCCCACTCTCTGACCTCTGACCCCCAGTGGACAGGCCAGGACCCACCGCCCAGGTTTGCCAGCCGCCCCGGGTCTCCCGGCAAGCTGGGGCACCCCTCAGTGCCACCCTCACAGCCTGTCCCCGCAGACACGGCCGCCATGGCCGGCCTGGCCCTCACCTGCCTGCAGCGCTCGGGCCTCAAGCACCACCGGCTGGGCCCGGCCCTCAGGAGCCTGCGAGAGGACATCCTCAGGGCCCAGACGGCCGATGGCCACTTCGGGAACGTGTACAGCACCCCACTGGCTCTGCAGGTGGGCAGGGACCTGATCCATCTCCTTGCGCCATCTCCCTGCCCCATCTCCATCTCCCTGCCCCGTCTCCATCTCCCTGCCCCGTCTCCATCTCCCTGCCCCGTCTCCATCTCCCTGCCCCGTCTCCATCTCCCTGCCCCGTCTCCATCTCCCTGCCCCGTCTCCATCTCCCTGCCCTGTCTCCCTGCCCCGTCTCCATCTCCCTGCCCCGTCTCCATCTCCCTGCCCCGTCTCCATCTCCCTGCCCCGTCTCCATCTCCCTGCCCCGTCTCCATCTCCCTGCCCCGTCTCCATCTCCCTGCCCCGTCTCCATCTCCCTGCCCTGTCTCCCTGCCCCGTCTCCATCTCCCTGCCCCGTCTCCATCTCCCTGCCCCGTCTCCATCTCCCTGCCCCGTCTCCATCTCCCTGCCCCGTCTCCATCTCCCTGCCCCGTCTCCATCTCCCTGCCCCGTCTCCATCTCCCTGCCCTGTCTCCCTGCCCCGTCTCCATCTCCCTGCCCCGTCTCCATCTCCCTGCCCCGTCTCCATCTCCCTGCCCCGTCTCCATCTCCCTGCCCCGTCTCCATCTCCCTGCCCCGTCTCCATCTCCCTGCCCCGTCTCCATCTCCCTGCCCTGTCTCCCTGCCCCGTCTCCATCTCCCTGCCCCGTCTCCATCTCCCTGCCCCGTCTCCATCTCCCTGCCCCGTCTCTCTGCCCCGTCTCCATCTCCCTGCCCCGTCTCTCTGCCCCGTCTCCGTCTCCCTGCCCCGTCTCCCTGAAGCTGACATCCTCCCTCCCTGCCCTATCACCAGCTGCTGGAGACTGAGCACAGCCCCGGGTTGGGGGCAGTGTGTAGCCAGGCCAAGGCCGCCTTGGTGAGCAGCCTGCAGGAGGGCGCCTTCCAGAACGCTCTGGTCATCTCCCAGCTGCTGCCCACACTGAACCACAGGAGCTACGCAGACCTGCTCTCCCCCGACTGCCAGGCACCCAGAGGTGCGGCGCCCGGGACCTGCTGTCCTGGGAAGCCAGGGTCCCGGTCCCCCCTCCTCATGCTGGCCCCCAGGCGCCCATGTGCCACACAGCTCTGGGCCTCTCCATCCAGCCCCGTGGGGGACAGTCCGCAGGGAATTGTCTGCAGGGGCATGTGGGACGGCAGAAGAGACCCACCGGGAGTAGAGCTGACCCTCAGGAGGTGGCCTGGGCGTCTCCGGGTGGGGTGGGGGGGGCGGGGATGAGGTGAGCAAGAGGACAGGGCAGCCAGGAGGCCCTGAGTTCGATCCCCAGCACTGCAGATACCAGAGTGCTCCCTGCGTCTCTTCCCAATGAACACACAATATGGGAGGGCTGAGGTCACAGGGAGTGACACAAACCGTGCCTGTTGCAGAGAGCCCTTGGGTGCTCTGTGGCACACGGGGGCTGACTTGTGTGGGGGCTGCGGTGGTGAGGGACGGGGATGGGTGGACTGGCCGCTGGGCTTCCGATGACGGAGGCCAAGGGAGGGGGAGGGGCCGGAGGGCAGCCCAGGAGAAAGGAGAAGGTGCCCAGGCCCCATCACAGTGGCCCCTCTCCCGGCAGCCTTGCTGGAGCCTGTCGCAGAGCCCCCTGAGCCGCACGAGGTGGAGTCTTCGAGAGTGACACTGTCGGTCCCCAGCCGTGGGTACAGGCAGTCTGTCCAGGTCCCCTTCGGCTCTTCCCTGATGGACGTCTTGCTGAAGGCCCGGGAGCTGGGCGGATTCACGTGAGCCCCCGCCCCAGCCGTCCCCCCCATCCTGGCTAGCGGAACAGGGCAGGAGGGCTTCTTGGCAGAGGTGCTGGCTGGGGGGCTTCTTCCCTCTCCAGCCCCTGTGATGCCAGGGAGGGAACTTGGGACAATCATCTGTTTCTTGAGAGAGAGAGGGAGTCAGGGCATCACTTTGGCACAGGTGATGCCAGGGATGGACCTTCCGAGCTCAGCCTGCAAGTCCTGTGCTGCTCTACCTCCCGGGCTCTGCAGCCAAGCCTCACTCTGTAGCCTTGGGAGACAAAGACAGACAGACATGGGAGGGAGGGAGGGAGAGAGAGAGAGAGGCCACAGCACCTCTCACCATCTGTGGGACTCCCGGGTGCTGTCCATGGCACCCCACAAGTGCCCCCTTGGTTCTGGTAGGAAGGCTGACAAGCAAGGGGAGACGGGGGCTCTGACACCCCACACTTGGAGCCACACAGCCTCCATACAGGGCAGAGGACAGCTCAGTGGTGCTGCCTGGGGGACACTTCCTGAAGACCCGGTCACCTTGTGCCTAGAGGCTCTTCAACACCACGTGACACTCTTAGAGCAAAGCCCTGGATGGGACTGTGCAGGGGCAGAGAGAGGGTGGTTCAGGCCCCCTGGCAGGAGCCAGCAGATGGGGAGTGTGTGAGTGGGGGTGGCATTGGGTGCAAGGACCAGAACCCTAACTCTGTCTACAGAACAAGGGGCTGGGGCTGCGGTGCAAGGACCAGAGAGAGGACAGAACAGCCCAGCCATGACAGCCTGTGCCAACGAGTCCCAGAGCCTTCCAGCTCCAGTCCCCAGCTCCCTGCCTGCCTTCTCTGTCCCCACGCCATCCCAAGACCTCCATGGGACTTGCCTGGGACCCGGGCCCCACTTCTGCCTGGGGTCCTGGGCGCCAAAGACACTTAGCAGCACCTTCCTTTGGCAGGTACGAGACCCAGCCGTCCTTGTCCGGCCCCTACCTGGCCTCGGTGATGGGGACGGAGGCTGGGGACCACCAGTACTGGCAACTTCTGCGGGACCCCAACATACCCCTGCTGCAGGGTGAGTCTGGGGGTGCTTGGAGCCAGCCCAGCACCAACGACAGGCGGAAGGGCAGTGGCTTCCTGGGGTCCCCAGTGTCTCACCTGAGCCAGCCCAGCACCCCACACAGCCCAGGTGCCCCAGACTCTGCCTGGGTATTGTTCTGTTTGGGGAGCTGGGAACAGGACACTGAGTCCCCTGTCTTCTGCCCCTGACAGAGGGGCTCCCTTCCCCTGTCCTTGAGCCTGCACTGAGCACTGGGTCCTGAGTATTGAGCACTGGGCACTGGGTCCTGAGTACTGGGCACTGAGCACTGGGTACTGGGCACTGAGCCTGCCATCCGGACAGACTGAGAAGTGCAGCAGTGGGGAGGTGGGTGGAGCCCCACATCTGGCCTTGTGACTGAAAAAGGAGGGGTGTAGCCTGGGGGTGCGGGTGAGGCCCATCGCCAGAGACTGGTGGGTAGGGGTGTCCCGCTGCTCCTGCCGGGAGTCCCTCGCTCACACGCAAGGGCTGAGGGAGCCTGGGCTGCTCTCAGTGTCCTTGAATCTCCCTCAGTACTCAGGGGTAGCTGACTGGCCCCAAGCCACACTGCCAGGGACTGGCAGAGCCTGGCTCGAACCCTGTGCCATGCTGGAGCCCGGGTGTCCCGAGGGAGTGGTGCTGGCCCCTGGGGGTCCCTGAGGGTCCCTCTCTTCCATGGTCCCTGAGGCTTCTGAAAACAACATCAGGGCCCAGGCTCCTTCTGCCCGCACCCCCACTCTCCACGCCCCGCTCGCTGCACAATCATCCCAGAGCCCTCGGCCTGCAGGTCCCGAGATCTGAGCCCCGCCGCCCCCCTCCGGCTTCCACAGGCATCGCCGACTACAGGCCCAAGGACGGCGAGACCCTGGAGCTGAGGCTGGCCAGCTGGTAGCGCCTGGGCCCATCCCCGGCAGTGGGCACGAGCTGGGTTCCGGCCTGCTGATGGGGCGGTGGTCCCACCTGGTCAGGGTGTGGGGTCCTGCCTGAGGCTGGGCCCAGCTCTACACTCCTGCGTGGGCTCCTGGTCCCACAAACAGCTGTGAGGATGGCTCCAAATGATTAAACCGCCGGCTGCACCTGCCGCTGTGTCCTGATGCCTCGTGCCAGGGAGCAGGGGGGTGCAGGCCGGGGGGCAGGAAGGTGGTGCCGTCACTCTCGGGGGAAAGGGGGCCACGGGTGGGGGCTCCGCTGCGGGCCCTGTGTGGGGTGTGCTCTCCGCCCCCTCCTCACTCTCCTCCCTTATTCTCCCCCTGCTCCCTCTCCTCTCCCTCCGCCTTCTCCTCCCCCTCTTCCTCACCTCTGCTGGGAGGTGGTGGCTCACCCAGGGGAGACAGACTGACCTGGGGTGGCCCCCTCTGGGTGTCATTGCAGGTGGAGTCCCCGCTGGCCCGGGACCCAAACCCTGTGGCTGGGCTCTCACACCCTCACCCGAGTCACGGCCCCGGTCCTGGCAGCTGGGACAACTACCTCGCAGGCCTCCCTGCCCCCAGGTCCCTCTGCCACGGAGGTCCCTGATGTCCGGAGACCAGGAGGGGACACAGCCATTCCCAGCCTGGCCCCCAGAGGGCGCCCCCAGCCAGCGCAGTGGGAGCTCTCAAGGCCGATGCCTCCAGGCAGGGACGGGACTGTCATCCTCACTGACCCCCAGCTCCTTGTGCATGTGGACTCCGAGTTGGGCCAGGCCCGGGACCCCGACCCTCCTGCCCTGCTCTGCTGACCCACCTTGAGCTCTGAAAGCGACCGTCAACCCCGTGGAAGGCTGGGCCCGGGCGCGCTTGCTGCTTGCTGGACAGCTCTCAGCCCAGGGCTGCGTCCTCCAGGATCAGGAGTGGAGGGCGGAGCTGAGTCCAGCTGTGAGTCAGCTGCGGGGGGCTGGGGGAGGGGGGCACAGGGGCGGGATGAGGCGCCCCCCGGAGTGGACCGGCAGGCCGGCTTCCGGAGCTGTGGGTGCCCCGGTGACTGGTGACTCAGCTCCGCAGCCCCAGGGGCCCTTGGAGGGGCGGCAGCGAGGCCGGGGCTGCGGGGCGGCTCCCCACACCGAGGTCCCGGGATAACAGGCGAGAAGGAGCACCAGAGACCTGTCCCGGGGGTCCTGGCCCCCAGCAGGAGCGAGCCTCCCCGGGGCTGGGCTCCCAAAGATGCCCCCAGTCTCCCGCCCTGTATGGGCGCGGTGCGGGGAGGGGCCTGGTCTGCAGTCCCAGGAGGGACGTGCACAGACTGACCCCTCCAGCCAGGAGGCCTCTGCGGACTGGGGGTGCGGGTGCGGGTGCGGGGGTGGCTGTCCAGGGGCGGGACCTACAGGGTGGGGCCCAAGGTCTTTTGGATGGGGCGCCGGCAGGAGGCGGGACTATAAAGAGCGTGGTCTGGGATGGGCGGGGCTTGTGCTCAGTCCTCTCCCTGGATAGGCTCTGGAGACTCCGGGGCGGGGCATTCAGGGGCGGGGCCTGTCCAGAGCGGTGATCCTTGCGGAGGAGGCACCTGCTCAGCCTCCTCTCGGGATAGGCGCAGGCGGTGTTGTGGGCGGGGCCTGACCGGGGCGCGGTCCTTGGGGGTGGAGCCCGAGCTCAGCCTCCTCTTGGCATAGGCGCAGGCGGTGTTGCGGGAGGGGCCTCACCAGGGCGCGGTCCTTGGAGGCGGGGCCTGAGCGCAGCCTCCTCTCCTGATAGGCTCGGATTGTGTCGTGGGCGGAGCCCTTGTAGGCGGGGCCTGGGCTCAGCCTCCTCTCGGGATTGGCGCGGGAGGCGGGGGTGTGGCTTCTCGGCGGCCGCGGCCGGGTCAGGCCCCTCTCCGGATGGGCGAGGGCGGCGGGGCGGGGCCTGTCCGGGTCCGCGCCCGCGGGTCCCGCGGAGCAGCAGCGATCGCGAGGGAGCCGCCACCCGGGCCAGGAGCTGCCGGAGCCGCCGGGAGCAGGAGAGCAGGCCCCGCCGGAACCGAGCGGAGCTCGCCGTCACGCACCAGCCGCAGCGCGTCTGCGTGTGAACCGCGGGGCCGAGCGGGCCTGGGCGCCGCTTGAACGCGGGGCCGGGCCGGGGGCGCGGGGGGCGCGCCGATTGCAGCTGCGAGCACCCGGCTCCCCTAGGCGGAGACCCGCGCGGACAGTGGCCTGGCAGGCTCGGACCAGAGCGGCCCCGCCGGACCTCGGGCCCAGCCCGCAGTGGACGCTGCGGGGCGGCCGGCCCCGGCCTGGAGCCCCACCTGTCTGAGCGAGGGTCCTGGCCCGGCCCGAGTGGACCAGCCCCCGGTGCCGATGTGCCGCTGCCGCCTGCTGCAGCACCATGACGCCAGGGTGACCTCGGCCGAGGCCGCGGCGATGACAGGCGCTGCCCGGGGGGCTGGGTCCCCCGCGCGGCCCCCCGGAGCTCCCCGGGCCGTGGGGTGGCCTGGCCGGGCGCGGGTGGCCGCGGCGGCGCTGGTGTGGCTGCTGGCGGGAGCCAGCATGTCCAGCCTCAACAAGTGGATCTTCACGGTGCACGGCTTCGGGCGGCCCCTGCTGCTGTCCGCGCTGCACATGCTGGCCGCGATGCTGGCTTGCCACCGAGGGGCCCGGCGCCCCCTGCCCGGCCGCGCCCGCCGACGGGTGCTGCTGCTCAGCCTCACCTTCGGCATGTCCATGGCCTGCGGCAACGTGGGTCTGAGCACCGTGCCCCTGGACCTGGCCCAGCTGGCCACCACCACCACGCCGCTCATCACGCTGGCCCTCTCGGCCGTGCTGCTCGGCCGCCGCCACCACCCGCTGCAGCTGGCCGCCATGGGCCCGCTCTGCCTGGGGGCCGCCTGCAGCCTGGCCGGCGAGCTCCGGGCGCCCCCGGCTGGGTGCGGCTTCCTGCTCGTGGCCACCTGCCTCCGGGGCCTCAAGTCCATTCAGCAGAGTGAGTGCGGGGCCCTGGGTGGGAGGCGGTTGGCCCACCATCGGTGAACCCCACTCTGTAGATGAAGAAACGGAAGCTCCGGGCTCTGGAAGAGGCAGAGACGGAGGCCGAGAAGGGGTCGGCTCAGCGAGTGGAGGCCCCAGCTTACCCGGCGGGCGGTTGATGGTTGTCACCTTGACCTGGGCCTCCTCCTCTGTGCACTGCCATCTCCCTGGAGCTCCATGCAGCCCTGATCAAGGCAGACAGGTGGGAGGGCCGGCCCGGGACGAGGGGAGCCTGAACCCAGGTGGATCCCAGCAGTGCGGGCTGGAGGTGAGCCCAGGGAGTGAGTCCAGGGCAGGCCTGCAGCTGGGCTGGGGAGGCCTAGGCTGAGCCGGGCCTGGGCAGCACCTTGCTGACACGTTCTGGGTGTGGAGCCTGAGTCGCCGTCCTCCCTCCCCACGTACAGATGACGCGGAGATGGGGCACGGGCTGAGCGGGGGCTGTGCGGGGCTGTGCCGGGCTGTGCGGGGCCACGTGGCTTCTGAGAGCGGGACTAGGGACTCTGGTGAAGACTGCAGGCCCAGGCCTGGATGCCGCTCAGTCACCGGCTTAGGGCGGAGGCCCTGCCCGTCTAGCAAAGGGCATCTGACTCATGGGCCCATCCTTTCAGCCTCAACCAGGGGTGGGGGCCAGACTCGGCTCACACTCTGTGACTGCGGGCAGCTCCAGGCCTCAGTCTCCCTTGCTGCTCAGTGGCTGGGAGTCGAAATCCAGGATGCTCTCACCCTTAGAGACCCTTTGAGCCTGGCCTGGGAGAGGAAGGGGATTTCTAAGGGTGCTGGGCCCAGGATGGGCAGCCTGCAGCTGGAGAAAGGTGGAGCTCAGCCCTGCTGTGGCCTCTGTGGAGCCAGACCCACAGACCCTGCCCCTGACTCCCAGGCCCTGCCCCCCAGTCTCTCCAGCCCCCCAAGCCCACAGGCCCTGCCCCAGACATACGGGCCCTGTCCCAACCTCCAGGCCCATAGGCAGGGCCAAAGCCCGGTTCTATTTCTGCCCACAGGTTACATGAGAGCTGGGTACTGAGCCGCCCTGCGTCCTGGGCCTGAGCCTGCGGTGAGAAACCTGACCTGTGGGCCTGCCCCTCCTGGCAGGGCCAGACTAGAGGCCCCTGCCCTGAGGCTGCCCACAGCTCCTCACACCAGCAGGGCCTGGCCTGCCAGACGGGGCACACAGGCATGGCAGCAGGTGTCTGGCCCAGGCCTCCCTGTCCCTTTACAGCTGTCAACTGCCCGGCCCCCCAGTTCCCTGCCCGAAGCAGAATGGCCCTGGGTCGAACGGAGGGACCGCTCTTCCTGTGGGCCACAGGGAGTGGAGGACAGAAGGCAGGGGTGCAGGGTGGGATAAGGGGGGACTGTTGGGGAGGCCGAAGCTCCTGGGGTGGGATGCTTCAAGAGATGAGCCCCCCCCCCCCCCCCCCCCCGCCTTGTGTAGCACCGCTCACAGCAGCTCGAGCAGCCTGCTGAATCTGGAACAGAGCAAGAGGTGTTCCATTTCTAGAAAGGCTGGGTGGAAGGCCCGGAGACCAGCCAACGCTGGCAGTGGGGCTTCCCCGTGTGAGCCTGGCTGTGACTCAGGCTCTGGCCCAGCTCTGGAAAGTGTGAGGCTCCCTCCACCCACAGAGAAGCCCAGGCTGTTGTCCCTGCACAGGCTGCCTCGCCTGGAGCCCTGCTCTGGCTCTGGTCACAGGCCCACTTCTCTCTGAGGTTATGGCCTGGGGGAGGGGGCAGGAGCCCCTCTCTCCCCCCACAGAGCTGACAGTCGCCTCAGGGGGCTACTGCGTCCTGACAAGCTTCGGGGTTGGCTATGGCAGATGTTGGTTATTTGGCCCAGCAAGACAGCGGAAGGTAGTAGCCTCCCTGCCCTGCCGGTCAAGGCCATCAGTGGGTGAAGCGGGAGACGTGTCATTTGAATGCACACAGTTATTTATTTATTTATTTATTTATTTATTTATTTATTTATCTAGCTATCTATCTAGCTATCTCATGGTGCTGCTGGGGATTGGACCTTGGAGCCTCAGGCAGGAGAGTTGTTTGCAGAACCACTGTGCTGTCTCCCAACCACAGTTCATTGTTTTAAATCCCCTTTTCTGCACTAGAAGCTCAGGGGCCGGGTGGTGGCACACTGGTCAAATGCACACATTACAAGGACCTGGCTTCAAGTCTCTGGTCCTCACTTGCTGGGGGCAAGCAGTAAAGCAGGTCTGTCTCTTTCTCCTTCCCTCTAAATTTCTCTCTGTCCTATTAAAATCAATGAAGTTAAAAAAAAATAAAATAAAAGTGATCCAGGAGGTGGCGCAGTGATAAAGCTTTGGACTCTCAAGCATGAGGTCCTGAGTTTGATCCCCGGCAACACACGTGCCAGAGTGATGTCTGGTTCTTTATCTCTCCTCCTATGTTTCTCATTGATAAATAAATAAAATCTTTAAAAAAATGAAAATGAAATAAAATATATTTGGGAAAAAAAAGACAAAAAAGAGAAAAGTAGCTCACAGAGTAGACGTGTGCCTTGTCACATGCCTGGCCCAGGTTTGAGCCCTTCAAGAGGTGCAGGATGGGACGGGGGAAGCTGTGGCTTCTCTCTCTGAATGAGTGAATGAAAAAAAAAAAGCTCAATAATGATGACATCATGCATGTGCGAGGGCCCCAAAGACTAAACGTGCAGCACACCCTTTTAAAGAAACAGGGCACTTAGCAGGCTGGAGCGGACCTGGGGCACTGCCAGCCTCTTCCTGCAGTGGGGGGCCGGGAGGACCCCCACACCGAGGCCAGGAGGCAGCATGGAGCCTTCAACGCTGGGTACGGGTGAGAGCTGCTGTCGGAGGCTGTGGATGGGAGACGGTGTGGGGGAGGATGCTGGTCTGTGCACCGGACCACGGAGAGGGCTGCGCTCACATTGACAGTCTCCACGCCACCCTGGGGGCAGGTCAGGGCTGGGGCGAGGAGAGGCGAGGTCTCCACATCACCAGTCAGGCCGGCGGACTCCAGGTGCCACTGGGAATAAACCCACAGCCGTGTGCACGAGTGACCCCACTGAGTGGCCTCCCTTTGTTCATTCTTTTGTTTTTTTCCTTCTTTTTTTTTTTTTTTACTTCCTTCCAGGGTTATCCCTGGGGCTCAGTGCCTGCACTACGAATCCACTGCTCCTGGAGGCCATTTTTCCCATTTTGTTGCCCTTGTCATTATTATTGTTGTTGTTACTGATGTTGTTGTTGGATAGGACAAAGAGAAATGGAGAGAGGAGGGGAGACAGAAAGGGGGAGAGAAAGACAGACACCTGCAGACCTGCTTCACTACCCGTGAGGCGCCCCCCCCCCACAGGTGGGTAGCTGGGGGCTTGAACTGGGATCCTTACGCCGGTCCTTGCGCTTGGTGCCACGTGCACTTAACCCACTGCGCTACCTCCGGCCTCCTTTTGTTTCCTCTTGAGAGAAGGCAGGTAGGAGAGAAGCCACCACAGCACCATCCCATCATCTGTGGGGCACCCGTGCTGTCCAGGCTGTTGCCTGGGCTGTGGGGCTGGAGCCCAGGGCCCCCACGGCAAGGTGTGTGCTCTGCCAGCCCCCGGCATGTGGGGACACCGCGCGGCGTCTCTAGCTGTGCTCCCAGAGAATGGGCAGCGGGTGCCGCAGGTGCTGGGTGGGTGTCACTACCCGTTGTCAGGCCGCTGCCCTGCTTCCAGGTGCCCTGATGCAGGAGGAGCAGCTGGACGCGGTCACCCTACTACACGCCACTTCGCTGCCCAGCTTCTGCCTGCTGGCGGCCGCGGCCCTGGTGCTGGAGGCCGGTGCGACTCCCCTGCCAGCGCCCGCCGATGCCCGCCTCTGGGCCTGCCTCCTGCTCAGCTGCCTGCTGTCCGTCCTCTACAACCTGGCCAGCTTCTCTCTGCTGGCCCTCACCTCCGCCCTCACCGTCCACGTGCTGGGCAACCTCACCGTCGTGGGCAACCTTGTCCTGTCCCGCCTTCTGTTTGGCAGCTGTCTCAGCGCCCTCAGCTACATGGGCATCGCACTCACTCTTTCCGGGATGTTCCTGTACCACAACTGTGAGTTTGTGGCCTCCTGGGCCACCCGTCGCAGCTTGTGGCGGATGAACCAGCCTGCCAAGGGGCACTGAGGAAGAGGCACATGCTGGAAGGGCCACCCGCTGGAAGGGCCACCCTGGAGGCCGGAAGGGGAGACTCCTGGAGACACACCTCCTGCCCCTGCTGCCCTGCCAGACGGGCCCAGCTGGCACCACCATGTGCTGGTCAGAGCAGTGCTAAGGAGTGACCATGCCGAAACTTGCCAAATTTGGAAAAACTCACAGTGTTCTGATGATGATGATGATTTGGGCAGCTGTACAATCCTTCCTCTGGGAAGTAGGGAGGCAGCTCACGGGTCCTGGGTAGGGCTTCTTTGTTGCTGGGCTTCCCCCTGGGGCTGGGGGTCCTCTCTGCAGGTATCAGGCAGCTGCCATGGCCTCTCTCCTGGGCCTCCCCAATTCTGGGTCTTCCTTCCTCAAATAAACTATTTTTGCTTGTTCGCATATGACATTCCTCAGGGCTCCAGTCCACATGCCTGGATGTCCCCCTGCCTGCAAGGCCTGTCCTCTGGAGTCCTGTCTTGGCCGGACTGTGAGGACCTGGTGGCACCCGGCACAGGGCTTCCTGGCCCTGGCCCCAACTAAGGGCCTGGCTAAGGGGAAGTGGGCCACACTGAGTCACCCTCTGCCCACCACCCTGTGACTCAGAGCTGCTGGCCCCAGTCGTGTGTGTGCAGTCCCATGCAGAGGTGTGGCCAGGCAGGCAGGACAGAGATGACCTGGGGGGGAAAGACTCCTGTGGCCCAGGACCCCACCCTGCCCAGCAGACTGCTTGGCTGCAGTGAGCGTTGCTTCCTCCCGAACCCGTGGGTACTGGCAGGAGCACTGGCCGCGGCTCCGCCCGGGACCGTGTGTCATCAGAGGTGGTTCCCCAGGGCTCAGTGTGAGCTGTCCCTGTCAGTTCTCCAGCAGTGGGGTTGGATGTGGCTGGCTGGGAGGGGGGCGCTGAGTGGGTCACCCACGCGGTCAGCCCTGTCCTGTGGTCCTGCTGCCTTGGGCGAGTGACATCACCTCTCTGAGCCAGACCTGGTGACACCGGTGCCACATTCCTTCAGAAGCTCTGCAGGAAGGTCCCTGGCAGCTCTCCCCGCCCTCCGTCCTGGGCCGCTTCTGAGGGTGAGGTGGTGCTCCCAGCCTGGACTAGGCAGGTCCTGAGGACAATTCAGGATGGACACAGACACGGGCCAGCAGTGCGGATGCCGCCTTTGGCCCCCAATGCTGCTTTGCTTCCCACCCCCCATCCCCACACACAGTGACCCGGGTTCACAGAGCAGGAAGGGGGGGCTCCTTCATGCCCTGGCCTGGAGGGAGTGGGTCATGCCGGGCATCCAGCCATCCTGATCAGAACAAAGCTGCCGCCTTGTCCCGGCCCAGCTGCTGGTCCTCCCTGCCGCCCTCCCCCGGGGCCGATTGTCCTTGCAGGGGTCGGACAGACAAGGACTGCTCCCGCTCTCCTCTCTCCACACGCAGAGCACGTGGAACTTCCTGGAGGTTGCACACAAGGTGAAGCCCAGGGCCCAGGCAGCCTGGAAGGCCTGCAGGGAGCAGCTTCCTTGGGGCTTCTGCTTGAGGACCCCCACACTGAGAGCTGCCCCAGGCGCCAGGGGGCCCAGGGATCTGACCAGCCAGGCCAATACCCTGATGAAGAGGCTGAAAACCAGGCCCAGCAGAGTCGAGTTGAAAGATGCTGTAGGGGGCCGGGCGGTAGCGCAGCAGGTTAAGCGCACGAGGCACAAAGCACAAGGATCAGCGTAAGTATCCGGGTTCGAGCCCCAGGCTCCCCACCTGTAGGGAGGTCACTTCACAGGCAGTGAAGCAGGTCTGCAGGTGTCCATCTTTCTCTCCCCCTCTGTCTTCCCTTCCTCTCTCCATTTCTCTCTATCCTATCCAACAACAGCAACAACTATAACAACCACAACAAGGGCAACAAAATGGGGGGAAAAAAAGCCTCCAGGAGCAGTGGTCTCGTAGTGCAGGCACCAAGCCCCAGTGATAAGCCTGGAGGCAAAAAAAAAAAAAAAAAGATGCTGTAGCCTAATTCTGATTCCTGAGCTGGTGACACGCAGCCAAGCAGGGTGCTCTGAAGAGCTGTGGGAACGGGCCGGGGTGCTACCCTGGAGCAGGGTGGTGGTGTTTGCGAGATGGCTCCTCCAGGGCCGACAAGTGAGGGTCTCCCCTGCACGGGCCTGGCAGGATCCCAGCTCCGGGATGGCTGGTGGTGAGGAGGAGTGTCTATCTTCTTTCTCACAGTCCACAGGGCACATCAGAACTACACCTCACAGGGTGGCCCCTCCCCAGGACTGAAATTCAGTCAAAGGGACCGAGCCTCCTCTCAGCATCGGGGCCCACGTCCACGGAGGTGGGGCGGCCCTCGGCGTGGGCCCAGCATGTACACGGGTGCCTGCTCCCCCCACCGCAGTGCTCAGTGCTGGCGGATGGAGGTGCCGGGGATTGAACCTGGGGCCTCAAAGCCTCAGATATGAAGGTCTTGCAGACACACTGCTAGCTCACCCACCCACAATCAGTCTTCTGACCTGCAAAATATGTGAAAGGCTGCTTCGAGTCACTCAGCCTGCGCTTCTCACAGGAGCGAGAGCATACCAGTTCATTGTCCAATATGAACAGTATCGAGAAAAGGATTAAGAAGAAGCTGAGGCCTAGGAGGTGGCACAGGGGTTGGAGCACTGGACTCAGAAGCATGAGGTCCTGGGTTTAAGCCCCAGCATTACATCACTACATACAGCAGAGTGATGCTTTGTTTCTTTCTTCTTCACTCTCCTTTTATTATTTTTTAATATTTATTTATTTTTGTTGCCCTTGTTTTTATTGTTGTTGTTCCTGATGTCCCTGTTGTTGGATAGGACAGAGAGAAATGGAGAGAGGAGGGGAAGACAGAGAGGGGGAGAGAAAGACAGACACCTGCAGACCTGCTTTACCGCCTGTGAAGCGACTCCCCTGCAGGTGGGGAGCTGGGGGCTCGAACCGGCATCCTTACGCCCGTCTTTGAGCTTTGCACCACCTGCGCTTAACCCGCTGTGCTACCGCCCGACTCCCTCTTTCTTTCTTTTTAAATATTTATTTATGCCTGTTTGTTGCCCTTGTTGTTTTTCATTGTTGTTGTTGTTATTGTTGTCACTGTTGGACAGGACAGAGAGAAATGGAGAGAGGAGGGGAAGACAGAAGGGGAGAGAAAGACAGACACCTGCAGACCTGCTTCAATGCCTGTGAAGCGACTCCCCTGCAGGTGGGGAGCCGGGGGCTCGAACCGGGGTCCTTAGGTCAGTCCTTGCGCTTTGCGCCACGTGCGCTTAATCCGCTGTACTACCGCCGGATTCCTCACTGTCTCCTTTTAAAAAAACATCACTTATTTATTTTTGCCTCCAGGGTTATTGCTGGAATCAGTGCTGGTACTGTTAATCCACTGCTCTTGGTGGCCATTTTTTTCTTTTTTCTTTCCCTTTCTTGTTTTATTGGACAGGACAGACAGAAATTGAGTGAAAGGAGAGATAGAGGGGGGGAGAGACAGAGAGACACCTGCAGACCTGCTTCACCACTTGTGAAGCTTCCCCCTGTGGGTGGGGACCCGGGGCTCGAACCAGAGTCCTTGCGCAGGTGATGGGTGTGCTAACTGGGTGCACCACCACTCAGTCCTCTCTCTCACGCTCTCCTTAATGGAGGTATCTTTGCGGTCCGGGAGGTGGCACAGTGGATAAAACAGACTCAAGCGTGAGGTCTTGAGTTCAATCCCCGGCAGCACAAGTACCAGAGAGATGTCTGGTTCTTTCTCATCAATCAATAAATAAAAATAAAATAAAAAGGGGGCCAGGCGGTAGCGCAGCGGGTTAAGCGCACGTGGCACAAAGCGCAAGGACCGGCGTGAGGATCCCGGTTCCCGACCTGCAGGGGGGTCGCTTCACAGGCGGTGAAGCAGGTCTGCAGGTGTCTGTCTTTCTCTCCCCGTCTTCCCCTCCCCTCTTGATTTCTCTCTGTCCTATCCAACAACGACAACAATAATAGTAACAACAACACTGATAAACAGCAAGGGCAACAAAAGGGATAAAAAAAATGGCCTCCGGGAGTGGTGGATTAGTGGTGCAGGCACCGAGCCCCAGTGATAGCCCTGGAGGCCTAAAAAAAAAAAAGGATTAAAATAAAATAGAGAAATCTTAAAAAAAAAAATAGGGGGCTGGGTGGTGGCACAGGAGGTTAAGTGCACATGGCACAAAGCGCAAGGACCTGCATGAGGATCCTGGTTCCAGCCCCCGGCTCCCCACCTGCAGGGGAGTCACTTCACAAGCGGTGAAGCAGGTCTGCAGGTGTCTGTCTTTCCCCCTCTCAATTTCTCTCTGTCCTTTCTAGCAACGACAGCAATGATAACAACAACAACAAGCAACAAGGGCAACAAAAGGGAAAAACAGCCTCCAGGAGCAGTGGATTTGTAGTGCACGCACCGAGCCCCAGCGATAACCCTGGAGGCAAAAATAAAAATATAAATAAAAAATAGACAGCCTCAGGAATTTGTGGGACAACTTTTTTTTAAATAGTGAATTTTTAAAAAGTATTTATTTATTTATTCCCTATTTTGCCCTTGTTGTTTTTTATTGTTATAGTTATTATTGTTATTGATGTCATTGTCATTGGAAAGGACGGAGAGAAATGGAGAGAGGAGGGGAAGACAGAGGGGAAGAGAAAGACAGACACCTGCAGACCTGCTTCACCGCCTGTGAAGCGACTCCCCTGCAGGTGGGGAGCCAGGGGCTCGAACCGGGATCCTCCTGCCAGTCCTTGCCCTTTGCGCCCTTAGCGCTTAACCCGCTGCGCTACTGCCTGAGTCCCGACAACACAGCTCTTAAGCTTCACTGCACAGCTTCATAACCCCACTGCAGTAGCGCTGGAAGGAGACGCCAATGTCTGCTCACTACCCCCACCCCCAGCAGTCAAAGGGACAAGCACACAGAGGGTCAGAAAGCATGCGGAGGGCACCTGCCGTTTATTTTACACGTTTACTTTATTTTTCATTTTATCTTGCCATTCCAAAGCAGCGTTCCCCCAGAGTGCACAGAGCTGCCTCACCAATCCAGGCTGCGCCCACATCAGATGGCAACTAGAGGAGATACAAAGCCGGGCGCGCCGCCACCGCCTTGGGGTCCGGGGCTTTTCCCAGGGGCTGGCGGTGACTGGTGGTGGTTTGAGCCGCCGCTCCCCGCCAAACTTGCCCCCAGGTGCAGCCAGTGCTCTGTGGTATAAGGCTGGGTGCAGGCCTAGGTGCTGGGCTGGGGTGCAAGTGGGGCCGAGCCCCGACTTCAGGCAGGGTTGGCACAGCGAAGACACTTTCAAGGTCCCATATCTCTAGGCTGTCCCAGGACCACCTCGCCAAGCAGACAGCACCCAAAGAAGCCCCCTGGCTCACATCTCGGAAGTCAGCGAGGGGAGAGAATGTTCTCACAGCACTTTTAAGAGAATCCAAGATGGGGGCCTGGCGGTGGTATACCCAGTAAAGCGCATATTACCACGGGCAAGGTCCAGGGTTCGAGGCACCTGCACCCCACCTGCAGGGGGAAGCTTCACAAGTGGTGAAGCGGGTCTGTAGGTGTTTCCATGTCTCTCTCCCTCTCTCTTTTTTTATATTTATTTATTTATTCCTCTTTATTGCCTTTGTTGTTTTATTGTTGTAGTTATTATTGTTGCTATTGATGTCGTCATTATTGGGTAAGACAGAGAGAAATGGAGAGAGGAGGGGAAGACAGAGAGGGGGAGAGAAAGACAGACACCTGCAGACCTGCTTCACTGCCTGTGAAGCGACTCCCCTGCAGGTGGGGAGCCGGGGGCTGGAACCGGGATCCTTAAGCAGGTGCTGCACTTGGCGCCATCTGCGCTTAACCTGCTGCGCTACCTCCATTAAAAAATTTTTTTGGGGGGTAGGACAGAGAAATTGAGAGAAAAAGGGGAGATAGAGAGGGAGATAGACACCTGCAGACCTGCTTCACCACTTGTGAGGCGACCCCCCTGCAGGTGGGGGACCCAGGGCTTGAACTGGGATCCTTGAGTAGGCCCTTGCACTTTGTATTATGTGCGCTTAACTCAGTGCACCACCGCCCAGCCCCTCTCTCTTCCTCCCCTTCCCCCTCCATTTCTCTCTGTCCTGTCAAAACAAATAGAAGGGAAAAATGGGAAAAATGGTCACTGGGAGCAGTGGATTTCTTAGTGCCAGCACTGAGCAATGACCCTGGTGGCAAAAATAAATAAATAAATAAGGTTTCCAAGTCCACAGCTGACAAGGGACATGGTCCAGGGTCCGTGAAGCAGACTCAACACCTGGCAGTGAGGGGCCTCTGCCGTCACACAGGCAGCGTGAGGAGCCGGCACCCAGCAACCCAGCACGGAGTGGTGGAGGCCAAGAGCCAGGCCGGCTCCCCCACCAAGAGGGGTGAATGCTGCCCCTCACCGGGGCCTGGAGCCCTTACAGACATAACGGCACCTGAGAAAGAAAGTCTACACATGGGAAGCTTTCTTCAAAAGTGGTGTCAAGATGCCGGCACAACTGAGCCGGGTCCCCAGGCTGAAGGCGGGATTGCCTGGGGCCTCATGAGCATCCCTGGAGGGCTGCCTGCCCAGCAGGAAGGCACTGACAGGCACAGGGCTGCCGGCACATTTAAGGCTCTGGGTCCGAAGGGAGGTGAGGTGGGCCAGTGACACGTTCCTATGTGGGTGGGGCCCGGGTCGCCTGAGGGTTGGGTGCTGCCTCCCTCACCTGCCCGAGGAGGCTGGTGTCACCCAAGGGTTCCTCCTGGCCCACGTCAACTAGCTGATCACCGAGCGAGAGGGGAGACTCCCCAGGGCCCGTGTCACAGGGGCACCAGCAGACGCAGCTCCGGCTCGTAGAGGTCGGGGACAGTCCCCGCCGCCGAGCTGACCATGTGCACGCTGTTCCGGCCCAGCAGCTGCAACTCGTAGCGGACCAGCTGCTCCCAGAAGCCCAGGTTGGGCCGGATGATGGGCCGACAGGCGCGGGCCCAGGCGTGGGCGTCCCGCAGCGACAGGCCTTGGTGCCTCATCAGGTAGGCCAGGCAGAGTGCGGGCGAGCGGCTCACACCCGCCCCGCAGTGCAGCAGGGTGCGGCCCCGCCGCTGCTCCTCGTCGTGGATGAAGTCGGCCACCACGTCGAAGAAGTCGCAGAGGCGAGCGGAGGGGCTGTCGGCCACCGGCACCCGCAGGCAGCGGAGGGCACCGAGCCGGGGTGCTACCGCCTCCGCCGCAGCATGGACGCGGACCACCGCCGTGATTCCCTGGGCTGCCAGCAGGGCCTGGCTGCGGGCAGCCGCCCCACCGCTCAAGTACAGGCTGTGGGTGACCCGCGAGAGGCCGCTGACCGAGGGCCGGCGGGGTGGGGCCGGCAGGGGCAGGGGGGACGGGGACGTCGGTGGCGTGGGGTTGGGGGCTGCGTCCTCCTGCTGGGCGGGCTCCACGCTGGAAGGAAGGGGGTGCTTGCAGTGAGCTCGGCTCGGCTCGCAGGCCGGGCACCCGGAGCAGACACAGGACGGCCACCGTGGGCCACGGGGTGGCCCTCGAGGCAGCACTGCCCCGGTGGAGCAGACACACTGCCCTCTGCAGGGGCCTGGGCTCGAGCCCTTGGTGCCCACCTGCAGGGGGGAGGCTTCGTGGGTCTCTCTCCCTAGCTCCCCACGCCCCTCTCAACTGCTCTCTGTCTTATCAGATTCAAAAATAAAAATGTCGACAACAAGGGCAACGAAAGGGAAAAGGTGGCCTCCAGGAGCAGTGGCTTCGTGGTGCAGGCACCGAGCCCCAGCGGTAACCCTGGAGGCGAATGAAATGAAATGAAATCCAATCCAGATGTAGATCCCAGGGATGGCCGAAGAGCTCACTGGGACAGCGCGCTGCCTGCCGCTCGCACAGCCGGGTTCCGACCTGACCCCCCCCCCCCCCACTGAAGGAAGCTCCGGTGCAGTGGTGTGTCTGTCTCCGGAACCCTCTCGACCTTTTTTCCTCCGTGTGAGGAAACAGAAGTCATCCTGAAGCAGTAAAGCCCCGGGTGGGACAAAAACAGGCAGGAAACCGCCTCCAGGCTGCGGGACAGGCTGAGCTGGGGAGCTTGCCGCCTAAGGGGTGGGGACCCACGTCTCCCTGAGTCTGTGGCTTTGCCCTCCTCGCTCCTGCCAGCTTCCGCCCCCCAGGACCAGGACCAGGACCCTGCACAGACCCCAGCACCCGGCACCCGCAGCACGGGCGCCACCAGATGAAGCGCAGGGCTGGGGACCAGGCTGGGGATGGGGTCACCCTGCACACACACAGCCGGGAACAGCGGCCCGGCCCCGCAGAGCTTCACTCACCCGCCCGGCGCCCTGGCCTCCATCCCGCGCCTCTGGCCTCCTCTCTTCCCGCCTGTCACAGGCAGCTCCTCTCTCCCTGTCGCGAAGTAGGTCTTGAGAGGAAAAGAAAGAAAGAAATGACATCTGTAGACGTCGCTGCTGGAGAGCGATGGGGGTGGCGCTGGTCTCACCCCCCGCAGCCTCAGTCCTCCCTCCTCTGGCCATGGTCTGCGGTGGGCATCTCCGATCCACACTCAGGGAAACCGAGGCAGAGCTGGGGCCCGTGTAGACTTTCCAGGACATGTCCATTCTGTGAGGACATGCACAGGGGCAGGGGGTGGACACGGGGAGGGTGCGGGGCATGGTCATCTGCGGGTGGTCACCTGGGGGTGGTCACCTGAGGGGGTGGTCACCTGGGGATGGTCACCCGGGGGTGTTCACCTGGGGGTGGTCTCCTGGGGGGTGGTTGCCTGAGGGGGTGGTCACCTGGGGATGGTCACCCCAGGGTGTTCACCTGGGGGTGTTCAACTGAGGGGTGGTTGCCTGAGGGGGTGTTCACCTGGGGGTGGTCACCTGAGGGTGGGTCACCTGGGGATGGTCACCCGGGGGTGTTCACCTGGGGGTGGGTCTCCTGGTGGATAGTCACCTGGGGATGGTCACCTGGAGGTGGTTGCCTGAGGGGGTGGTCACCTGGGGGTGGGTCACCTGGGGATGGTCACCCGGGGGTGTTCACCTGAGGGGTGGTTGCCTGAGAGGGTGTTCACCTGGGGGTGGTCACCTGAGGGTGGGTCACCTGGGGATGGTCACCCGGGGGTGTTCACCTGGGGGTGGGTCTCCTGGTGGATAGTCACCTGGGGATGGTCACCTGGAGGTGGTTGCCTGAGGGGGAGGTCACCTGAGGTGCTCTCCGTGGACGGTCACCCCTGGGGTCGGGCTCGGTCGGCCCACAGTCCAGCCTCCGTCGTCCCGCGGGAGCTCAGCGCCCTCCCCGCCCCGGTTTCCGGGAGGCCCCGCGCCCGTCTCCCGGGCGACGCGTCAGGCGGCACGGCGGCCGCCGAGGGACAATCCCGCCCGCCCCGCCCCGCCCCGCCCTCTCCTTGTCGCCGGACGCTCTCCCTCGGGTCCGGGCGGGTCCGCCATGCCTGGCGTCGTGCTGCGCGTCCCGGAGCGGCCCGCGGAGACGGAGGACGAGGGCGCCCGGCGGAACAAGCCCTCGGTCAGCTGGAGCCTGGCCGCGCCCGCCGCTCGCGCGCCCGCAGCCTCGTCCCCACGCGCCGGCCGCCCGGAGCAGCGCGTCTCGGCGCGTCCCCAGGTCACGTTCCTGCAGCCGCGCACCGCGCAGCCGCTCGTGCTCTTCAGGTGACGCGCGGGCCTCGGACCCGGACCAGGGACCCGACTCCCTGGACACCTCGGACCCTCAGACCCTCAGGCCCTCAGGCCCCGACTCCCTGGACACCTCGGACCCCGGCGCCACGGGCTCCCACTCCTCGGACCTTCAGGGCCCGACGCCCCTCAGGCTCCGACTCCCCTCAGGCCCCGACTGACTCCCCTCAGGCCCCGACCTACTCCCCTCAGGCCCCGACTGACTCCCCTCAGGCCCCGACTGACTCCCCTCAGGCCCCGACTGACTCCCCTCAGGCCCCGACTGACTCCCCTCAGGCCCCGACTGACTCCCCTCAGGCCCCGACTGACTCCCCTCAGGCCCTGACTGACTCCCCTCAGGCCCTGACTGACTCCCCTCAGGCCCCGACCTACTCCCCTCAGGCCCCGACCGACTCCCCTCAGGCCCCGACTGACTCCCCTCAGGCCCCGACTGACTCCCCTCAGGCCCCGACTGACTCCCCTCAGGCCCTGACTGACTCCCCTCAGGCCCCGACCGACTCCCCTCAGGCCCCGACTGACTCCCCTCAGGCCCCGACTGACTCCCCTCAGGCCCTGACTGACTCCCCTCAGGCCCCGATCTACTCCCCTCAGGCCCCGACTGACTCCCCTCAGGCCCTGACTGACTCCCCTCAGGCCCTGACCTACTCCCCTCAGGCCCCGACTGACTCCCCTCAGGCCCCGACTGACTCCCCTCAGGCCCCGACTGACTCCCCTCAGGCCCTGACTGACTCCCCTCAGGCCCTGACTGACTCCCCTCAGGCCCGGATCTACTCCCCTCAGGCCCCGACTGACTCCCCTCAGGCCCCGACTGACTCCCCTCAGGCCCCGACCTACTCCCCTCAGGCCCCGACTGACTGACTCCCCTCAGGCCCTGACCTACTCCCCTCAGGCCCCGACTGACTCCCCTCAGGCCCCGACTGACTCCCCTCAGGCCCCGACTGACTCCCCTCAGGCCCTGACTGACTCCCCTCAGGCCCCGACCTACTCCCCTCAGGCCCCGACTGACTCCCCTCAGGCCCTGACTGACTCCCCTCAGGCCCCGACCTACTCCCCTCAGGCCCCGACTGACTGACTCCCCTCAGGCCCTGACCTACTCCCCTCAGGCCCCGACTGACTCCCCTCAGGCCCCGACTGACTGACTCCCCTCAGGCCCCGACTGACTCCCCTCAGGCCCCGACTGACTGACTCCCCTCAGGCCCTGACCTACTCCCCTCAGGCCCCGACCGACTCCCCTCAGGCCCCGACTGACTCCCCTCAGGCCCCGACTGACTCCCCTCAGGCCCCGACTGACTGACGCCCCTCAGGCCCCGACTGACTCCCCTCAGGCCCCGACCAACTCCCCTCAGGCCCTGACTGACTCCCCTCAGGCCCCGACCTGACCTACTCCCCTCAGGCCCTGACTGACTCCCCTCAGGCCCTGACCTACTCCCCTCAGGCCCCGACTGACTCCCCTCAGGCCCCGACTGACTCCCCTCAGGCCCCGACTGACTCCCCTCAGGCGCCGACTGACTCCCCTCAGGCCCTGACTGACTCCCCTCAGGCCCCGACCTACTCCCCTCAGGCCCCGACTGACTCCCCTCAGGCCCCGACTGACTCCCCTCAGGCCCCGACCTACTCCCCTCAGGCCCCGACTGACTGACTCCCCTCAGGCCCTGACCTACTCCCCTCAGGCCCCGACTGACTCCCCTCAGGCCCCGACTGACTCCCCTCAGGCCCCGACTGACTCCCCTCAGGCCCCGACTGACTCCCCTCAGGCCCTGACTGACTCCCCTCAGGCCCCGACCTACTCCCCTCAGGCCCCGACTGACTCCCCTCAGGCCCTGACTGACTCCCCTCAGGCCCCGACCTACTCCCCTCAGGCCCCGACTGACTGACTCCCCTCAGGCCCTGACCTACTCCCCTCAGGCCCCGACTGACTGACTCCCCTCAGGCCCCGACTGACTCCCCTCAGGCCCTGACTGACTCCCCTCAGGCCCCGACCTACTCCCCTCAGGCCCCGACTGACTGACTCCCCTCAGGCCCTGACCTACTCCCCTCAGGCCCCGACTGACTGACTCCCCTCAGGCCCCGACTGACTCCCCTCAGGCCCCGACTGACTGACTCCCCTCAGGCCCCGACTGACTCCCCTCAGGCCCCGACCTACTCCCCTCAGGCCCCGACTGACTCCCCTCAGGCCCCGACTGACTGACTCCCCTCAGGCCCCGACTGACTCCCCTCAGGCCCTGACCTACTCCCCTCAGGCCCCGACTGACTCCCCTCAGGCCCTGACTGACTCCCCTCAGGCCCCGACCTACTCCCCTCAGGCCCCGACTGACTGACTCCCCTCAGGCCCTGACCTACTCCCCTCAGGCCCCGACTGACTGACTCCCCTCAGGCCCCGACTGACTCCCCTCAGGCCCCGACTGACTGACTCCCCTCAGGCCCCGACTGACTCCCCTCAGGCCCTGACCTACTCCCCTCAGGCCCCGACTGACTCCCCTCAGGCCCCGACTGACTCCCCTCAGGCCCCGACTGACTCCCCTCAGGCCCCGACCGACTCCCCTCAGGCCCCCACCTGACCTACTCCCCTCAGGCCCCGACTGACTCCCCTCAGGCCCCGACTGACTGACTCCCCTCAGGCCCTGACCTACTCCCCTCAGGCCCCGACTGACTCCCCTCAGGCCCCGACCTACTCCCCTCAGGCCCCGACTGACTCCCCTCAGGCCCCGACTGACTGACTCCCCTCAGGCCCCGACCTACTCCCCTCAGGCCCCGACTGACTCCCCTCAGGCCCTGACTGACTCCCCTCAGGCCCCGACCTACTCCCCTCAGGCCCCAACTGACTGACTCCCCTCAGGCCCCGACTGACTGACTCCCCTCAGGCCCTGACCTACTCCCCTCAGGCCCCGACTGACTCCCCTCAGGCCCTGACCTACTCCCCTCAGGCCCCGACTGACTCCCCTCAGGCCCCGACTGACTCCCCTCAGGCCCCGACTGACTGACGCCCCTCAGGCCCCGACTGACTCCCCTCAGGCCCTGACTGACTCCCCTCAGGCCCCGACCTACTCCCCTCAGGCCCCGACTGACTCCCCTCAGGCCCCGACCAACTCCCCTCAGGCCCTGACCTACTCCCCTCAGGCCCCGACTGACTCCCCTCAGGCCCCACTCCCCTCAGGCCCCGACTGACTCCCCTCAGGCCCCAGACCCCCTGCCCATGAGGGATCTCCCTGGAGGCTGGGCCCACACTGCCCGGCTCCATGGGCTGTGGTCCCAGCAGGAAGCCCTGAAACTCTGAGCCCACGTCTTTCTGAGGGCTTGCTTGCTCCTTTGACAGAGTGAGGAGAGACGCCCCAGAGCAAGGGCCATGGGGGGTGAACCTGGGATCTGGAGCCGCAGGCAGGAGCCCCCCCTCTCCCACCTATTTTCTCTTCTCTATTATTTTTTAATTTTGACTTTTTAAAATTATCGTTATTTACTGGATAGAGACAGCCAGAAATTGAGAGGAGGGAGAGACAGAGACGCCTGCAGCCCTGCTTCACCACTCATGAACCTTCCCCCCCAGGTGGGGGCCAGGGGCTTGAACCTGGGTCCTTGTGCACTGTAATGTGAGCGCCCAACCAGGTGCGCCACTGCCTGGCCCCCCTTCTCTAACTGGCCGGTCCTGAGGTAGCGGGTCCTGAGGTAGCAGCCAGGCCAGGCAGGATGCCAACACTCCAGCCCGTGGCCACAGCGCCCCGTCCACATGGACTTCAGCCGGCTCATCTAGGCGTGGCTCTTTCTTTTTCAACTTGTGATTTTTTAAAAAGATTTTCTTTATTCATGAGAAAGTTAGGAGGAGAGAAAGAACCAGACATCACTCTGGTACATGTGAGGCCGGGGATTGAACCCAGGTCCTCTCCTTGAGAGTAAATGCTTTATCCACTGCGCCACCTCCTGGACCACTGCGTGGTTCTATATTTATGTGTTTTCATTTATTTATGCATTTGCCTCCAGGCTTATCGCCGGGGCTGCGTGGCTGCTGTGGATCCACTGCTTCTGGTGACTTTCTTTCATTTTCATTTTTTTATTGGATAGGACAGAGAGGAATGGAGAGAGGAGGGGAAGACAGAGAGGGAGAGAAAGACAGACACCTGCAGACCTGCTTCACTGCCTGTGAAGCGACTCCCCTGCAGGTGGGGAGCCAGGGGCTCGAACTGGGATCCTCGCACCAGTCCTTGCTATGTACACTTACCTGGTGCGCCATCACCCGGCCCCCACGGTGGTTCTTTTTAAACAGGCAAAACTGTTTAAAAGTATCTGCTAACCCGCTCACCAAGAGTGAGACCTCAGTGCTGACGCTACCCATTGTCGGCCTGGTCCTCACTTGGGTGGCATTTCATCTAGGCTCACCCAGGGTACCAGGCGCCACTCCAGCTCACCTCCACCTCCCCCCTTCCACCTCACACCCTCCAGAATCTTCTTAAACTTTGCTCCACTGCAAACACCTCTAACTTGTTTTTTCCTTTTTAAAGATTTTTGTTTGTTGATTTAATGAAAGAGAGAAAGATACAGAGAGAGACCAGAGCCCTGCTTAGCTCTGGCTGATGGTGTTGGGGATTGAACCAGGTACCCCAGAGCCTCAAGCAAAACCATTATGCTGTCTCTCTCCCAGCCCACACCACTCATATTTCTAGACTTGCCCCAAATCCCCTTCCCTTAGATTCCCTGATTCCACTAGCCAACCGGATCTCTACCCAGATCTTTATTTTCCTGCCTGCTGCTTCTGAGCCCCCTGCCCCACTCCATTCCTCTGAGACCTAAGCTTGGAGCCAGCCCTCTGCCACACTGTCGCTTTCTCTGTGGACAGCTCTGGGTGGCTGCGGACACTTCTCTTGGGACCCACTCTGGGCATCCAAGAAACAGTCCTTTAGTTCAGTTTCCACAAGAAGAAGCCCTGCCTTACTCACGTGATGAGCAGTTTCCGTGAGAAGCCTGGGGAGGCCCACCCACACCCTCACATAGCCCCACTGACTCGGGCCCTGCGCCAGCCCCGGCTCCTGGCTCCTGGCTCAGGCTGTGCCGTCTCCCTCCCTCCTCCAGCTTACTGAATTCCAGTGAAGCAGCTGTGAAAAAACTTCTACCCAAGAGCCACTTATCTCGAGTGATTATTCGGGACAACCTCAGTGCACAGCGAATCTACGAGATGGAGGTAAAGCCGGCGTTTACTTCAGAGCATGTCAGTGACCCCTCCCGGCCTTCTTCCTCCCTCCCACCTGGACAGGAGACCCCAGCTCTGGGGGTGGACATGCAGCAG
Organism: Erinaceus europaeus; assembly: GCF_950295315.1. Taxonomy (NCBI): domain Eukaryota; kingdom Metazoa; phylum Chordata; class Mammalia; order Eulipotyphla; family Erinaceidae; genus Erinaceus; species Erinaceus europaeus. The sequence goes on along the minus strand of NC_080167.1, from coordinate 1,555,153 downwards.
TGCAGCTCGAGCCCCTCCTGTGGAGGCCGCGGCCGGGCTGGGCTGCTGCTGGGCCGAGGGAGCCTGGATGACGACACCATGTCTCCTGGCTTTATGGCATGTCCCCTAAAGCGCATCTTATTAGGATGGACAATGGATTCCAGCTTCTCCCTCAAAAAGAAGTCTTGGTTACAGAGTCTGGAGTGGCATCTGCATTATTTGTCAGTTTTCTTTAGGGATTCCCTTTTCCAGAAGAAAACCGAGACTTTAAATTTTATTAATATTTTTACTAGAGAAGATGAGAACTGAGATTTTTGACATTGGTATTAGTAGTCTGTTTTTTCTTTTAATAAGTATATTTAGGGGCCAGGTGGTGGCGCACCTGGTTGAGCACATGTATTACAATGTGCATGGGCCCCAGTTTGAGTCCCCGGTCCTCACCTGCAAGGTGGAAGCTTCACATGTGGTGAAGTGACAGTTCTCCCCCCCCCATTACCCCCTTCCATCTTGATTTCTGCTGTCTCTATCCAATAAATAAAGATAATAAACTTAGATTTATTTATTTATTTATCAGTGAGAGTGACAGGAAAGAAGAACCTGACATCAGTCTCGTACATGTGCTGCTGGGGATCAAACTCAGAACATTGTGCTTGAAAGTCCAATGCTTTCCACTGAACTACCTCCCGGACCACTTTTTTGTTTATTTTTCTTTTTTTTTTTTACTATTTATTCCCTTTTGTTGCCCTTGTTTTATTGTTGTAGTTATTGTTGTCATTGTTGGATAGGACAGAGAGAAATGGAGAGAGGAGGGGAAGACAGAGGGGGAGATAAAGACAGACACCTGCAGACCTGCTTCACCGCCTGTGAAGCGACTCCCCTGCAGGTGGGGAGCTGGGGGCTCGAACCAGGATCCTTATCCCAGTCCTTGCACTTAACCTGCTGTGCTACTGCCTGACTCCGTTTGTTTTTCTAAAGCACTAGTTCAGCTCTGGCTTATAGTAGTACCCAGTGTTGAACTTGGGACTTCATAACCTCAAGCATTATTCTACTTTTCTATTGGAACAAGGAAGGGTTTTGGTTTTGATCAAAGCCTAAAAGCCCCAGAAGAGGCTGGCTGCTGTCACCTGGCAGGCCCTGTTAGTCGCCTCACTGAGTTCCTCTAGTATCTGCGTGGGGCAAGCACTGTGTTGCACCTAGGAAGAGACTATGAGCACATGCTGTTTCCTTTATTTCTCTGTTTATTCCTTCTTTTACCAGGACTAATGGTGAAGCTCGGTGCCATCTTTCCTTTTTATTTTTTTTCCCTTTTTCTTTTATTTAGTAGGACATAGAAAAATTGAGAGAGGAAAGGAAAGTTAGATGGTAAGAGAGAAAGACAGATAAGCTGCAGACCTGCTTCACTATGGAACTTTCTCCCTGCAAATGGAGACTGAGAGCTTGAACCCAAGTCCTTGCCCGTGGTAATTGGTGTTCCGAGCCAGCATGCTATTGCCTGAGCCAATTCCATGCTTGTTTCTTTTTTCTTTCTCTGTTTCTATCTATTAGTGAGGAAGAGAGAACCAGAGCATCTCTGGCATGTGCAGTGCCAGGAACTGAACTCAGGGCCTCATGTTTGAGGGTCCAACGATTTATGTGATGTGCCACTTCCCGGGCTACAAATATGCCCATTTGTTTATTTATTTATTTATTTATTTATTGCCACCAGCTTTATTGCTGAGGCTTCCTACCAGCACTACGAATCTACTGCTCCTAGCAGCCATTTTTCCCTTTCTGTTTGATGGGACAGAGAAAAATTGAGAGAAGGGGAGAGAAGGATAGACACCTGTAACCTGCTTCACTACTTGTGAGGCGTCTCCCCTGCAGGTGGGAGTGTGAACTCGAACCTGGGTGTTTGCACATGGTAACGTGTGCTCAACTGAGTGCGCCACTCCCCTCACCCCCATGCCTATTTCTTAAAGCCCAGCAGGCAGTGGGGTTTGAGCTGCTGCCCCTTAACTCTGTGAGTGTCTTTCCATGGTCCAGGGCCAACTTTGGGCTGAGCCACAGTAACCTGAGGCAGAAAAAGTGGAGGTTCTTAAAGCCTGCAGGGACCATGAAGAGGTCTCCCATGGAGGGAGGAGGGCAGGACACTTCTGCTCTGCAAAACGCGCAGTGGACCTGCAGTGGCGTAGTGTGACCTCAGAGCCCGTGATGTGGGGGACAGCAGGACTCTTCCTTCAGTGGCCAGCAGCATCTGCTAGGCCACTGCACCAAAATAAAAGGGGACCCTCTTAGTGCACACGCTACCTCACCGTAACGTGGAGACTGAGTTTGATGCCCAGAACCACGTGGGAGCACTGTGGCACCAGGAGGAAGCTGCACGAATGGTGCTGTGGAACCAGAAAGTAAACTAACAAAACAGTCAGCGTGGGAGCAGCAGAGTCCCACAGGCACGAGCCCCCAGACGACAGGGACGAGGGAGGAGAAGCACGAGAGGCCTGGTCAGCCTCCAGCCTCCAGAGAGCACAGCACCGCCCTCTGCCTGTGAAGTCCTCCGTCCGTCCCTCCGAGGGCAGGCGCAATCTGTCTCCATGACTTTAGCAGCTGGTGCCTCCCTTTGAGGCCCTGCCTGTGGCACTTGCACTCAGAGTCCCCCTGAGAAAGGCCTGGCAGGGCCTGGGATGGCTAGTCAGGTGCTCGAGTCCTCCTTCAGGCCTCTGCTCTGTGGTGGCCATGCTCTGTCCACTTGTATTTCCAGAGAACCTCTCAGCTCAAATGCTCCTGTGTGGTGGCTGGGGTCTTGAACCTGAGTCCTTAAGCATGGTAAAGTAGACGCTATTGGGAGTCGGGCGGTAGCGCAGTGGGTTAAGCGCACGTGGTGCAAAGCGCAAGGACCAGCTTAAGGATCTCGGTTCGAGCCCCCGGCTCCCCACCTGCAAGGGAGTCGCTTCACAAGCGGTGAAGCAGGTCTGCAGGTGTCTATCTTTCTCTCCCCCTCTCTGTCTTCCCCTCCTCTCTCCATTTCTCTCTTTCCTATCCAACAACGAACGACATCTATAACAACAAGGGCAACAAAAGGGGGAAAAATGGCCTCCAGGAGCAGTGGATTCATGGTGCAGGCACTGAGCCCCAGCAATAGCCCTGGAGGCAAAAAAAAAAAAAAAGAAAAGTATACGCTATGCCCAGCGAGCTATCTCCCAGCCCCCTAAGGTCTATTTATTTATTTATTTATTTATTTATTTATTTATTTTCTCTCCTCCTCTCTGTCTTCCCCTTCTCTTTCCATTTCTGTCCATCCTGTCCATCAACAAAGATAATAGCTACAACAATAAAACAACAAGGGCAATAAAAGGGAATGGACAAAATATTTATTGGATAGAGACAGAAATCAAAAGGGACAGACACTTGCAGCCCTGCTTCACCACTCGAGCTTTTCTGCAGGTGGGGAGTGGGGCTTGAACCTGGGTCCTCACACATTGTAATGTGTGCTCAACTGGGCTTGCCACCACCCGGCCCTTTATTCTTTATCTGTGGCAGAGAGAGAGAGGCCGAGAGAGGAGATGTCTCTACCCGCGGAGCTCCCACGTGATGCTGGGGCTCAAACCCAGGGCCTCATGCACAGCAAGGGGTGCGCTCTGGCCCCAGCTGCCCTTCCTACAGCTGCGTAGGCCTTGCTGAGCTCTGTGGACCCGGCAGCATGTTTTGCTGTGGAAGGAAGGGCTCAGGGAGGCAGAGGCGCCTCAGCTGCTCTGCTGCTGGCCAAACCTCAGCTGCTCTGCTGCTGGCCCTGCCGAGATGCCGTCTGTTTGCAGGGACTCCTGAGGACCCAGCTTGGGTGGGAGGATTTAGGGGCCGAGGCAGTCCGCCTCCCCAGGGTCCCAGGAGGGGAGGAGTGCCAGGAGCGCTGCAGCAGACACAGCATCAGGGTCTGGAGGCCCTGAGTCCGGTCCCGGGCCTCACCTGTGCAGGGTGAAGCTCTGGCACGGTCGGCCCTTCCTCTGCGTCCGCATGTCCGCGCGTCCACGCGTCCACGTTGTGTAAAGGGGGGAGAGCGGAACTGCGTGCGCCCGAGCCAGTAGGAAAGGAGTGCGAGTCGAGGAGGGACCTGTGTGACTGCAGAGGGCGCCAGGCAGAGCCTCGAGCCTGCACCTGGGCAGCACAGTGCCAGAGCAACGCTCTGTTTCTCTCTCTCACTAGTAAGTGAGCCGCTCTTCAAAACGGGGGAGCTGGGGAGACAGCATAATGATTCCTCAAAGGACTCATGATGGAGGCTCAGGTCCCAGCTTTAATCTCCAGCACCAGCCAGAAAACTGAGCAGTGGTCTGGTAAAAGGAAATGAATAAAGAGGAAGAGAGGATTTCTCTCTCTCTGATTTATTATTATTATTTATTATGGCAACAGTTAAAGAAGGGGAGGGGCAAGACACAACCAATCTTCAAAAAGTGGAGTCCAGGTCACAATTGGCTCCTGTGGTCTGCGAGGTGGCACAGTGGACAAAGTGGTAGACTCACGAGCATGGAGTCCTGAGTTCCATCCTTGGCATCACGTGTGCCAGAGTGATGATTTGGTTCTCACGTTGGTAAATAAATGGAAAGAACTATATATTTTTTAAAAACCTGCTTTCTCTCTTTAAAAATTTATTTTGGGAGTCGGGCTGTAGCGCAGTGGGTTAAGCGCACGTGACGCAAAGTGCAAGGATTGGTGTGAAGACCCCAGTTTGAGCCCCTGGCTCCCCACCTGCAGGGGAGTCGCTTCACAAGTGGTGAAGCAGGTCTGCAGGTGTCTGTCTTTCTCTCCCCCTCTCTGTCTTCCCCTCCTCTCTCCATTTCTCTCTGTCCTGTCCAACAACAATGACATCAATAACAACGATAATAACTACAATAAAACAAGGGCAACAAAAGTGAAAATATTTAAAAAAACCTTTAAAAATTATTTTATGCAGGGGTAGATAGCATAATGGTTCTGTAAAGAGACTCTCATGCCGGAGGCTCCAAAGTCCCTGGTTCAATCCCCTGCATCACCATCAGTCAGCTGAGCAGTGCTCTGGTAAAATAAATAAAAGTAAATAAAAATTTATTTTACCAGGGAATTGGGCGGTAGCACAGCAGGTTAAGCTCACGTAGCACAAAGCACAAGGACTGGCTTAAGGATCCCGGTTCGGGCCCCCAGCTCCCCACCTGCAGGGGGAGTCGCTTCACAGGCGGTGAAGCAGGTCTGCAGGTGTCTGTCTTTCTCTCCCCCCTCTGTCTTCCCCTCCTCTCTCCATTTCTGTCCTATCAACAACAACGACATCAATAGCAACAATAACTACAACAACAATAAAAAAGGGCAACAAAGAGGGAAAATAAATATAAAATTTTTTTTTAAAAAATTTTATTTTACCAGGATACTCCTCAGCTCAGACTTATGGGAGTTCTGGAGAGTGCACCTGAGATCTCAGAAACTCAGGCATGAAAACCTTTTGCAGCCTGGGGAGATGGCATAATAGTTCTGCAAAGGGAGGGTGTAGTAATGGCTGTGCAAACAGACTGTCATGCCTGAGGCTCCGTCAAGACCCAGGTTCAATCCCCCACACCACCATAAGCCAGAGCTGACCAGGGTTCTGGTCAGTCAGTTGGTCTGTCTGTATATCTGTCTGTCCATCTATACTTTTCACTCTGTCTCTCATTAAAATAAAATAAGGGGGCCGGGTGTTGGCGCACCAGGTCAAGCGCACATAGTATAAAGCGCAAGGACCGGCGCAAGGATCCCGGCTAGAACCCCTGGCTCCCCATTTGCGGGGGGTCACTTCACAAGAGGGAAGCATATGTCCATCTTTCTCCCTCTCTATCCCCCCCCCAATTTCTCTCTGTCCTATCCAACAACAACATGGAAAAAATGGCCACGGAGCAGTGGATTCATAGTGCTGGCACCGAGCCCCAGCAGTAACCCTGGAGGCAAAAAGTTATTTCCAGGTTGGGGAGACAGCATAATGATTATACAAAGTTTTTGTTTTTTCCAACCCTGAAAATAACTTTTTAAAAAGCAAGCTCCCGGGAGTCGGGCTATAGCTCAGCAGGTTAAATGCAGGTGGCGCAAAGCACAAGGACCTGCATACGGATCCCGGTTCAAGCCCCCCAGCTCCCCACCTGCAGGGGAGTCGCTTCACAAGTGGTGAAGCAGGTCTGCAGGTGTCTATCTTTCTCTCCCCCTCCTCTCTCCATTTCTCTCTGTCCTATCCAACAACAACGACATCAATAACTACAACAATAAAGCAACAAAAGGGAATAAATAAATAAATATAAAAAAAAAAAAGCAAGCTCCCTAGCTGCAGCTGCCAGAAGTACCGCAAGGAGTATCTAGCTCAGCACCTCCATTTTACAGAGAGGGAGACTGAGGCTGCAGTCCAGTGATTTGGGGCTGCTGGGCCTCGCCCCGTCAGGAGCACAGCCACCTTTCGCTGTGAAGCACTTTCTCATCTGAACCTCACTTTTGTTTATCTTGTAAGATAAGAGCTTCTGACAAGACCAAGAGAAAGATGGGCTACTTGCACGACCACCTGAAAAAGAAGTTCATGACAGACCAGCTGAGAAAGCTGGGCCGCTGGAGACGGGAGTTCATGAATATCCGCCTCTACCTGGACAGCATCCGGCTGCACAAGATCCCACCCAAGCCCCCTTCCAAGGGGAGAAGCCACCACGTCTAGTCCTGGCAGAACCTGTGGGACATTTGCCCCCCAACCCCTGGAGCAATAAACAACAGGCAGAGCGCAACCCCCACCCCACGGCTCACTGTTCCTCCCCTGTGCCCACGTGAACCACGGAAGGCCTTGGCACCTTGGAGGGGAGGGCCTCGTCCTGTCACTGATGGTGTTTCTGAGCCGGGGGCCAGCCTGGGCACCAGAGATGTGAGCTAAGAGCCCTCCAGGTCACCGGCCAACCAGGTGACTTTGTGGGCTCGAAAGCTCTCTCTCATGCTCTGAGGGGCGTTGCAGGGGACCTTCCTGCAGGCCTGGCCTGAGGCTGCACGGGGTTTATCTAAGGGTCCTCAGTGGCTCTGTTCACGTAGTGGCTTCCCTTGACATCCCCCCCCCGCCCCTGTCCCTGGCCTGCCAGCTGTCCTGACTGCACCCTCAGCCCCCATGTCTAGAATGCTTGTCTGACGACCTCCTGCCTCCCCCCGACCCTCACCTTTTCCCCGCTGAGTCGAGGTCACCTGGCTGTATCCCCCCGCCGCCTCGGTAGAGAGGGACACTTCTTTGCTTTTCCTTGTGCTCACACCAGCTGCTCCCAGCTGCCCAGGCTGTGAAGGCCGGATGCCAGGAGGGTGGCCTGCCCATCTCGGCACACATGCTGGCAAGCAGAGCTGTCACCTGTGGGTAAATGGCCACCCTGCTCCTGCCCAGCAGAGTGAGGGCTAGCCCGTTGTTTTTCAGTGAGCCACCCCCACCCCCTTTTCAGACCGGGAAGTTGAGACCCAGAGAGGACACACACAAGTTAGTGGCAGGGGAGTGGAAGCAGGTGTCCTGCCGGTCTTGTGGATCACGGCTGTTAGGTAAGGTCCACAGTCCGCTCTGGCCCAGCGTCCGCAGCACCCTTCGGTAGGCCTTTGAGCTGGGTCTCAGGGCGCCCACTCTGAGAGCAGTGCTGGCTCTCTTACTTCCTGGGGTCCTAGGAAGGACCTCACTACATAAATGTTGGGGGAGTCCTTTGAAAAGTGAGGTCACCTGGTGTTTGTTGGGCATTATGCCAGCTCCCCCCTGCTCCATCGCTTAGCGCTGGGGTCTATTTACATAATCACTGTTTTACCTGAGACCCGCCCTGCCTGCAGGGCACTGGTTTAATCCCACTGGCTCACACTCTCTTTGTGCTCTGCCCCCTCTCCTAGTCACACCCTGTTTTCCACCATTTAATTCCCACTGGTTTGCACTCTCTTTGCGCTCCACCCTCTCTTCATCACACCCTGTTTTCCACCCTACTGTTTCCTTCTTGGCGAGTAAAAATACAGATTCTTTTATGATTCAACACATTGGACTGCCTTCTGGCTCCGCAAGTCCCAGAGTCTCTCTCCCTCCTGCGACGCTAGCCTGGCACGAGTTTCTGATCCCTCTCCCACGCAGCAGCCTGCCTAGGTTGGCTCCTGTCGAGTTCTCGCCAACCCAGAGAGCACGTGCCCGGGAAGAAGCACCCTCAGGCTCTCCTGGCAACCTGGGGCCTGGTGGTAGTGCACCCAGTTAAGCACATATATTACCAAGAGCAAGGAACCGGGTTCAAGTCCCCTGCTCCCCACCTGCAGGGGGAAGCTTCATGAGCGGTGAAGCAGGTTAGCAGGTGTCTGTCTCCCTCCATCTCTGTCTTCTCTCAATTTCCCTCTGTCCTCTCTAATAAAAACTAGAAAGGACAAAACAGAAAAAAATGGCTGCTGGGAGCGGTGGACTTGTAGTGCTGGCACCAGGCCCCGATGGTAACCCTGAAGACAAGAATAAAAGTAAGGTCGCCGGGCCACAAGGTCACAGAGGGGCAACCCTGGGCCCTGATGGGTCTGGGCCCGGACAGTTCCTACAGCGGCCCACAAGAGGGCAGCAGACGTGCGCTGTCTGGGGCCTGCTTGAAGGCTGTTGTGCTGTTTGCTGGTGACACCAGGCATGGGGCCCTGGACCCGGCCTAGCTGCTGACGCTGGAGTTCAGTGGGGCCTTGAGGGCTCAGGTGGCAGGGCCCAGACCTCTCTGCCTGCCCCAGTCACCCCTGGGCTCCGGCCCTCCGATGGGCCTCCTTGCAGTCTCAGGTGCAGACTCTGAGGGAGCTTTGTGCACATTGCGCTGCCCAGATCTGCGGCTGGACGTGGATGGGAGCCAGCCCTGCTCTGTGACCGGAAGAGGCAGGCGCACTCACCCGCCACGTGCAGCTCGCACGAGACACGGCCATGAGGAGCCAGGTGAGAGCCTGCGGTTTTGACGGCTGGGGGAAGCTGGGCTGTCTGCTCTGCTCCACCCTCTGCCCGCTGGCCTTATCCTCAAGCCCTCAGGGCTGCTGTGTGCTCGAGCTGCAGCCTCAGCCCGCTGGCCTGGGGGGAGTCACTGCTCCCTGGAATCAGTGTCCTCACCCCCAAAGCAGACTCATCATGGCACGGCCCTGCTGGCCTCAGTGGGCGATGTTGCCAGGAGCCTGCCACAGGGCCAGGGCCACAGCTCCACGCAGAGCACATGCTCCGTGCATTTGAGATCCTGGGCTCAGACCCCCGCATGCTCCCCTCCAAAAGCCAAGACTGTCTTGGAGCCTGGCCCCCAGGGATAGCCATGGGGGTGCCGGGCTAGCCTGAGGGTGTTTCTTTGTGCTCTCTGGGTTGGAGAGAACTCCACCAGAGCCAACCTAGGCTGCTGCTTACTCAGCGATGCGGGAGAGGAACCAGGAACTCTCGTGGCTGAACAACGGGAACGCAATGGAATGCTTTTATTGATCTGTTTTTAGATCTTCTGAGGCGGAAATGGCAGGCCGGAAAAGGACGTTGGTAGGATAGGGGGCTGAGCCGAAAAATAAAGCTTGAAGGTAGCTTCTAACCAGTGGGGATTAAACCAGTGCCCTGCAGGCAGAGCGGGTCTCAGGCAAAACAATGATTATGTAAACAGACCACAGCGTTAAGCAATGGAGCAGGGGCCTGGCGTAATCACCACCAGTGGGGGGTTGAGAGAACAGCCTGTTGCTTTTAAGGGTCAGAAGGCAGTGGTGTCCTCTGCTCTGAGGTGACACGGCACAGACACCTGGGCCTTCCCTGTCCCCTCCCAGCCCACCAGAGTTAGTCCCCTTACAGGAGGCAGACGGACTGAGATTCACCCTAAGTCAGTATTGAGGACCCCCAAGGGGACCTCATGGCAGCGGCACCCTGGGAAGCCTGGAGGTGACCATCCCCCAGCAGTGACAGAAGCTCTCCCGGGTAGTGCAGGGGGTGGCGCACACAGGCTCTCTCTGCCAGGAGAAGGCAGCCACAGGAAAGACTGTCCTTTATTTCCAAGAGCAAGTGAGAGCGCTGGGCAGGCCGGATCCCTAGGCACTTGCTTCCTTCCCACCTCTACTCGTGAGCCAAATCTCAGGATACTCTTCTCCAAGAGGCTCCTAGGTTTTCCACCTTGAGTCCTGCCCTGCTGCTCACCCCGCAAGGAAAGGAATTCAGCACCCCCAGTCCACCCCTGAGGAAATTCAGCTCTGAAACTTCCAGGGCCTGGCTCCTGCCCACCTTCAGGAGAATGAGACCCTCTTGCCCTCAGCTGCCAGGGTCAGCAGCTCTAGAGTGCAGAGTGGAGCGGTCTCCGTGGAAAACGCCGTGGGGATTCCTTTCCCAAGGTAAAGATGAACACTGACATGTGCTACAGGATAGCAGGGCAGCCTCAGAGGCACCGCGTGGAATCGGCCCAAGCGCCACTGACACGAGACCGGGCAGAGAAGCCAGGGGACACATACCGACAGAATGCTGCACAGACACAAAAGAACAAAGTCCCGCCTCTGGGGGTGACGTGTGATGGAACGCACAGTGATCGTGCTGAGTACAGGGCCTCCCAGACTAGACTGATTGAGTAACTAAAAACCCAGCACCACCAAAACTAGTCTTGAAGAAGCACTGATGGAACAGGGGGGAGGGGAGGGCTCTGGTCGGTGTCGGGGAAAGCGAGTCTTAGTCATACAGAGCTACGGAGATAAGCCCTGAAATTTTAGTTGAAAATGACATTTATTGCTTCATTGCCACTAGGGCTATCCCTGGGGTTTGATGCGTACATGAAAAATTCACCGCTCTCAGTGGCCACTTCTTTTCTTTATTTACTTTCCTTCCTTTCTTATTTACTTATACCCTTTTGTTGCCCTTGCTTTATTGTTGTTGTTGATATCACTGTTGGCTAGGACAGAGAGAAATGGAGAGAGGAGGGGAAGACAGAGAGGGGGAGAGAAAGACAGACACCTGCAGACCTGCTTCACTGCCTGGGAAGAGACTCCCCTGCAGGTGGGGAGCCGGGGGCTCGAACCGGAATCCTTACTCCGGTCCTTGCGCTTTGCGCCGCCTGCGCTTAACCCGCTGCGCCACCGCCCCGTGCGCCCTCGTAACCACGCCTCTCCGCCCCGCGCCCCGCTTGCCGCCCCCCGCGCCCCGCCTGCCGCCCCGCGCCCCGCCTGCCGCCCCGCGCCCCGCCTGCCGCCCCGCGCCCCGCCTGCCGCCCCGCGCCCCGCGCCCCACCTGCCGCCCCGCGCCCCGCGCCCCACCTGCCGCCCCGCGCCCCGCCTGCCGCCCCGCGCCCCGCGCCCGGCTATGGTTCGCGCCGAGCCGATGGGGAAAGCGGTCGCTCTGAGCCGCGGACTCTCCGCGCTCCCGCCCGTCCTGCCACTCGGCGGTGCCCGGCATGAGCGCCCCGGAGCCCGGCTCCCCGCCCGAGCCCGCAGCGCGCCCGCAGACGTCCAGGTCGGAGCTCTCGCCCCCGAGGACGCCGGTGTCCTGGCCGGAGCCCAGAGCCCCGCGGGGCTCCCAGAAGACGGCTTCCTGGGTGGCGGTGCCCACGGCCCTGCTGCCCCCCGACAGCTTCAAGGGCTGGCTGCTCAAGTGGACCAACTACCTGAAGGGCTACCAGCGCCGCTGGTTCGTGCTGGCCAACGGCCTGCTGTCCTACTACAGGTGCGGGCGAGGGGCAGCGGTCCGCTGGGCGGGCTTGTGGGCGTCCAGGGGCTCCGCGGGCCCCCAAGCCCTGGGTTCAGGAGCCACGGCTGGTGGGCCCTGAGGACAGGCCTTGGTGGAGCCGTCTTTCCCGCCAGCTTTCTTGTTCAGAAAGCGTGGGGTCCCAAAGACCAGAGTTCTGCTCAGCTCTGACATAGGCAGCACCGGGACTGAACCTGGGGCTGAGCCGGCTCCCCGGCAGTTCCCATAGTCCTGCGGGTCTTGGGCGCACCTGCCCCGGGGCGCGGGGAGAGTCTGTCCCCCAAATCAGAGACCCACAGCAGCCTGGGATTCAGCATGGGGGTGCGGGTGTGTGGAGAGCAGGGCTCTGTTCCCGCTGAGAAGGTGCCTCAGGTTCCCTCCCTTCCGCCTGTGGCCTGGGTCTCCGCAGTGGCTGCTTGGAACCTGAGGTCTGGGTGGAGTCGTGGCTCTGGGTGTGCGTGGGGGGCGCCTGGAGCCCCTGGGACGTCTGCCAAGCGCTGCCCACGTCTGCACTTTGTGTGCAGAGATTCTAGAGGGACCGGAGAGCGGCCACCCCGGGCGTGCGATGGGGGCCCCCCAAGCCAGGCGGTTCTCCCAGCTGGTGGTGGGTGCTGCCGGGCCCTGGTCTGCCTTGGGAGTTCCGCGGAACCTCAGCAGGGGAGAGCGCCCACGCGTGTGCCCTTCTCACGGGACGTCCCACCCGTGACAGCCCACGTGCTGGTGGAGCCAGGCGACAGCAGAAAGAGGCTGTTTCCAGATAGGTCTGTGGCAGCCTCTGCACTCTCGGGCATGATTGTCCCATGTGCCACCACGGGACTGGCTGCAGCTGTGCGTTCACCTGCCCTTTCCAGAGAAGATGAGTTTTGTTACTAAACGCCCACGAGGGAGGGGAGAGGGCGCCAGAGCACACTGCTGGGAGCACACACTGGAGGTGCTGCACCTGCCAGGGGGCCCATCTTTACATTTTTTTCTCTTCCTGATATTTATTTCCTTTTGTTGCCATTGTTTTATTGTTGTAGTTGTTATTGATGTTGTTGTTGGATAGGACAGTTGGATAGGCGGTGCACCCAGTATAGCGCACTCTTCACCCTGTACGGGGTTCCGGGTTCAAGGCCTCCTGGTCCTCGCCTGCAAGGGGGGGATCTTGCCAAGTGCTGTCTCTCACCCCAGTGGCGTTGCCTGTGGAGGGAGTCGTGGAGCTGCCCCGTCCCAGACAGGACAGGATAGCACTCTTCTGTCTAGTTTGTCTCATTACGTACAATTCACAGAGCTGGACTTTATTTCAGACACGTGTGTGTGTGGGTGTGTGTGTGTTTGCTGGCTTTTTCAGAGAGAGAGAGAGACGGAGAAGCCCACAGTCTTTGCCCCCCACAGCACAATGGTGGTCCTCACGTCCTGGTTGCCTGGACCCGGCAGGGCACGTGGCAAGGCTGGCATCCAACTAGGTGAGCTACCTAGGTGGCCCCCTTTGAATTGTGTTTTGATTTTTTAATTGCTTTATTCTTCTTAAATTTATAGGACAGAGAGAACTGAGGAGGAAGCTAGGGTGAGAGACACCCACAGCCCTACTGCACTGCTCATGAAGCTTTCTTCCTGCAGGGGGGCTCAGGGGACTCGAACCCAGGTCCTCGCTCACCGTAATGTGTGCGCTCAACCGAGCGTGCTGCCGCCGCCGCCCTGAAGTTCTTGTGATGACACCCCTGCCGGCAGTGAGCTGGGGGCCTTGTGGACGGGTGTCCCGTACGGCGTTGTCTGCTTTGCTGTGGCTGGTCCAGTGAGTGGACCCCCGCACGTCACCCCTGGGATTCCCGACATCCGCAGAGAGCCAGTGGGGCTCTGGGTCAGGATGTCTCCACAGGGCGGCTGCTTCAGGCGCTGCCGGGCCGCCGTGATGCCGGCACCACCCCGGGTAGGTCGTGCCGGTGCTGTTGGTGGAGCGCCTTCTGTGAACACGGTCTGTGACGGTCGCTGGGGGCACAGGGCGCACTGGAGATGAGGCTCCCACACCTTCACGGCGCTCATGTGCCTGTGGCCATCTAGCAACGAGAACGTGATTTGGGCCCTCTCTCTCTCCTCTCTCTCTCTCTCTTTCCCTCTCTCTCTTTCCATCCCCCCTTCTCTCTCTCTCTCTCTCTCTCTCTCTCTTTCCCTTTCTCTCTTTCCATCTCTCTCTCTCTCTTTCTCTCGCAGCACGTGCCCATGTGTGTGGCCTCACCGCTCCAGGGCTGCCTTTTCATTCAGAGAGCGAGCACAGCACTGGGGCTCCCCCCTCTCCCCCCACCCGGGTGTGGAGGAGCAGTGCTCAGGCAGGGGCTGGTGCCACAGCTAGTCGCCCCCCCCCATGCAGCCCTGCCCTGGGCACTGAGCCCTGCCCCCACCCCCACCTCCGCCCCCGGAGTGCCCCCTTGAACCAGAATGTGGCAGCAGCGGGCTTGTGTCCTGGAGGCAAATGGCGTTGACATGTGGGGAGGAGATGGTCAGCGTGGCTGGGTGGCGGCGCACCCAGTACAGCGTGTGTTCACCCTGTACAGGGTTCCGGGTTCAAGGCCCCCTGGTCCTCGCCTGCAAGGGGGGATCTTGCCAAGTGGTGACACAGGTCTGCAGGCGTCTCACCCCGTCTTTCCCTTCCCTCTCAATTTCCTTTCTTTTTCCTTTCTTTTTTTCTTTTTGCCTCCAGGGTTATTGCTGGGCTCAGTGCCTGCACCGTGAATCCACTGCTCCTGGAGGCCATTTCCCCCCATTTTTTGTTGCCCTTGTTGAGCCTTGTTGTGGCTATTATTGTTGCTGTTGCTGTCATTATTGTTGGATAGGACAGAGAGAAATGGAGAGAGGAGGGGAAGACAGAGAGGGGAGAGAAAGACAAGACACCTGCAGACCTGCTTCACCACCTGTGAAGCGACTCCCCTGCAGGTGGGGAGCCGGGGGCTCGAACCAGGATCCTTACACCGATCCTTGTGCTTTGCACATGTGCGCTCAACCCGCTGCGCTACCGCCCGACCCCCTTCTTTTTCATTTTTAAAGATTTCATTTATTCATGAGAAAGGAGGAGAGAGAGAAAGAACCAGACATCACTCTGGCACAAGTGCTGCGGGGATTGAACTCAGGACCCCATGCTTGAGAGTCCAGTGCTTTATCCACTGCGCCACCTCCCAGACCACCCCTTTCAATTTCTCTCTAAAAGGAGAGAGAGAAGCATGGCCCCTGGGAGTGGATTGTCACGCGGGCGCTGAGCCCCAGCTGTGACCCTGTGACCCCAGTGGTGATTAAGGAGAAGATGAGATGCACCTGGAACACAGCCGGCAGCAGAAGCCGCCCTGAGCAGGTGTCGCCTCTCACCTGACACGGAAGCAGACCGCCCACAGCACTAGGCGCGGGGGACAGACGGCCCACAGCACTAGGCGCGGGGGACAGACGGCCCACAGCACTAGGTGTTGGGAGCTTAGCTCCTTTCCCTTGTGACCGGCTGTGTTTACACGTTCCCAGCCTCTGGGCACCTCATCACACTCAGCGGAGGCTCCAGCCCCGAGTTCGAGCCCGGCCTTGCCATCCAGAGCAGGGGTGGCTCAGGGCTTGCCCGGGCACAGCCAGCTCATGTCGCCTGGGAAGGGCCGCAGGTGCCCTCCTTTGAGTACAGCGTGACTCCCCACCATGCTCCCTGCCCTCCCGGTGGCCTGGAGCCTCCCTAACTCGCCTGTTTCTCTGGAACCTGCCAGCATCCCCTGCAGAGCAGGGCCGGCTCCCCTCCCAGTCCCTGCTCCCTCCCTCCCTCCCTCCCCTCCCCCAGTGAAGGACCTGGCGCTCACCGAGCCACCCTGGGGTACTGAGCACTTTGCTTTGTACCTGGTACAAGGTCATCCTGCTCTTCCCTCCTGGAAGGCCCAGGACACAGGCTGCTCCAGGCAGGAGGCTGAGTGCTGGAGCCTGGAAGCTTGTCCCAGGGCAGCAGGTGGGCTGAGGAGGGGCCTGGGGTCATGGGCCGTGGGCTGCTGGGAAGCGTCAGCCGCTGGTCACCTGAGTGCAGAGGGGAGGCGCCAGCCACACGCAGTCTGCACACCTGCATTTTACGTCTGTTTTTTTTCTTTTAATATTTTAGTTTATTTTAATGAGAGAGGCAGAGAGAGAAAGACCAGAGCCCTGCTCAGCTCTGGATTGTGGTGGTGCTGGGGACTGAACCTGGGACCTCAGAGCCTTAGGCATGAAGGTGTTTTACAGAACCATGATGCTGTCTCCTCAGCCCGGCCTTTTACTTCTGTGATTTGCGGCCCTGGGGACTGAAGCCTGGCCTCCCACATGGGCCCCCACTGCCAGGCAGCTCCCTGGGTTGGTTTTGTCACCATTTTAGGAGGAGAGAGAGACAGACACAGAGACACCACAGCAATGTTCAGAAGGGAGGTGCAGGAAGAAAGCAAGTTGCTGACTGGCTGTGGCCTCCTGCCCGGAGCTGCAGGCTGGAGCCGCGACCCCAGGCTCTTGGGAAGAGCTGCAGGCCGGAGCCGCTCGGTGGTCGGGCATCCACATTGAAGGGCTTTGGCTCCTCCAGGCGCCAGTGAGTGAGACGGGCATATGGCCGCAGTGCCCTGCACTTCCCTGCTTTTCTTTTGGGTAGAGACAGAAGCTGAGAGAGAAGGGGGACGGTGCGGGGAGAGACGCCTGCAGCCCTGTTTCACCACTCGGGAGCTCCCCCTGCAGGTGGGGACCGGGGCTTGAATCTGACTCCTTCCATGTGGTCAGGTGTGCACTCTACCGAATGTAACCCTGCCCACCCCACCCCGTGTCCATTTTTAGGCTTCTGGTTGTAGGGAGCAGGGGGTCCAGGCGGCTGGAGCGGGGGCGACAGCCTGTGAGAGGCAGCTGGTGTCTGGTGTGCACGGCCTGCCCGGCGCCCAGCTGTGTGCTCACTGCACTCGCCTCTCATGCCCCTGGAGTCCCATCTGTGCGCTTATTCTCGGCTCTCTTTGGATTTTTTTTTTTTTTTGCCTCCAGGATTATAGCTGGGGCTCGGTGCCTGCACCATGAATCCACCGCTCCTGGAGGCCATTTTTCCCCCTTTTGTTGCCCTTGTTGTTTCATCATTGTTGTGGTTATTACTGTTGTTGTTGTTGATGTGATTGTTGGTGGACAGGACAGAGAGAAATGGAAGACAGAGGGGGAGAGAAAGACAGACACCTGCAGACCTGCTTCACCGCCTGTGAAGCGACTCCCCTGCAGGTGGGGAGCCGGGGGCTCGAACCGGGAACTTTACGCCGGTCTTTGCGCTTCGTGCCATGTGCGCTTAACCCGCTGCGCCACCACCTGACCCCCATCTTTTTGGACTTTAAAAAAAAACTATTTTCCCGGGAGTCAGGCGGTTGCGCAGTGAGTTAAGCGCACGTAGCACAAAGCGCAAGGACCCGCAGAAGGATCCCGGTTCGAGCCCCCAACTCCCTACCTGCTGGGGAGTCACTTCACAGGCGGTGAAGCAGGTCTGCAGGTGTCTGTCTTTCTCTCCCCCTCTCTGTCTTCCCCTCCTCTCTCCATTTCTCTCTGTCCTATCCAACAACAACGACATCATTAACTACAACAATAAAACAAGGGCAACAAAAGGAAATATATATATATATATATATATATATATATATATATATATATATATGAAAGTATAGAGTCCTACAGTCCTGTTCTCACATTCACCAGGGTGGACCCCTTGTCAGCAGGTGGTGCTGGCACCCTCATTCATGGCAGGAGGGGCAGGCAGCCTCCTTGCCCCGCAGCCTTGGTTCCCAGGTCACCACTGCTGGGGGAGGGGTGGGGCGAGACCCTCTTCAGGCTCTGGGCCACAGCCGGTGTCTTGGTGGCAGGCTCGAGGGGCTCCGGGGCAGGGTTTCCACATCCTCGCCAAGGCTGCTCTCCACCCACCTCACCTGCACCCCATCGCGTCCTGCAGGAACCAGGGCGAGATGGCCCATACCTGCCGCGGCACCATCAACCTGGCCACCACACACTTTGACACGGAGAACACATGCGTCATCGTGCTGAGCAGTGGCGCCAGGACCTACCACCTGAAGGCCAGCTCGGAGGCTGAGCGACAGCAGTGGATGAGCGCCCTGGGGCTGGCCAAGGCCAAGGCCATGCGCATGATGAGCAGCCATTCAGGTGGGCCGGGCCGTGGGGCAGGGTGGAGGGGCCGAGGCTGGGTCAGGGAGTGCCAGGGCCCAGGCCTTTCTGAGTCCACCTCCTGGGCTCGAGCAGCAGCTGGGGCGCTGCAGCGGGTCAGAGGCCGAGGGTGCCGGGGGGCCCAGCGGGGCCTCGGTCTCCAGCCGTGGTTTCGTGGTTTCGTAAGCGACGCCTCGCCCCCAGCTGCCCACACTGCCCTCCACCCCAGCCCCAGCTTCATGCCTACCGTCCGGAGGCACTTGAAGTGTCCTCTGCCTGGCTTCTCCCTCTCATATACATACACCGTCGATTTTCTTCTCTTTCTTTTTACTTTTTTCTTTTTTTTTTTTTTCCAGAGCACTGTTCAGCTCTGGCTTATGGTGATGCGGGGGGGATTGAACCTGGGACTTTGGAGCCTCAAGCATGAGAGTGTGTTTGCAGAACCATGATGCTGTCTCCCCTCCGCCCAGGTTTTCTCCTTCTACAATTACATGCAGATCTTCCTCCTTTCACGTTGATTCTGTGAGGGCGGGGGGGGGGGGGGGGGGGAGGCCGGAGCCCGTCTCAGCCCTGAGCTGCACCAGACCATCGGCCTGAGCAGGCTGCACGCACTCTGCGGCCTGGCAAGAACGAGTGAAAGCTCAGCCCCGGGCCAGCAGTGTGGCTCAGGGACAGAGTGCACGAGGCCCCGGAGCCCCACGATGCAGGGCATCTGAATGAGCCTGAGCTCGCTGAAGTGTGTCTCATGCAGTGACAGGAATACAGTACAGCTTGGCTGGGGTTTGTGTGGGGCGTCCTGCCGTGTGTCCTGCCTCCTGGGGCGTCTTCCTGTGGCCTGGACGCGGGGAGAAACTTTCTTGTGGCACCGGGAGTGCTGTCTTGCTGTGACTGCCAGGCAGCTTAGTGCGCCTGGGTTACTTTTGGGTTTTCACTCCCACGCCGTCCACACCCATCCTGGGAGACGGTCATCCCCCTCTGTCTCGGACTGACCTGTGAGGGGCCTGGTCCGGCCCTGGGAGCCCCTCTCCAGGCCTGCGTCCCCCACTGGCCGCCCCCACATTGATGTCACAGCCCATTCTGATATCACGGCCCAGCTTGGAACCCTCCTGCGGCCAAGAACAGGAGCGCGGGGCCTGGGTGGCTGGAGCCCTGGGGACTAAGCCCAAGAACATCTGGGCGGCTGGCCACCCACTGGCCCACCATGAGGGCTCTCTAGGAGGTAGGACTGTCTCCTCTTGGCTTTGTGGGCTTGGCGCCCAGGTGTCGGGGGGGCGGCACTGCCCTGACGCTGGGCACGGCTTCTGGAACATCAGCCCTCTGCTGGCCTGTCCACTGGCTGGCCTCGTGTGAGGCCCCCTCCCTGCACAGTGGGGTGGGTTACGCTTTGAGCTGTCTGCCTGGGTTGATGCCTTCATTCTTTGTTTTAGACAGAGGGAGAGACAGCACCATTCCACCACCCATGGTGCTCCTATGTAGTGCGGGGCTCGAACCCAGGGCCTCACACGTGGTAAGGGTAGCCATCTTCTGACCTAGAAATTCGGTTTCATTTATTGTAAGAGACATTATTAAGTTATGAGAAAGAGAGAGAGAGAGAGAGAGAGAGATCAAGGAACTGGCAGAGTGGCAGCAGGGATTGAACCTGGGCCCCTAGAGCCCCAGGCACGCGGTCAGTGTCTGCATGGCCCTTTGTCCCAGAGAGCAGAGACGCGTGCACGTGTGGTCCTCACAGTGAGGCCTCGGAGTTGGAGTCAGGGCGGCTCCAGCTGTGCAGCCCCCAGCTGCAAACACGCACCCACCTGTTTAACCCCACGTGCACGAGGCTTCTCTGCAGCCTCCTCTGTGTAACAGCATCGCGGGAACTGGGGAGAGAGGAGCTAGTCGCCACAGCACTGCGCCTCCGTCCACAGTGCTCAGACCCAAGGCCCTAACCATTGAACCGCCTCCCAGCCCTATTTCTGCCTCAGTCAGTGAGCCCCGCCGTGCTGCAGGCACAGGGCTCCCCAGGGCCACGGCTTGATGGAGTTTGCCGGAGTTTGCTGGGGTTGAGGCTTTGCCATAAGCACAGCCCTTAATGCTTTTTTTTTTTTTTTTTGCCTCCAGGGTTGTTAGTGGAGCTGGGTGCCTGCACTACAAATCCACTGCTCCTGGAGGCCATTTTCCCCATTTTGTTGCCCTTGTTACTATCATTATTGTTGTCATTGCTGTTGGATAGGACAGAGAGAAGTGGAGAGAAGAGGGGAAGACAGGGAGAGAAAGACAGACACCTGCAGACCTGCTTCACCGCCTGTGAAGTGACCCCCCTGCAGGTGGGGAGCTGGGGGCTCAAACCAAGATTCTTACGCCGGTCCTTGCACTTTGTTCCACGTGCGCTTAACCCGTTGTGCTACTGCTGACCCCCAGTCTGAGCCTGGTGCTCCTCACCCCCACTGCCTTGGGCCCTAGAAACTTCCTGGTTGGGACAGCCAGGCCGGTGAGGAAGGACAGGCAGGCCTCAGACGTGGCCTGGTGTCACCCAGGGTGCTGTTCACGGCCAGTTGTCCTGAGGCAACCCCTGCTTCCCCACAAGGACTGCCATTGGAGGAGCCCCCGCCTCCCGCTGAGCCCGAGCTGGAGCAGGGACTGCTGACACCGTCCACGCGTCTGTCCTTCCATCTTTGAAATGGGCCAGGGCTTCTCTTGGGTAGCTGAGCGTTTTCACTGGGGCTGCACTTGCTCTGTGGGTCATTGTCTCCCTCCCGGCCTCAGCGAGACATTAGGGTGCGGCTGGGCAAAGCAGGGACGGGCGGTGCCCCCAGCTCAGGTCAGCAGCCTGCAGCACTCGCTTGCTGGACAGTACTGGAGGGGGAGGGCGGATCAGCAGCATGGAACCCGGAACACTCCCGCAAGTCCTAGGCTCTGGTGAGCCCCCCGCACCCCGCTTCCTGGACTGAGCTGGGCTTACGTGAGGCATGTGCACAGGGCCTCCCCGCGTCGTGTGGGGGTGCTGCCGGCTCTGCCTGCCACGAAGCCACTCTGAAATATTCATGGCGGAGGATCGGAGGAAAGAGAACCAGGGTATCACTCTGACATATGTGGCGCCAGGGCCCAAAGTCGGGACCTGGTGCGCCAGGGCCAAAGTCAGACCTCGTGCGCCAGGGCCAAAGTCGGGACCTCATGCGCCAGGCCCAGCACTTAACCCACGGAGCCACCTGATAAACTGCTTTTGTCTTTTGAAATTGGGGGCAGGGCAGAGAAACAGCTCTGTGTGTAGTGCTTGCTTTGCCCACGTGTGACCCGTGCTCAAGCCCGGCCCCTCCTGCGTTGACAGAACTTGGGTGGCCTCTCCCTTTCTCCCTTTCTATCTAAAGATGAAATAAAGGCCAGAGGGAGGGGCCAGGCATCACTCTGACACAGGACCCCATGCTTGTGAGTCCAGTGCTCTCGCCACCGTGCCCTCCCCAGGCTGCTGCAGCTTGGAGCTGTTTTGGAGGCGCGACACACAGTTATCTAGATGTTCCCTGGGTCCCCACTCTGGAGAGTTGGTGGGGGGCCTCGGCCACTGGTGGAGTCTTGATTTTTAAAAAATATTTATTAATTTATTATTGGATAGAGATAGAAATTGAGAGGAGTAGGGGAGCTAGAGAGGGAGAGGAAGACAGACACCTGCAGCCCTGCTTCACCACTTGTGAAGCTTTCCGCCTACAGGTGGGGACCAGGGGCTTGAACCTGGGACCCTGTGCACTGTAATGTGTGCAGTCAACTAGGTGCGCCACCGCCTGGCCCCTGGAATCTGAATTTCCATCCCCACTCGGCTGTGCACCTGGCTAGATCTTGCCAGCTGCCCTGTTTGTTGATGCCTCTTCCTGGCTCAGCATCTGGCCCAGGACACAACAATGCCCTCCTTTATTTTTAGTCAGATGGGCACTGATCAACGAACTCGGACCAGAGCATCAACACTCTGGTCCACGTGATACTGAGAACTGGACTTGGGACCTCGTGCTTGAGAGCCCATGTTTTAGCCACTGGGCCACCCTCCCATGGGTCTTTCATGGTCTGTCTTTTCCATTCTGTTTGTTTGTCTCTCAGGATGTTTTCAGTGTACTAGTCTTTGGACTTATTGCTTCTGTTTTCTGCTTCATGCATTCTGATAGGAAGCCTATTTTATGACACCTTAGTTTTAGGTCATTAATTTTAAGCCTCTCTAAAAATAACTTTTATTTTTTATTTTTCTTGTACTTTATAGGACAGGGAGAAATTAAGAGGGGAGGTGGGAATAGAGATGGGAGAGAGAGGCCCCTGCAGCCCTGCTTCGCTTCTCGTGAAACTTCCTCTGTAGGAGGGACCGAGGGCCTTTCACCCCTTCCTCTTTATTCTTTTTCTCTCTCCAAGTTATTAAATAGGTGCTTTTTTTCTTTATTGGATTAATGGTTTGCAGTCGACAGTTAAATAGAGTAGTTTGTACATGCGTCACATTTCTCAGTTTCACACATCACAGTTCAACCCCCTCCAGGTCCTCCTCTGCCATCATGTCCCAGGACCTGAACCCTCACTCCCATCCCAGAGTCTTTTACTTTGGTACATACACCAACGTAGATAAATATTTTATGTCAGCATGTGAGTGGGGACCGGGGACTCGACCTGGGTCCTTGCACATTGGAACATGTGCACTCAGCCAGGTACGCCACCACCTGGCCCCTCATCATCCAGATTTTTAAAAATCAGGAAAATGGACTTTTTAGCATTTTCCCCCCGCCACTAGGCTTATCTCTGGAACATGGTACCTGTATCACTCTGCCGTTCATGGAGCCATCTTTAGTAGACAAATGGCAAGGGCCAAAAAGACAGCTGGCCACCTGCAGCACTGTGAAACGACCCCTTCCCCGCAGGTGGAGCCTGGGGGCTTGAACCCAGGTCCTCATGCTGGTAGCATGTGCGCTCCGTGAGTCAGCCGCTGCCTGGCCTTGGCATCTGCATCCTTGACGACTTTAGCTGTGTCCGTGGCCCTAAGTGCCGTCACAATGCTGAGCAGCTCTCACGCCCTTCATCCCAGAATCCTCCCCCCGCGCCAAGCTGGAGCTCCAGCCCCACTCAGCAGCATCTGTCCGTCCACACCCCTGCCAGCCCCAACCCCACACGGCACTCTGCCTTCCCTTGAAGGTGGCAGCTCTGCGCTAAACACAGGCGGAAGACGACACTCCAGAGTTTGTGACTGATGTCGTCCTCCCCCTTTTTTTTTTTTAAAAAAAAATTTATTTATTTTCCTTTTTTGTTGCCCTTGTTGTTTTTATCATTGTTGTGGTTATTATTATTGTTGTCATTGATGTCATCGTTGTTGGCTAGGACAGAGAGAAATGGAGAGAGGAGGGGAAGACAGAGAGGGGGAGAGAAAGACAGACACCTGCAGACCTGCTTCACTGCCTGTGAAGCGACTCCCCCGCAGGTGGGGAGCCGGGGCTCGAACCGGGATCCTTAAGCCAGTTCTCGAGTTTTGCACCACATGCGCTTAACCTAACGCTGCGCTACAGTCCGACCCCCGTCGTCCCCTTTTTAAAATTATCTTTATTTATTGATTGGATAGAGACAGTCAGAAATCAAGGGGGAAGGGAGGGGTAGAGAGGGTGAAAGACTCCTGCAGCCCTGCTTTACCACTTGTGAAGCTTCCCACTTGCAGGGGGAGATGGGGGGGGTCTCGAACCCAGGTCCTTGCGCATTGTAACATGTGCGCTCCACCAGGTGCACCACCACCTGGCCCCTCATCGTTGTTCCCTTTTTAAAAGATGTTTATGAGAGAGAGAGAGAGAGCTTGAGCAAGCGAGAGAAGAGAGGACCCAGGCACGTCTGGCACATGGTAGGAAGCCCAAGGCTCCAAGTGGCACCTCCTGGGGCATTTGCCAGGCCAACCGTGTTGCCGCACGGAGAATGGTGACCGGCGGGCGCCGGGTGCAGACAGCTGTGGTTACACCACCCTGTGCCATCTCCAGGCAGAGACACGGCGTCTCCGGGGTGGTGCAGCACTCAAGCTGGGCAGAGGGCTGTGTCTCTTGCCCTTGGCTTTGGGGGCATCGCCACTTTAAAAACCCTCGTCTTTAAGGCGGGGAGATGCAGACGGCTGGCAGATGAGGTGGTCGGGCCCCCAGGACGCTCCGCTCTGGCCTCGGCACAGCAAACACAGTCTGAGGCCACATAGGGGTCACCCCTGCCTGCCAGACCGGAGCTCAGTCCTTGTGGCCCATTCAGACCGGGAGCTCGACCCACAGTGGGACTGGAATCCGTGAGACACGAAAAGTCGTGATAACAAAGAATTAGGTGGGCATTGAAGTTGTCTTTGTAGGTCCATGGTGTGCATGAGGCCCTGGGTTCGAGCCCTGGCGTCATGGGTGGCAGAGCTGTGCTATGGTGTCTCCGTCTCTCCAGAGCGCGGGTGAGGAGGCTGCTCAGTGGCCCCATCACCGTCGCTGGAGGTTCAGCCGCTGAAGCCTGCTGGGTCCAGTGCAGGGAAGGGCCCAGGGGCCCCAGGTGGGCAGGGGGAGAGGAGACCCACCCGGTGGTCTCTGTGCTCCTCAGAGCCAGGCCTCAGCTCAGCAGGACTTTCCAGGCCAGGGGCTGGGGGAGGGAGCTGGGCAGGATGGCAGCCGTGCCGGGACTGAACCCCCTGCTCTGGGTGTAGAGGCCACAGTCCAGGGGCCACCTCTCCGCACCCTACGGAGACCCAGCGCTCTGGGCTTGAGTCGCGCCGCCCCCCCCCCCCCCCCCCGCCCCCACGGGGCCTCAGGCGCTGGAGTGGCTCGGGTTCCAGGCGCCGCGCATTTAAGAAGACCGCGGCCACAGCTCGTCTTTGTCTGGACCGAGCGCCACAGGCGCGGAGTGGGGCGGCCACGTGGGATCCCGGACTGAGCCCCTATGGGGACTGGGGCGCCTGGTCCGGGCGGGGGTGCAGAGAGGGCTGGCTGCTGTCCGTGGTGCTGAAGGAGCGGCGGCAAGGAGGCGGGCCCAGAGCGCCCAATCCGGGGAGCGCCCCCCTCCTCCAGCTCCTGCCTGGCGCCCAGCGGCGGGAAGGAGGCAGCTGCAGGGACCCTCGGCAGCTGGGGGCCAGACCCACCTCCGCACGCAGGAGCGAATCCCTGGGGTGAGTCTCGGGAGGGCCGGAGGGCCAGGCACGGGTGGCCTGGGCTCCCACAGGGCCGGCGGCTTGGCCCTCTGCCCCCACCAGCCAGGCGACAAAGGGAGGATGGCCCCTTCCCCGGTCGGGCACAGCCCCAGGGTGCCGCCCTCTATGAGGGGCTGGCCCCGGACAGCAGACTGAAGCCATCTCTTAGCTGCCACAGACAGTGCCGCCCTCCCCTGTCCCCTTTCCTGCTGCCCATCATCAGGGGGCCGGGGCCAGGGCTCCAGGGCAGGGGCCTCACACCCCAGGCGCCAGGCGCCAGGCTGCCGTGAGGAGCAGGAGCAGGAGCTGGAGCAGCTCTGAGGGGTGCTGGGCACACTCCTGCTGCCTCCGGTCTGAGCGAGCCTGTGTCTGTGCATCTGACTGCGTCTGTGTGTCTGTGTGCTCACACTTGAGCTGGGGGTGCTGGCCTCAGGAGAAGCGGGCTCCCGCCTGAGCCCCTGGCTGAGCAGCCCGGCTGGGGTCACGCTGGGCAGCCGCCAGCACAGATGGGGAGATGTGTCTGAACCTCATGGGCCACCTCTGCCTCCGCTCCCAGCAGCACCCACTGCCCAGCTCCATCACCTGGCAAGGTCAGACAGCAGGCTCCTGACGGTGCCCACCGAGCAGTCTGCTGGGTCCTGGGGGTGGGGGATGTGCCATGGGTGAAGGGTGGCTGGTGGAGCAGTGGGGGTGCTCAGGGTGCTGGGTCCCGGGACCCGTCTGCGGCGGTGCTGCAGTGCTGCTGGGAGCCGCCTGCCTCCGCTCCAGTCACGTGCTGCCTTGCGGGGTGTTCCCGGCTCCTGCGGGGACCCCCTCGGGCCAGCGGCCGGCCAGGCGTGTGGCACTGCGCTCCCTTGCCGAGGTGCCCGCCGGGGCCCTGCCTCCGCTGCCTTGGGGACAGTCTGGGCTTCGCAGGTCGTCTCGCTCAGCACTGCCAAACTTTCCGTAAGGAGATCAGCTTGGGGCGCAGGTCTACACTTTGCGCCTCCCCCCCACCCCCCCCCCCCCCCGTAATGTGAGCGGGCTGCCAAGGCAACTCAAAACCTGCTCAATAATTCAGGTGGGCTCCCGCTCCCTCCGTAACCCAGAAAGCTGCCTGGCAGGTGAGGCCTTGGCGCGGGGCCTGCTGGGGGGGCGGGGGGCTCGGAGGCTGCAGAGTGCGGAGCAAGCAGGAGAGCTGTTGCCTGCCGGAGAAAGCGGGGCTCGCTTGGCCGGGGCTGGCACCACGGCACCGGGGCCACTGTGAGGGCTGGCACTGCCCAGGACACCGCTCTCACCCGCCTCCCAACATCCTTCACTCCTCAGTGACTGGGGCGTCCACGGGGACCTGCTCTTGTGGGGGGGGGATCCTAGCTGGGGCTGGACCAGAGGACGGGACTGCTCCCCCAGCAGGAAGGCAGTCAGAAGGCCAGAGGCCCCGGGTCCGAGTTCAGAGAAAGTGGCCGGGACGCCCTGTTAGGCCTGGGTTTGTTCCCTGGCCTTTACTTCAGTGCCTCTCGGCCTGTTCCGTTTCCATTTGGTTAGAGGCGGAGCGACTGACTGGCACAGCCTCACTGCCCATGCCACTCCCACATGGTGGTGGGCTCTCCTGCCCCCCCACCGCTGTTAACATTTTAATTAATTTATTTATTGGACAGAGACAGCCAGAAATCAAGAGGGGAGGGGGCGATAGGGAGAGAGACAGAGACACCTGCAGCCCTGCTTCACCTCGTGAGGCTTTCCCCCTGCAGGTGGGGACTGGGGACTGGAACCTAGGTCCTTGTGCACTGTAACATGTGCACTTAACCAGGTGCGCCACTCCCCCCCCCACCAGCTTTTAGCAATGAGAAGCGGAGCCTCAAGTCGTGGGGCAGGTGTGAGGGGAGCTCTGTTTAGCCTGGGGCTCTGGCAGGGAGCAAGCGTCCTGGGGGAGGGGTGCTGGGCTGGGGGTGGGGCCCAGACAGGGCCAGCTGAGCCTGGGCCGAGCCAACAGTGACAGAGTTGGGGGCAGGGGCCGCCGTCCTGCACGTGCCCACCCTTGGTTCTCGCCGCACCACGGGGAGTGCCCACGGGGGCGGGGTGGTGTGCAGAGGTGTCCTCTCCTGGACCTCCCCGGCCGCCGCCGAGCTGCCCTCCGGACCTCCCTGCCAGTGCCCCCTCCCCTGCCTTGCCCTGCCCTATCCATGCCTGTGGGTGGTGCCCTGCAGCCTGTGCTCCTTTGCAGGGCCCGTCGCCGTGGGCAGCATTGCTGCTCTGCCTCCTGGGTGCCGTGCCCTGCGTGCGCCGCCTGCTCCAGCCCCTCTCTGAGTGCTGCCTGCCAGGTTGGTCCGCGTGCTGGTGGGCTGCTGAGGTGACCCCCGGGCCCTCCTGCCCGTCCCGCCCTGCCCCAGGCAGCTCAGGGACTCCAGGCTGCCACGTGGCTGCTGGCCTCCCCACACAGACGGGGTTGGGGGCTCCCATCCAGTCCCCAGATCCGCGTGTCTCTTCCCTCCGCCAGGGCTGAGATCTTTGTGATGGTGTGAGATTTAGCTCTGACGGGACTGGGGGGTGGTGTGCCTCGTAGAGTGCATAGCACTGTGTGCAAGGTCCCGGGTTCAAGCCCTGGTCCCCTCCTGCAGGGCGAATGCTTTGCAAGTGGTGAAGCGGGGCTGCGGGTGTCTGTCTCTCTCCCTCTCGCTTTCTGTCTGTCTCTACCCAATAAATAAAGATAATAAGTTTTTTTTTTTTTAAGAGGTTTAGCTTTGCAGGGAGCAGGCCCCCTGATTCTTGCTCTCTGGCCAAACCACTTGCCCTTTATGATTTCAGACCCAGGGGAGGGAGAGACCACAGCACTGCCCGACCCGTGGAGCTCCCAACTGTCTTCCAGCCTCAGCGTTAAGCTGAAAAGAACCTTCCCTCAGGCTGGCAAGGTAGCTCACTTGGGTAGTGCCCTGCGGGTCTGCGCCTGGCCGCACCTCTCCAAGCAGCCTTGCCGCTGCGGCCCCTCACACACTCGCCCTATCTTTTGTCTCCTTTTTACTTCTCTGTGAGTAAGAGGGACTGGGAGGAGAGAAGAGACCAGACACCACTGGTACATGTGCTGCCGCTGATAGGACTCAGGACCCCATACTCGAGAATCCAACACTGTCCACTGCGGTTAAGCGCACGTGGCACAAAGCCCAAGGACCGGCGGAAGGATCCGGGTTCCAGCCCCCGGCTCCCCACCTGCAGGGGAGTCACTTCACGGCCGGCGAAGCAGGTCTGCAGGTGTCTGTCTTTCTCTCCCCCCTCAATTTCTCTCTCTGTCCTATCCAACAACAGCTACAACAGTGATAACAATAACAAGGGCAACAAAAGGGGAAAAATGGCCTCCAGGAGCAGTGGATTTGTGGTGCAGGCACTGAGCCCCGGCTATAATCCTGGAGGCAAAAAAAAAAAAAGACCCAAAACTTTCTCTTCCCCCGATACTTTTTTCTGTAGCCAGTTTTTGCTTAGGCTACATGGCTGCATGGTCCCACCATTCCAGACAGTCTTTTTTTTTTTTTTTCCATTTTTTTGTTTTATAAGAAAAACTCTACACGGGGGGTAGAATATAGGGAACCCCATCATCACTCTGGCTCATGGGTGCTGGGGACTGAGCTTGAGACTTCGTGAGTCCACTGTTTACCCACTGCACCCCCTCCAGAACTGACTTTTTAAAAATATTTATTTATTCCCTTTTGTTGCTCTTTTTTTTATTGTTGTAGTTATTATTGTTGTCATCGTTGTTGGATAGGACAGAGAGAAATGGAGAGAGGAGGGGAAGACAGAGAGAGAGAAAGACAGACACCTGCAGACCTGCTTTGAAGCGACTCCCCTGCAGGTGGGGACCTGGGGGCTCGAACAGGATCCTTGCGCAGGTCCCTGCGCTTTGTATTATGTGCGCTTAGCCTGGTGCGGCACCACCCAGCCCCCAGAAGCTTCCTTTCTGCACAGTGGTGTGCCCATGTGGTGCCTGGGGACTCTAACCCGGGTCCTTATCCCGTGGAGCAGTGTGTGCGCTGCTGGCCCCTCTCTCTTGCTCTCCTTCCTGAGCACTGCTCCGCTCGGGCTTGTGGCGGGGACTGCAGGGTCACAGGCCGGGGCCCTCGGCAGAGCCAGTGCCGTCTCAGTCCCCACAGCCCCACGCCGCACGGGGACGCCTGCTGGACCGTGTGGACTGTGGAGTCCTCGTGGCTGGTCTCTGGGTTCACGCTGGCCGAGGGCCTTTGTTCACGGGGGGCGTGGAGCTGGGGGCTGTCCAGGGAGGCAGGGAGTGAGATCAGTGCAGAGGGAGCTTGGAGATTTGAGATGTCACATCCTTTTTCACTTCAGATAGAGGAGGAAAGAGCAAAGGAGTGATCTCATAGAACCCCACCACCCATGGAGCTGCCCCCAGTGCCGTGGTGCTCCCATGTGGTGCTGGGGTTCAGATCCCAGGGCCTGTGCCTGGGAAGGCATGTGTTCTAGGTGACTCGTCTCCCAGCCCCTGAACTAGTGCCCTTGACGCTTGTCTCGGGATACACCCTGGACCCCACCCCACTTTTGCCAGCTCTGGGGCACCAGCAGCCTCTCAGGAGGTGGTGTTCCCGGCAGCCCTGGCTCTTCCGAACAGCTGAGCTTGACGTGGTGGACACTGGGTTCCTCTCCCGGGACGGGCCCATGATGGCCCTGCACCCTGGGTGCTCTCGCCTGTGTGTACCACCGCGGGCTCAGTCCTTACGGAGACGGGATGGGCCCCTTGGCTCTGCAGGACACCTGGCCTGGGCCCCGCCTGCTGTTGGGTGCTGGGTCCCGTCCCTCACTCCCCGGGGGCCGCCTCTCTGACCCCGCAGGTGTGCGGCTGCTCAGCATCTGCAACGTTGGGAATGGGTCCCCTAGACTTTGCTCTGCTCAGCTCTGCTCTGGCTGATGGTGGTGCAGGGGATTGAACCTGGGATCTTGGAGCCTCAAGCACGAGAGTCTCTTTGCATCACCATCATGCTGTCTCCCCCCCCCACAGACTTGAAATTGAGAAGGGAGGGGAGGTAGAGAAGGAAAGAGAGACCCCTGCAGCCCTACCTCCCCACTTGTGAAGCTTTCCCCCTGTAGGTGAGGGTCAGGGGCTTGAACCTGGGTCCTTGCGCACTGTGATGTGTGTGCTTAACTGGGTGCGCCACTGCCTGCCTGGTTTTGTTTATTTAACAAAAAGGAGACCAGAGGCTGCTGAGACTTGAGGGCTGGAAGTTCTGTCTCCAGAGCTATCTGGGGACTGTCCTCTCTGCTCCGCTCCCACCCTGCAACTGGTCCCGCCCTTCCCTGCTCTGGCCGAGGGTTCCCGCTAGCAGTGCCCTAAATTCTGACCATCCTTTTAGGGGCTGCCTGCTACCCTGTGGTGTTGACATTGTTTTTAAAAATATTTATTTATTTATTTATTTATTTATTCCCTTTTGTTGCCCTTGTTTTTACTGTTGTACTTATTATTGTTATTGTTGTTATTGCTGTTGTTATTAATGTTGTTGTTGGCTAGGACAGAGAGAAATGGAGAGAGGAGGGAAGACAGAGAGGGGGAGAGAAAGACAGACACCTGCAGACCTGCTTCACCGCCTGTGAAGAGACTCCCCTGCAGGTGGGTTCTGGGCGCCGCACGGGAGAGGGGGTGGCAGAGGTGACCCGATTACCCAGGCCTGGTAGGTCCCCTTCCACCTGTGCTGGTCCCCAAGGGTGTTGACTCCAGGGGAGGGGTCAGCATGGGCGGGCTTTCCAGGGCTTGGCGCCAACAGGGTTGATCCGAGAGCGGGCTGCAGACAGCCCTGGTACATAGTGGTAGCGCCGCCTCCCGGAGTTCCACCGGGCTATGCCGGCACCACATACCGTGTGTGCCTGTGGGAGGCCATGAGGAAGGGGAGAAGGGCTGAGACTGCCGGGAGCAGAAGGAACAGCTTCCGCAGCTTTCTCACAGGGCGTCCCCAGCATGTGCACCCACCCTGCCCGCTGGCCAGCTGTGAGGCCCCGGGCGGGAGCTACCCCCCAGACCAGAAACAGCTGCACTTGCGGCAGCCTGGTGCCCGTGGCTGGGTGAGCTTTGCAGGGGAGCAGTCTGCCGAGTTGGCTGGGGCGCCCTGGCACCACAGACCCACGGGTGGGTTCCTCTCGCCCAAGGGCCGTGGGCCAGGCGCTCTGACGAAGTCCGGCTCCACGAGGCCCAGCTGTCTGTGCCCTCACTGTCCCCACACCCGGCCATACAGCGGGCAGAGCCAGGCTCTCCCATCAGCACCTGCAGGTCAGGGAGGTTGTGCTGGATCCCCTGTGCCGCCTCTGGCCCAGAGGGGACTGGGATGAGCATGCAGTGGCACCACTGCCCCTTCCTGACCCGCCTGTCCGTGTGTCTGTCTGGTAGGTGAGCTTAGGGCTCACGTGTTTGCATGAGTGCGGTGGAGAAACTCGGCCCCTTCTCAGGAGTGGAGGCCTGGGTGTGTGTGCGTGTGTCAAACTGGGCGTGTGTGTGTGTGTGTGTGTGTGTGTGTGTACGTGTGTCAAACTTGGGCCCTCCGTCTGCCCGTGTGTGTGTGTGTGTGTGTGTGTGTGTGTGTGTGTGTGTGTGTGTATGTGTGCGCGTGTGTCAAACTTGGGCCCTCTGTCTGCCCATCAGCTGCTCTGGGCCACGCTCGAAGCGCCGACTCACCACCCACACCCCGGGGTGCAGGAGGGCCCTGGGCTCCCTGCAGACCATGCGGCTGGCATGCGGGAGCTGAGTTCCGGAATGTTTGGGGGTCCTGTTGCTGGACGAGGGTGTGCTTGGGAGGGTGCTGAGAGCCTTCCCGAGCCTGCTCCTTCTGGACTCTCCCCTCAGGTTGTGTTATGCCAGAGGCACCCCTGGGTGTTGGGGAAATTCCGTGTGGTGGCACGAAGGGCTTCCTGGGGGAGGCGGCAGCCCACTGAGGAGAGTGGACCGTCAGGCTGAGCAGTCTCACCCACCAGGCCCTCAGAGCACCTGTCACCCTCACAGAGGGCCTGTTGTGGAGGTGCCCGGGGGGTGCAGGGGTGTGTGCGGGGCGGTGCTGAATGGGAGAAGGGCCTCCTTGGGCCTGAGGACCACAGCCACTGCTGCCCGGGGCTGAGAAGCCAAGCTGGGGCCCCTTGGCGTCCCCAGCCCGCCCTCCTGG
The DNA here is from genome assembly GCF_950295315.1 of Erinaceus europaeus. NCBI lineage: Eukaryota > Metazoa > Chordata > Mammalia > Eulipotyphla > Erinaceidae > Erinaceus > Erinaceus europaeus. The sequence goes on along the minus strand of NC_080167.1, from coordinate 1,523,163 downwards.
GCAGGGGGTGTGCCGCCCACCTGGCGCAACCCCCACTTCCTAGCACAGGAGGGGCCGGTCAGGGGCAGGAGTTTCCCAGGACTGCACCCCCTGCCCACAATCGTAGTTTACTTACTATGAGTCTATTTTAAGGTTTTTTTTTAGAATTTATTTATTTATTAATAAGAAAGATAGGAGGAAAGAGGAAGAACCAGACGTCACTCTGGCACATGTGCGGCTGGGGATTGAACTCGGGACCTCATGCTTGAGAGTCCAATGCTGTACCACTGCGCCACCTCCCGGACCACACTAGAATCTTTTTTTTTTTTTTTTTTAATATTTATTTATTCCCTTTTGTAGCCCTTGTTTCATTGTAGTTACTGATGTTGTCGTTGTTGGATAGGACAGAGAGAAATGGAGAGAGGAGGGGAAGACAGAGAGGGGGAGAGAAACACAGACACCTACAGACCTGCTTCACCACCTGTGAAGTGACTCCCCTGCAGGTGGGGAGCCGGGGGCTTGAACCGGGATCCTTATGCTGGTCCTTGTGCTTTGCGCCACCTGCGCTTAACCCGCTGTGCTACCGCCCGACTAGAACTTTTTTGGCAGAACCAGGACCTTGTGCATGTGTGGCTCTCCCATGGGGAGGTGGCTACTTGTGCTCCAGGTAGAGAGAGGAAAGGAGCAATACCACGGCGTCAGAGCTGCCCACAGTCCTGTGGCACCCCCCCATATGGTGCCAGGGCTCGAACCAAAGCCACCTGCATGGCAAGACACGCTCCCACCTGTATTTTAAATGATCTACTTGGATGGTTAGAAGATACAGCAGCAGCACTCCGGCAAAGCAGTGCTGGGGGTCAAAGCCTGAGCCTCCCTCCTCGAGATCCTGTGTGCCCCCTCCCCTCCCCGCCACACCAGGGCCATTTGCAGGACCAGGCTGCGGTCCCCTCCGTGTGGGCGTCGAGTCCAGGGCCCGAGCAGCCCCTTCACGCTCCCTAGCTCCCGGAGGACTGGCAGCGGGCCTAACGTGTCTCATTCACCTGAGAGGGTTCAGCTGGCAGAGGGCCCTACCTGCCGCCACTAGGGCCCTGGAGGCTAGGCTGGGGAGCCCCGGTCCTCTGAGCCTCACAGAAGCACTTGCAGACACGGCCTTTTGACGCGGCTGCTGGCTCTTGGGGCCCCCGTCCCTCACCCCCTTCCCCGAGCCCCAGTGGCAGGACAATGTACCCGGGCAGGGAGCCAGGCCTCCGCGATCCATTATTCAAGGCTGATTTTCCGCCAGATCCGCCGGGCGAGACGGTTTTCCTCCCGCTGCCCTCTGTCCCCACAGCCTGTCCTCGCGGGAGCCCCTAGAGACCCCTCACTGGGGTGGGGCGGGGTGCTGGTGGATGCGGCCCGGTCTGCCCCCCACCCCCGCCTTCCATGTGTCAGTGGGGCTGTGGATTGGGCTCTTCTCAGCAGGGGGAGCTGGGTTCGAGCCCCAGTACCCAGGGAGCACTAGGCACACAGAGCCTCCTGGGGGGGTACTGTGGTGTTACCCTCAGTCTCTGATAGTGAGGTGCAGAGAAGTGTGGGCGCAGTGGGGTGGGTCCCGGCCCCTGGTAGCGCCCCCTCCTGGCTGCTGAGCCTAGTGCAGCCGGCTGTGTCCGAGGCCATTCCCCAACCCCGGCTGCCATGGCAACGGGCAGGAGGATGTCAGTAGAGGTGCTGCACAGCCAGGAGTGGGGCCCAGGGACCGAGGGGCCGAGGGGCCAGCTCCTGCCAGCAGCCCCTGGGCCCTTGAGTGGACCACTGCACTGCAGGGTCCGTGTTTGCTGTGGGGGCTTTGCCCCTCCAGGCGCCCCTGCTTCCAGACGGGCTGGGCCTGCGGGTCTGCTGTTGAGGGAGGCCCTGTGCAGTGCCTCTGGGGTGGGGGCAGCAGCCAGCTCCTGGGGTCAGGCAACAGCGTCTGCGGGAGCCCCCAGCCTCAGCCCCAGCCGTGACCCTGCAGCCGCTCCCCCGCAGATGACTCTGGGGACGACGACGACGACGAGACCGCCTCCCTGACGGACAAGAGCGGGCTCCCGCTGGCCATCCAGACGCTGTCGGCGAAGCTGGACGAGCTGGGCGCCTGCCACGAGCTGCTGGGCAAGCACGGTGCCGCCCTACAGCGCTCCCTGGCCGAGCTGGACGGGCTGCGCGCGCCCCCCGACGGCGGCGACAAGCTGCGGGCCGTGAGCGAGCGTGCCACCCTCTTCCGCATCACGTCCAATGCTATGATCAACGTGAGTGGGTGCCCGTGCTGCTCTGCGCCCCGGGCGAAGGGTGTGGGGTGTGTCGCTGGGTCTCCCAGCTTCTGCCCGTCGACACGTGCACGTTTTTCTTTATTTATTGGATAGAGACGGCCAGAAATGGAGAGGGAAGGGGAGAGAGAGAGGGAGAGAGACAGACAGACACCTGCAGCCCTGCTTCACTGCTCATGAAGCTTTCCCCCTGCAGGTGGGGGCCGGGGGCTCGAACCCAGGTCCTTGTGCACCGTAATCAGTGTGCTCAACCAGGCGCGCCACCACCCGGCCCCTACACTTGCACGTTTTAGCCCGTCTTTGAAGTGTTTGTTATTTTTTATTATGAGAGAGACAGACAGACACGGGTGGGTGGGAGCTCAGTGCAGCAGTGGGTGCTGGCTTTGAACCTGCCAGCCTGCCCTGTGCGTGCCTTGTGCTCTGACAGGCTGGGCTGTCTCCTGTCAGCATCAGGGTGACACCAGACACAGGCGTGCCCGCCCCCAGGTGCTCCTGGGTGGAAGCCAGGCCCCTTTGGGTAATGACATCAGCGGGGCCAGGGAGAGAGCGGCGACGGGGTGGGCGAAGCAAACAGAACTTAGACATTAACTGGGGAACTCGAACCCGGGGACCGGCCTCACACTGCCGAGCTCTTGGGGTGCCAGAGAGCCCGCTGGGCCCAGGCCCCATGCAGCAGCTCCCTGGGTGTCCTCGGCCCCCTGCCCTGCTGGCTCTCGCTCACATCCTGCTCCCTGGGGCCCTCCGAGGGCCACCCACACTCCTCCGCCCCTCGTTCTGTCGTTCTGTTGGGGGGCTCTGGCAGCCACCTCCCTGTGCAGAGCTGAGCCCTCAGAGACGGGGACGAGGAGGGCTCCCGCAGCCCTGCTCTGTCTCTGACAGGAGTGAAGACAGATTCTAGGAGGGTCTGAACTGGCAGCTGGCGGCTGCCAGGGCTGTTTCCAAGCTCATGATGCCCCTGAGAGCTGTCTGCCTGCCCCTGGCTTACGTACACAGAAGCACCCACGTTCCTCCTGTCACCCAGGGGTGAGCTTCTGGCCTCACGCTGGGGTCTGCAGTAATGGGGGCTCAGCACAGGGTGTGCGGGGGTGGGGGGGACTGGCCAGCATGAAGCCCGCTGTCCCCCTCGAGGTCACTGTCAGGATTAGGATTAGAGCCGCAAAAGCGATTAGGGCGTCCTCGGGCACAGCTGGGCCCCGGCTGCCAGCTCAGAGCCGCCACGTCTGTCCCACCCGCAGGGTGACCCAGCAGGCCAGGGCTCTGGGGTTCTCCCTGCCCGTCCAGCCCTGCACACCCCATGGCACCCTGACAGGTCCCAGGCCTCCAGGGGACGGGGAGGGAGGGGCCGCTCGGGGCCATGTGACGGCGCTCAGGGCCCCAGCACAGCTAATCCTGCTCAGTGAGTGCCCAGTGGGCGAGGCCAGGGGGCAGCCCTGGGGCCCGGCTCGGACAGCAGGTAGGTGGGGGCTCTGCGGCCACAGCAGGGAACAGTGAGGGCCCGGGCGGTGGACACCGGACAGCACACAAGGACGGGGGTTCAAGCCCCGTCCCGCCCTATAGGGGGAAGCTTCCCAGGTGGTGTCTACCTCTCCCTCCTGTCTCAAAGCAAGAAAAAAATAGGGGACGGGGGGGGGGCATCCTGTCTGCGGGTACCCCTGGGAGCCTCACTCTAAGCCGAGGCAGCCACAGAGCCCACGCCCCCTCGCCTCAAGGGCCCTGGACAGTGTGGTGCCGGCTCCTGTCTGGGCGGGAAGGTCACAGCCTGAGACCTGAGGCAGGTGTTGGGGTGTCGGGGGGGGGCTTCCGAGGCCACCCGCTCACCTGTGCCTCACGGGGACCTGCGGGTCCCGCTGGGGGTGACCCAGCCCCTTAGCCTCTGGTGTCGCGGCTACCTACAGGCTCGGGGTCCAGTGGGAGGAGGTTGTGCGGTAGGCAAGGGTCGTGTGTCTGGCCCTCTGGCCGGGACCTGACCGTGAGGAATGTTGGTGGGAGGGCGGGTGGCCTGCGGACGCTGAGTGGGGAGTGGCCGCCCCCAGGCCTGCAGGGACTTCCTGGGGGCGGCCGAGGCGCACAGCCGGCGCTGGCAGCGGGCACTGCAGTACGAGCAGGAGCAGCGGGTGCGCCTGGAGGAGACCATCGAGCAGCTGGCCAAGCAGCACAACAGCCTCGAGCGCGCCTTCCGCGGCAGCGCCTCCACCCGCAGCTCCGGCCCCAGCTTCGAGGGTGAGGCTGCCGGGAAGAGGGGCGCCGGCCGGGGTGTGGCCCACACCGGGGAGACGAGCGGGGGTCCGGGGGACTGAGGCAGCAGCCTGCACCTTCCAGGAAACCTCTTGACACCCGAGGGGGAGGACAGCGAGGAAGATGAAGATACCGAGTACTTCGACGCCATGGAAGACGCCGAGTCCTTCATCACCGTGATCACGGAGGCCAAGGACGACAGGTGCGCCGGGCCCGCCTCCGCCTGTGCTTGTACTGTTTAGAAAGGTCCCCTGAGAGGGTGCCCCCCACCCCACCGCAAGCTCTGGTGCTGTGCTCGGTCCCTCTCTGCCGCCTGGCGCCCTGGCAGAAACAAGCGCCTATGATCTCAGCTTTAAAGGAGACCCGGGCCGGGCATCCCCATGCCCACTGCAGAACAGGCGGGGTGGGCAGGCTTTCTCCTCTCCAGCTGTCATGGCAAAGCCCGCTCTTCCCCGGGGTCTACGATGGCGCTCAGCCCAGGATCAGAGGTGCCGCACGGCTGGGCGGCCTCCGCCTGGGGTCGGTTATGCAGTCACATGACAGCCCCCACCATGCGTTCACCGGGGGTCACGTCCACAGGCTCCCCGGCAGCCTCCCTGTGTGGGGTCAGCCCGTGGCCAGCAGAGACGCCAGTGTCCCCAACTAGGGTCTCAGGACTCTTGGGTGACACCCCCCCCCGTGTCTCCTGCAGGAAGGCGGAGGGGGGGCCGGGGCCAGACCCCGTGGAGTGGACCTCGGCTGACAATTCCAGTGAGGTAGGCTCGCGGGCGGGGCTGTGACTTGGGCTGGGGGGGGGGGGCTGCGGGAACAGCAGTCTGTGCCTCAGCAGGTGCCCAAGGCCCCCCCCCACATCAAGAGACGCGCCCGCATCCCCGACAAGCCCAACTACAGCCTCAACCTCTGGAGCATCATGAAGACCTGTATTGGCCGGGAGCTCTCCAAGATCCCCATGCCGGTGGGCGGCGGGTGGCGGGTGGGCGGGGGTGTGGCGGGCCGGCCCGGGACCCCCACTGAGCCCATGCTCCCCCCACCTCAGGTGAACTTCAACGAGCCGCTGTCCATGCTACAGCGGCTGACGGAGGACCTGGAGTACCACCAGCTGCTGGACCGGGCCGTGCACTGCGCCAGCGCCGTGGAGCAGATGTGCCTGGTGGCCGCCTTCTCCGTGTCCTCCTACTCCACCACGGTGCATCGTATCGCCAAGCCCTTCAACCCCATGCTGGGCGAGACCTTCGAGCTCGACCGGCTGGAGGACATGGGGCTCCGCTCCCTCTGCGAGCAGGTGGGCCTCCCGCCTCCACCCCGACCGTCCCAGCTGCTCTGGGCCTGGGTGGTGCGGTGGGTGGTGCCCCTGCAGGCCGGAGCGAGGTGGCGTTCTCCGGGGGTGGGGACAGGGCGAGGGCGGTCGGCAGGGCACCAAGAGCTCAGGACACCTCAGGGGAATCAGAGGCACTTTGGGGGCCCTGACCCTAGTGCGGGTATGTGGGGGCCCACAGTCGGCCAGGCGGCGCGGAGGGAAGGCTGGGGGTCCACGGCCCCACGCTGGAGTGGGGGGCGGAGGGGGCAGCTCACAGGTAGGCATGGCCCCGGGATGCGACACCCCCTCCGCCCGGGCACAGCCCCCCATCTTGGGCTGCACCCCACAGTCCTGTCCCCCGGCCGCAGGTGAGCCACCACCCGCCATCAGCCGCGCACCACGTCTTCTCCAAGCACGGCTGGACCCTCTGGCAGGAGATCACCATCTCCAGCAAGTTCCGCGGCAAATATCTGTCCATCATGCCGCTGGGTGAGCGGCCTTCGGGCTGAGGTCTGCCCCGCAGCCCGCCTGCCCGCACAGCCCCTGACACGCCCGCTCCGTAGGTGCCATCCACCTGGAGTTCCAGGCCAGCGGGAACCACTACGTGTGGAGGAAGAGCACGTCCACCGTCCACAACATCATCGTGGGCAAACTCTGGATCGACCAGGTCGGGGGGCTCTGGCCGGGCCGGGCCTCGCGGCTCAGGCCACCGCTGACCCAGCCCCCCCACCCCCCCAGACAGGGGACATCGAGATCGTGAACCACAGGACCAAGGACCACTGCCAGCTCAAGTTCCTGCCCTACAGCTACTTTTCCAAAGAGGTCGCCCGCAAGGTGAGAGCGCAGCTGCGTGAGGCCGTGCTTGGCCCAGGGCCTCCCCACGGGCGCCCGCCACCTGTCCCGTCGCCCCCCGCAGGTGACCGGCGTGGTGAGCGACGGCCACGGCAAGGCGCACTACGTGCTGTCGGGCTCCTGGGATGAGCGGATGGAGTGCGCCAAGGTGGTGCAGAGCAGCCCCGGCAGCCCCGGCCTGGAGGGCAGGCAGAAGACGGTGTACCAGACGCTGCCCGCCAAGCTGCTGTGGAAGAAGTACCCGCTGCCGTGAGTGCGGGGGCTGCGGGCGCGGGGCGCGGGGCATGGGGCGCTGACCGCTAAGGCCAGGACTGGGGTGAAAACAACTGCTGGCAACCCACCGGTGGCGTGGCAGGGAGAGCCTCAAGGCTGGCAGAGAGAGGAGGACAGACACGAGACTGGGCGCCCGGGTGAGGGAGGAGAGCAGGTGTGCTCACTTGTGCCGAGTGAGAGACAGACAGACAGACAGACACTGACACAGAAGAGCCCAGATCTGCAGAGAAAATAGCAGGCGGGACCCTTCTTTGGGTGCAGCTGGCATGGAGACAGCTCCCTAACGGCCTGGGCTCCCCGGCCGGCCGCGGAACAGGGAGCCTGACGACACCCGAGAGTGTCCCTGTGGACAGACTGACCGCCACCGCCATTCCCACACACCGAGGGGAGGAGGGGAGCGTCTCGGCTCCAGAGTGAAGCGGTCAGACTGCCACACGGGGAACAAAGAGGGTTCAGTCAGAAGAGGGAAGCGAAGGGAATACTGACCCCCAGGGTGCGCCCAGACCACCCGCTAAAACCACGAGCAGACAGAGGTAGAGGACAGGAATGGGCGGAGGGACTGAGTCTCTGCTGCACAGCACCCCACTGTCACCAGCGACGGACCAAGAGCCGGAGGATGTACGACAGCCTCGCGAGGGAGCAGGGCCGGCCCAGCGGGGAGGAGAGGTGCCTCGCCTGCCGCCTGGAGTCTTCATTCTGTCTGGAAGAACTAGAGAAACCACACTTTGGTGCTCAGGCTGTGATGCGCACCGTCAAGCACACACGCTACCAGGCGAGGGACCCGGGTTCAAGCCCCTGTCCCCTCCTGCCTCCTGCAGGGGAAGCGTTGCAGGTGGTGAAGCAGGGCTGCAGGCACCTCTCTCCTACTCCCCCTATCCTATCAGATCAGAGACATAATTTAAAAAGCATTTTAAAATTAAGGACAAGCTCTTTTTTTTTTTTTATTTTATTTTATTTTATTTTATTTATTTATTCCCTTTTGTTGCCCTTGTTGTTTTTATTGATGTAGTTATTATTGTTGTTGTCGTTGTTGGATAGGACAGAGAGAAACGGAGAGAGAAGGGGAAGATAGAGAGGGGGACAGAAAGATAGACACCTGCAGACCTGCTTCACCACCTGTGAAGAGACTCCCCTGCAGGTGGGGAGCGGGGTTCGAACCGGGATCCTTATGCCGGTCCTTGTGCTTTAGCGCCACCTGCGCTTAACCCGCTGCGCTACAGCCCGACTCCCAGGACAAGCTCTTAATAAAGAAAATATCCTTTAAAAACTATCAGGAAACAAAGAAAAGCAAAGGAGCTTAACTGAGAAGACTGACAGACAGAGAAGAGCTGAGGAGACCTGGCAAGATGCCTGCACCCCATGGCAGCCATCACGAGAAGGGACGGGGGGTGGGGAGCACCCGGGCTGGACCCGCCCTCACACACGTGCCAGAGCGAGACTGGTTCTCGCCCTCACATGTGAATGAATGGTTTTAAAAGGGAAAGAATTCCAAGCGATGAAGAGAACAAATTCAGCTGGGGAGCTCAAATATTTATGGAAAGGTGGCAAGAATGAAGTCTCCAAATCATAAAGAGCGTGAATACTTCTGCAGGGCTTCAACAGAAGAAAGGACACGCAGCCCAGCTGGCATTCTGCGGCGCCTCTAAGACTGGCTACGGTGCTGGTGGAGGGCCCCGCACACCACACACCGCGCACCGCACATCACACACTGCACACCTCACATCACACACTGCACACCTCACACCGCGCACCGCGCACCGCACATCACACACCTCACACCGCACACCGCGCACCACGCACCGCACATCACACCGCAAATCACACACCTCACACCACACACCGCACACCGCGCACCGCACACCGCACATCACACACCGCACACTGCATACCACACACTGCACACCGGGCTCCACTGGAGGTGGGGGCGGGGAGACCCACCTCACATTAAACGCCCCGCTCTAGGCTGGTTTATTCATTTATCTAGTTATTACTGGATAGAGAGACAGACACCTGTAACCCTGCTTCACCACTTGTGAGGCTTCCCCCCTCTCCCCCCGGCACTGCAGGCAGGGACCCGGGGCTTGAACCTGGGTCTTTGCGCACTGTAATGTGAGTGCTCAACCAGGTGCACCATCACCCGGCCCAGTTTTGTTTTTTAGTTTTTGTTTCTTCCTTTTTCTGACAGGGAGACAGACACTACAGCACTCAAGTTTCCAGAGTGTGGCGGTGACTGGGAGCAACTCTGAGACAAAAAAGTTTAAATTCAACTACACGGGGCTTCCAAGTGACATATCTAATAAGAAAATTATTTAGAGCAGAAGGATGGAAAAGACATGTGCAGGGAAATACAAAAGCAGACAAAACCTGCTGTGTTCACATCATAATCTGATCACAAATGAGGCTTGGGAACAGAGGACTGAATCCGACCCCTGGCACTGCATGCGCTGCTGTTCTCCATTACGAATTATTATTAGTATTAATGTTATCTCCAGGGTTATTGCCAGCAGTACGAAACCACTGATCCTGGCAGCCATGCTTTTTCATGTTTTGGATAGAACAGAGAAACTGAGAGAGGAGGGGAAGACACACCTGCAGACCTGCTTCACCGCTTGTGAAGTGACCCCCCCTGCAGGTGGGGAGCTGAGGGCTCGAACTGGGACCCTTGTGCTGGTCCCTGCACATCTTACTATGTGCACTTAACTAGCTGAGCCACTCTGTGGCCCCCAAAATTAAGATTAAAAAAAATTTAATATTTATTTTCCCTTTTGTTACCCTTGTTGTTTTATTGTTGTAGTTATTATTGTTGTTGGATAGGACAGAGAGATATGGAGAGAGGAGGGGAAGACAGAGGGGGAGAGAAAGACAGACACCTGCAGACCTGCTTCACCGCCCGTGAAGCGACTCCCCTGCCGGTGGGGAGCCGGGGGCTTGAACCCAGATCCTTACACTGGTCCTTGTGCTTTGTGCCACATGCACTTGACCCGCTGCACTACTGCCCGACTCCCCAAACTTAAAATTTCTAATGAGGAGGAAAAGGAGCTGAAACACAGGAACTTACCAAAGAAAAGTCAACTATAAGTGGGAGTTGTGGTGGGGCCACAGAGTTCTGGTGAGAGCAGTGTGGGACTATCCCCTGTAATCTTAAGTTTTGTGAGCTGTTGTGAACCACCATTTTAACAAATGCTTGGCAACAAGAAGAGTTGTCCAGAAGTGCTTATGCACACACACAGCCTTCCGTGCCGAGCCGGGAAATGCAGGCTTCCGCCCCTCAGCACCATGAACGGTGCTCAGCTCTAAGTGAGCACAGGAGCCCGTGGACCCGCCGCTGCATTTCCAGGGCTCTGGGCAGTGGCTCAGCAGAGTGCTGGGCGCGTGGGCAGGAGGTCCTGAGTCTGAGTCTGGTCCCTGGCACTGCACGTGCCGGCATGGCTGGCGCCCTGGCTCTTTCCCCGTATGTCGCCGACTGGTTCATCTTAGTCAGTTTCCAGTTCCCCCACCACAGATCTGAGTCGTGAACATACACACACACACACACACACACACACACACACACACACACACACACACACACACTGTTCAGGGCGCCATTTGCCGGCCTAGCTTCACGGATGGGAGACAGACGACCAGGGACTCATGGCTGAGCTGGGAACGCAGTTCAATCTTTATTGACGAGTGGGATGCAGTTCAACAATCTAATCTCTTCTAATCTCTCTTCATTAGAAAGCCCTGTCTTTTTTTTTTAAATTTTTTTTACATTGATTTATTCTCTTTTGTTGTCCTTGTTGTTTTATTGTTGTAGTTATTATTGATGTCGTTGTTGGCTATGACAGAGAGAAATGGAGAGAGGAGGGGAAGACAGAGAGGGGGAGAGAAAGACAGACACCTGCAGACCTGCTTCACCGCCTGTGAAGCGACTCCCCTGCAGGTGGGGAGCCGGGGGCTCGAACCGGGATCCTTATGGCCGGTCCTTGCGCTTTGCGCCACCTGCGCTTAGCCCGCTGCGCTACCACCCGACTCCCAGAAAGCCCTGTCTTTTATGTCTCCTGAGGCGGAAGTGTCAGGAAGAGGAAGTAGGAAGGATGGGGGTGGGGAGAAGGAAAATAGTGCAGGAGAACCAGTGGGGACTAAACCAGTGAAAACAGTGATTCTGTAAATAGACCACAGCCTCAAGCAATGCAACGGAAGGGGTCTCAGAAGCAGAATTTAGAAGCACAGCAACAACGGTGGGCTCCCCGGCCCGGTCTTTGTATCATTCACAGAGCGAGTGTCCAAGTTAGAAAAAGAGCATCAGAATCACGCAAGCAGAAACCCCGTCTGCACACCAGCGAAGGCCCCCAACCTCGCCAGCGGGGACCCGGGTTCAAGCCCCGGCTCCCCTGCAGGTGTCTCCCCTCCCCTCTCACCTGTCTGACCTGTCGTCCATCTGTCCCGGCGCAGGGAGAACGCAGAGAACATGTACTACTTCTCGGAGCTGGCGCTGACCCTCAACGAGCAGGAGGAGGGCGTGGCGCCCACCGACAGCCGGCTGCGGCCCGACCAACGGCTGATGGAGCGCGGCCACTGGGACCAGGCCAACGTGGAGAAGCAGCGGCTGGAGGAAAAGCAGCGCTCGTCCCGGCGCCGCCGGCTGGAGGCCTGTTCCCGGGGCTGCGGCTCCGATGAAGGTGGGGCCGGGGGCCGGGCTGGGGGCCAGGACTGGGGGCCTGGGCCGGGGCCGGGGGCGGCGGCTCTCAGCGCCCACTCCCACCGCAGAAAAGGAGGCCGACGTGTACACGCCGCTGTGGTTCGAGAAGAGGCTGGACCCGCTGACCGGGGAGATGGCCTGCATCTACAAGGGCGGCTACTGGGAGGCCAAGGAGAGGCAGGACTGGCGCATGTGCCCCGACATCTTCTGAGCCCAATACAGGCCCGCACTCGCACTAGTTCTTGCTCCCCACAACCTTGTCCCTTCTTTAAGAGCCTCCGGGGCCCCGGGGAGGACGGCTGAGCCAGGCTCCCCCCGGCCCAGCCCCAACGGCCGCCCGCGAGGAGCCAGCCCCGGCAGCCACTCTGACTTTTCTAGAGACGCGATCTTTTCTTTCCGGCCGAGATTAGTAAATATTTTTAGTACAGCACTCACAGCCCCCTTTCTCTGAGAGTGCTTTCTGGCCACGTCTCCAGGCGCGGGCGGCCAGGGCCCGGGGCAGAGTCACCACCCCTGGTGGCCTGTGGGCAGCAGGTGCTCCTGGCTCAGCACTACCCCCCCCCCCGGGCAGCGCAGGGCAGGGCAGCGCAGGGCAGGGCAGCAAAGGGCTGGCCCCAGGCACCCCGCCACACCCCAGGACCTGCCTGGTTTATACATGCGGTGTATCATATACATGTGTCCATGTAACAGCTATTTTACTGACGTCTCTGCTGTCCCTGAGATGACGCGACAGGCACTCCTGTCGAGTCCGACCCCTCAGAGGCTCCAGCCTGTCGAGGTGGGTGGACCCCCAGGCCACTGTCCCAGCCCCTACAACACCCCTTCAGTCTGTTCCTGAAATTTCACCAGGTTTTTCTTTCTACTCCAGAATTGGTTTTGCTTTTACAAAAACACACAAGGGAGAAGCACTCAGCTGGGCAGCCTTCCCAACACTGTCAGCACCTCCAAGTGGGAATAAAACCTGAAGTCTGCACGGGCCTGTCCCTGGTGTCTGTGGTGGGTGGGTGCGGGCGACCCAGGGAGCAAGGCGGAGCAGATGGGGGCACGCTGCCCCAGCCCGACAGTCCTGGTGGATCCAACAGCGGAGGCCTGGGCTGCTCACTTCTGTGTCCCCGGGTCCCAGCACGGAGTGGCGCCCGGGCTCCAGCCAATCTGCGGGGAGGGGGCGGCACCAGGGCAGAGCCCAGAGTGAGTGTGGAGCACGCCAGGCACCTCAGAGGTCTTTCCACCGGCCACCCCTCGGGGGACTCGTACCTGTAAACTGGCCTGGCCCAAGCCCAGATCCCACCGTGTCTCTCAAAGCCTCACGTGCTGACCGTGATTTTGGGACAAACACCCTGCAAAGCCAGCCGTGGCGCCTCTTAAAGACTGGCCGCAGAGGTCGACCTCACATCAGAAGGTTCCCTTGCCCGTGCTGGGCACCGTCTGCAGCGCCCACCACACCGGCGCCTTCTCTGGTGTGTTTCTGTCCCCGGTGACAGAGGGATGCCACCTGTCTGACGCGGGGCCAGCGGGGCCCAGCACACGCAGGCTCTCAGTAACGGTGAGCAGAGCCCTCAGCAAGGAGCTGGAAGAACTGGCCTGTGGTGGGGTGGGGTGGGGTGGGGTGGGGTGGGGTGCAGTGCTGGCCGCCCCATCTCCAGGCCGGGACACCAGGGACCGAGAAGCCCCGCCGTGAGCACTGCCTGCCTTCCTCAAGCCGGTCACTGGGACGAGTGAGTCCTCCGGTGGGATGCGGGAGCCACTCAGGCCAGGCGTCTCACGAGGGCTCTGGTAGGCTCCCAGCCAGTGCTCCGCCGGCAGGCGGACACGCCGAGTGAGACCTCGGGCCACGGAGCGTGCGCCGGCCTGGTGCGGAGGAAGGCCGGCGTGGGCACCCCCAGGCCACCCCACCAGTGTCATGTGACCCCCAAGTAACACACGGGCCAGGCGGTCCCAAGCCAACGTGCACAAAGCCCCTCGGGGTGGCAGGAGGGGCCTCGACGCGTCTTCCGGCTGAGGTGAAGGCGTGAAGAGCACGAGCCCGTTTGAGAAACAGCTCCGAGACCGGGACCAAACTACCAGATGAATCATTTTAAACAGCACCTGAGCGGAGAGGGTAAGCGACGTGGCTGAGAGGCCCGGAAGGCAGCACCGTCCTGACAGTGAGGAGGTGACAGGGTGGAGACTCTGGGGTCAAGGCTCCAATCTGCTGGCCTGGGGGGTGGCAGAGGCCAAAGCGGCGCAGCATGAGGCCCTGGGTGATGGTCCGGCACTCACACGTTCTCTTATTTTATTATTGTCTTTTTTTTTTTTTTTTTTGCCTCCAGGGTTGTCGCTGGGGCTCAGTACCTGCACTTCAAATCCACTGCTCCTGAAGGCCATTTTTTCCCCCATCGTTGTTGTTGTTATTGTTTCTGAATAGGACAGAGAGAAATGGAGAGAGGAGGGGAAGACAGAGGGGGAGAGAAAGACAGACACCTGCAGACCTGCTTCACCGCCTGTGAAGCGACCCCCCTGCAGGTGGGGAGCCGGGGGCTCGAACCGGGATCCTTGTGCTTTGTACTAAGTGGCTTAACCCAGCTCTCTACCACCCAGCCCCCTTCTCTCTCTCATTAAGAAAAAAATATTTAATTGCCACCAGGATTATTGCTCGTGCATGGTACCACAGCTGGCGTTTGCCTTCCCCCCTACTTTATGAGGACAGAGGAATTGAGAGAGGAGGGGAGAGACAGTGGGAGAAAGAGAGACACCTGCAGACCCGCTTCACTGCTTGTGAAGCTTCCCTGCAGGTGGGGAGCAGGAGCCTGAACCTGGGTCCTCGAGCACTGTAATGCGCGTGCCACTACCCAGCCCCCAATGATTTGTTTTAAATCTTAAAAAATAATAACAATTTTGAGAACTCAGGAGAAACACAGGGAGAAGTGGTGGCAGCAAACCCGACTGGGAGGCAAGACGCAAAGCACCGCAGCTAACACGACACGGCCCACTGCAGGGCAGCTCCAAGCAGCCAGGTGGGGGCCGGAAGGCGCTCTCAGGGTGGGGGGTCGGAGACCATTGAGCCACCCCACTCCAGGAGCAGTTCAAACACGGCCCTGCACACATCCACGACAGGAGACGGTTCCTGTAGAGCCCACCTCACTGCTCGGGAGTCGGGTTCAAGCCGCGCCTGTGGGGCCCGTGCTGTCCTGCCCCCTGTTCATTTACAGTGAAAGACGGGACGGAGGAGGGAGGCAGGACCAGAGCCCTGCTCAGCTCTGGCTTATCAAGATGGTGCTGGGACTGAACCTGAGGGCCAGGGGAACTGGCTTTTAGAGCGGTCCTCTCCCTCACTCTAAATAAAAAGGAACACCGGGCTTGGAGCCGTGGTGTTGCGCACACTCCCGCGTGCAAGGGCTGTGGTTTGAGTCCCGTCTCCACCGGCAGCGGGGAAGCGCCCCAAGTGCTGAAGCGGGGCTGCAGGTCTGTCTCTCTGTCCTCCTCCTCTTCCTCCCCTCTCAATCTCTGTTCTATCAAAAAGCAAAACAAACAAACAAGCCAAATTAACAGAAAACACTGGGCTCCACAGGGCTCAGCTCTCACACACACACTAAGCACCGAGTTCATTCCCTGGTGCCACATTTTAATGTAACTTTTTAATAATCCATGAATCAAAGAAGAAAAACTATTTTTTTTAAATATTTATTTTGGGGGGCCGGGTGGTGGCGCACCTGGTTAAACGCACACACTGCAGTGCACAAGGACCCGGGTTCAAGCCCCTGGTCCCCCACCTGCAGGGGGGAAAGCTTCATGAGCGGTGAAGCAGGGCTGCAGGTGTCTCTCTGTCTGTCTCCCTATCATCCTATTCCCTCGATTTCTGGTTGTCTCTATCCAATAAATAAAGATAATAAAAAAAAATTTTTATTCCCTTTTGTTGCCCTTGTTTTATTGTTGTAGTTATTATTGTGGTTGGACAGGACAGAGAGAAATGGAGAGAGGAGGGGAAGACAGAGGGGGAGAGAAAGACAGACACCTGCAGACCTGCTTCACCGCCTGTGAAGCGACTCCCCTGCAGGTGGGGAGCCGGGGGCTCAAACCGGGATCCTTACCCTGGTCCTTGTGCTTTGTGCCATGTGTGCTTAACTGCTGCGCCACCGCCCGGCCCCAACACTGACTTTTAAGACACAACCCCAGGCAAGGAGAAGACTAATCCCCACGGGGAAGTCAGCGAGCTACAGGGGTGAGGTTCGTCCCCGGGCCGAGTGTTGCTCTGCCCCGCCCAGGTGAAAGGACGGCCTCCGACTCTAACAGAAGCCCCTGAACACCGAGGTTTAATCAAGTCAGTCAACACCCAAGCCGAGCCGGCCTCGCAGTAGCCCAGCTGACGGCCGGCGGGGACCCGGGGCCCAGGCTCAGCCGCCCGGCAGTCGCAGGTTCTCGCCCCAGAGCGACGAGTGCCGTGTCAACAGGTGAGGGTCAACAGGTGAGGGGCAGCGCCCGCCCGCGGTGGCACTCGGTGGGCTAAGGTTTTCCCGCCATCGCAAGGAGGGACCCATTTCCTGTCACCACAGAGCAGCTCCGAGCAGTCAGGCTGGGGGGCCGGGAGTGGGGTGCTGCCACAGGCGCCCGGACCCCCCTGCACTGCACGGCAGGAGGCGCCTTCTACCCGAGGGCCCACGTTTAGCGCCTGAGCAGCTCTGGCCAGAATAGGAAAAGGGGCTGGGCTGTGCGCACCCAGTGGAGCCCCGCGCCGGCCTCCCTCTCTCCTCCTCCTCCCTCCCGCTCCCTGTCGCTTTATATAAAAGTTTGCAGACTCGCAGTCTCCATCACCCTGTGGGCGGAGCACATGGCTACACGTGGCACGGACGCATGCGCAGATGGGGCGGCAGACGCACGTGTAGCATGGTGGCTCGTGCCCAGCCGCAGCACCGCGCTGCTGCCGGTGCCAGGAAGCATGCGCAGACTGGGCGGCACAGTGCATGCTCGCGTCCAGCCGCAGCACCGCGTGGAGCGGGGAGCAGTGGGCTGGCCTAGCCGAGACACTGCACAACCCCCTGGTGATGCCGGGTGTCCGAAGCAGCATCGGACTGGAGAACAGGGCACAGTGGTTGGGCCGTGCCCCCCTCCCCCCAGAGGACCGCAGGGAAGACCTGGGGCCCTGGACGCGGCCGGCAACTCGTGGGGGTGCGGAGGGCAGCACGGTGGGCAGGGGACTGCTGTGTGGATGTCTCCCTACTCTGAAAAGGCACCGTGGAAGGAGGGCTGAGCGCACACCTGGCCGTGCACGAAGTCACAGGGTCGAGGCCCCGGCCCCCACCTGCAGGGGGGAAGCTTCAGCAGTGAAGGAGAGCAGGTGTCTCTCTCCCACTCTCTTCTCCCGTTTTGTCTCCATCCAATGAATGAATAAGAAAAAGTCATGGAAACATTGGGGGGCCAGGTGGTGGAGCCCCCAATTTGAGTGAGTGCATGTTAGTGTGCAAGGGGCCGGAGTCTCGCTTCAGTGCTGCCAGCGCCAACGTGAAGCTTTTAAATCCCAAGTCCCTGAGGACGTCACCTCGCGTGTTTGACCAGCTCTGGTTATTTGTGGTGCCGGGGAGACTGGACCCGGGGCCCCTTGTATGCAAGCCGGTTCTCCATCAAGATCTGTGACCCAACACTCGGAGTATCAGCTCTGTACCAGGAGGAAAGACCAGTGCTCTACAGAGACGCCTCATGGCGGCACAGCTGGCCCACTGCCGGAGGCTGTTCGCAGGCGGGAGGGAGTCTGTCGAGCAGAAACTCGTTTGGAAATGGCATGCAATTTTTTTGCACCCACCACCTGAGGTGTTCATTTCTCTTTCGAAGTGACACCACACATGCAGATCTGAGCTGATGCACATCCCAGCATTCCTCATGAAACATTACCCCTCCCCATGTTTGTAAGTGTACAGTCAGGACAGAGCGCCGCAGAAAATTCTGCAGAGTATCCCACTTCAGACTGGGTGTCAACAAGCCGACGTGCTGGGGGTGGTGGCTCGAGTGCCGCTTCCTCCTCTGCCTCCTGGCTTTGCACCATATGCCTGTATCCTCCACAAAGACAGAGGAAACCACAGCCCACCCATTCTCTCACCTAACAGAAAGGTTGCTGCACCTGCCCGCCTGGTAGCCAGAGCAGGGCCTTCCTGCCATGGCAGCACGGCACATTCCAGGCAGAAAAGCTGTCCCCATGGAGGCAGGGACCACTGCATGCATGCGCTATGCCCGGTTTGGGATTTTAACAACTACGTAGACACACCTAGAAGCTGAAGCCACACGTGGAAGGCTCTGGTATTCCTGTGCCTAGGTTCCAGGGTGAAGGGGAAAACAGTGGGGGTGGTGGGCACAACCAACAATCAGCAAACTGCAATGCGTGAGAAGGAAACAGACCAGTTCAGGAATCTCACTAATAAAATTTATAGTATTGCATTTTGATTACAGGTGTGTTTTTAAAAAGCCTTTTATAGTATTGCCCTGTGGTGAACATGTGGAGCCCTCTCCCTTGCAGCCGGACGTCTCCCCCTGCTGCGAGTGCTGCCTGGGACAGAGCACACGGCTGGCCAGGAGATGAGGGCGTCTGCCCTGCCCGGACGGCCTCCCGTCACTCCTGCTCTGGCCCTACACACAGGTGGGCAGCTGCTTCCCACCAGGGATGGCCTGGGGTGGCACAGGTGCCCCTGCTAACGGGTGGGAGGAGGCCAAAACCCTCGAGCTACGAATCAAAGGTCAACAGTTCCACACCACAGTGCTTGTGCCTTCAGAGACCCCAAGTCCCAGAGTGGTGGGAAGACAGCCGGCAGAGAGCACGCGCTAGTCTTTGACCCTGAGAAGTTGCGTAAGGAAGGGCTGGCTGCGGCTGCCCGAAAGGGAGGGCAGGGAGGCGGGCAGTGTCCTGTGGGCCAGGGGCGTCCTGTCCCAGCTGCCTCGGGACCTGGGCAGGGCGAGGCCGGGCAGAGGCCGACGGCAGTAGCAGCAGGCTCTCCAGACTAACTGGCAGCATCCGAAGCAGCACACCCCCCCGCCCCTACAGGACCCTGGCCATGGGAGACAGCCTCATCCATCAGTACCACAGAACCCAAAGGGCAGGGAGCTGTCTGACCCGAGGGGCTCGGAACCCCCAGCCTCACCCCACAGGCAGCTGAGGAGTCACTGAGGTCTCAACCTGCAGCTGCTTGGACCACAGCCCCAGGCAGCACAGGAGCTTCGAGGGGAAAGGCCGCTTGGCTTTGAACCCCCGGAGCACCCCTCCGGGTGAGGGCCTGCCCCTCCTATGCCTGGCGGCCCACAGTGCGCTCGAGGAGCCAGCTGTGCCCCTGCCGCAGCCCTGCACTCGCCGAGCTTCCAGAGCCGGAGACGAGAGGCTCGGGCTTGGCGTCTGCTTCTCTGTCCTATCAAAGAGCATTGACTCCCACTGGCCCTCCCAAAACAGGAAAAAAAAAAAAGAAAAACTGGTCTTACAGCAGGCACGTCATCTTGTTTCTTTTTAAAAAATAAATATTTATAAACTTAGGGAGGACGAGTCCAAGGATCAGTGTCTTTCTCTCCAAAACAACCAACGTCTCCTGTGAGTCAGACCAGGCAGTCCCAAGCCAGGAGGCCCACGGGGCGCCGTCGTGAGCGCTCACTCAGTCCCCCTTGGTGATGAGGTCCTCGATGTAGGCGTCCAGCTCGTCGTCCGTGTTGATGTCAATGTCCTGCAAGAGTCATTGAAGGCGGTCAGGCGGCACAGGACCACCCGCCTTGCATCCTCCTGGCGGCCCCTTCGTCCCCTCCTGCCGGCACCCCTCCCGCCATCCCGCCTCATCCTGGCGCCGTGCTCTCTTCCCCAGTTCCCAGTTCCCGGAGCCTCAGGCGTGTCCCAGGCTTCCTGGCCTCAGCCACCGGGATGGCTGTCCTGTCCCTCCTCCCCGAGCTGCTCCCGCCTCAATGCAGAGGCCACCTTCCTTCCAGCTGAGGACAAGCGGGAAGAAGTCGGCCTGCTTCCTCCTCCTCCCGTCACCAGCCAAGGACCAGCTTCTGTCCGATGGTGGGAGCCTCCAGTCACACTGGGCTCTCCTCCCACTCCCCCCATGTGTGGGCCTCTTCTGTCACCCCCACTTCCTGCCTGAACCGGGGGCCTAGCGCCTCGCCTCCTGGTGCCTGAAGCACTCAACCCACTCAGCTCAACTCAGAGAGGGCATCCTGGATACCCCAACAGTGTGCTCTTCTCACCTCCTCTCTCACTTTCCTTCACAGCACTCCTCCACCAAACTGCCCGCTCTAGCAGCAGGGCCTGCTCTGGCTTGACTCACCGGGGTCAGGTGGGCTTGAGCAGGCTGCACTGCCCGGGGAGCCTCTGGAGCCCGACAGGACGCTAGCTTCCTAGTCCCATCTGGGAGTCACCTCATGGCCCAGAGGCCTCTCAAAACTGTCTGAACAGGGCAAAGTCTGATACCGTGGGTCTGGCTGGGATGAGGCCTAGGCAGCCGTACTACTCCAGCCCTCCTGGTCAGGACACTGCAGCCAGGGCTGGAACCACAGAGTCCTGTGGGCAGGGAGAAGCGAGTGGTGGTGCTGGCCCCGCCTGGAGACCCCAGCTGGTCCAGCTGGGACAGA
Source organism: Erinaceus europaeus (assembly GCF_950295315.1). Lineage (NCBI taxonomy): Eukaryota > Metazoa > Chordata > Mammalia > Eulipotyphla > Erinaceidae > Erinaceus > Erinaceus europaeus. The sequence continues at coordinate 1,502,993 of NC_080167.1, read as the reverse complement.
GGCTGCCTGGCTCACCTCCTGCACCTTCTGCAGAAGCGCCACGATGTTGGTCCTCAGCTTCTGCAGTTTCTCCTCGGTCTCTCGAAGCTTCCTCTCAGAGGTGCGCAGGCTCTCCTCAGAGGCCTTGGCCCGGGAGTCGGCGCGGCTCTGGTAGGAACGGCAGAGATTCTGGAGTCCCACTTCATATTGCTTGAAGTACTCTTTCTGCGGGCAGGGAGCCAGAACCAAGGACATGAGTTCCCAGGGCCCAGGGCAAGGGAGCCTCTCAGCTCCAGAAGAGAAAGACCGACACGCACCGGGTGGGGCCGCCACTGTGGAGGACAGTGCACAAGGCCAAGGCGAGGGATGGGCGCCAGAGGCGGCCCGGCCCCACCACACCTCTGCTCAGAACAGCCCTGCAGCAACCCACTTCCCAGTCACACTGCCGGCACGAGAAGGAAGCGCCTCCAACGGCACAGACAGACACCGGCTTGCCACTGTGAGCGCCTGAAACTTGAGAGCCGGGCCGGCAATTCCGGCCGCTAGCTTCTGCAGAAACGAAGGCTTCCAAAGGCAGGGGAGACTCGTGTGGAAACGACCTGCGAGGCTGGGAGAACGGCATACTGGCTGTGCAGAGAGGCTTTCAGGCCTAAGAGTCCCATGTCTCAGATCCAATCCCAGTGCCGCCATAACCCAAAGCAGAGCAGAGGACAGGGACAGACACACACACAGACACACATGCACACACACTTGCCTCAGGCCTCTTTTTCTGAGTTCATTTTATCCCACTATGGCTTACTCATAAGTCACCCGTCAGGGATGAGATCAAACCCATGGCCAGCAGGCTGCCCACTGCCAGCACTGACTCACTCCTCTGAAGGGGGCAAGCTGGGGCTGAGCATGCACGTCACTACGCGCAAGGACCCAGGTTTGAACCCCGCTCCCCACCTGCTGGAGGCATGTTTCATAAGTGGTAAAGCAGGTCTGCAGGTGTCTATCCTTCCCTCTCAATAGCTCTCTGTCCTGTTAAGTAAAATAGAGGGGGGAAAAGAGTAAACATGGTCGCCAGAAGCCAGCAGGGCAGAGCGGCCCTGAGAGGAGACTGTCTGAGGGAGCACCCAGACTCGATCCCAAGGCTCTACCTCTCACAGCCTGTGCTTCTCGAATTCCTAACCTTCCTCATTTGCTACTTATTTTTTAAAATATTTTATTTGTTAGTGGGAGAAATAGGAGCAAGGAAGAGAACCAGATATCACTCTGGCACACGTTACAATGTGCAACGACCCAGGTTCGAAACCCCTGGTCCCCACCTGCAGGGGAAGTTTTGTGAGTGGTGAAGCAGGGATGCAGGTGTCTCCCCCTTCCCTCTTGATTTCTGGCTGTCTCTAGCCAATAAAGATTAAAAACATTATTGAGAAAAAAAAAAAAAAAGATCATGACACAAAAACCAAAGCCTTTCCCTGGTGCGTGCTGTACAAGGAATTGAACCCAGGGCCTTCAGCCAATGCTAGTCAAGTGGAGCCACTGCTCCCCCACCCCGCCACCCACCGGCTGCTCCCATCTCAAGGCGTTTTTGAAAAGAACAGAGGTGAGTTCCAAGCCTACGTTATCAAGACCAGAGCTGCCGTGCAGACACCTGTGTGCACGTTCTCACCCTGCGAGCAGCCTGTCACTGCAGGCCGCTGCCCTCCCCACCCAGCTATTCCTACCAGACAGTCCTCCTAGCGGGTGTGGAGGGCCCCAGGCGCCGTCCGCACCTGGCTGTCCGGCCTCCGCCTCCCACTTGGATCACAGCTCAACCCCTCCGTCCTCTCGTCCCCCATCAAAAAGAATTTGCTTATTAATGAGAAAGGGCACCAGAGGCACTGGCACACGTAACAGCAGGAGCCAAACTCAGGAGAGTCCAACGCCCCACCTCAGCACCACCTCTCAGGCCTCTCACCGCTGGCCCCACTCTGGCTCCTGCTCCCTCAGCCGGGAGCCTTTCCAGTGAAGACCGGCTTCTCTGGAGACAGCCAGCGGCTAGAGCCCCTCGCTTGCTATGAGGCTGGGAAGAGCCAGGCTCTCGTCCAAGGGAAACGCGGCAAGAAGTCTCAATGACCCAATTTTTATTTTGCTTTTTTTTTTTGGTCTCCAGGGTTACTGCTGGGGCTTGGTGCTGGCACTACAAGTCCACCACTCCTGGCGGTCACTGACAGGAGAGAGACTGAGAGGGGAGAGGGAGAAAAGACAGACACCTGCAGACCTGCCTCACCTCTTATGAAGCCCCTCCCGCAGGTGGGGAGCGGGGGCTCAAAGCTGTGTTCTGGCACAGGTCCTCGTGCTTAGTACTATGTGTGCTTAACCGGGTGCACCACCGTCAGCCCCTAGTTGACTGACTTTTATTCTTGTTGTGAGACAGAGGCAGAGAAGGAGAGAAGCAGAGAAGAAAGGAGACCACAGCACCAAAGCTTCCTTCAGTGCGGCTGGGCGGGCAGACACGGCTTCCCCAGGATTTCCGATTCTCTGAGAACACAGGAATCAAGCAGTCCTTGTAGTGAGAACAGGAAGCCCAGGTAACTGGCCAGCTGACTAGGTGTTCTGACCCCGGTCCCAGACCTTTCCAACGGGCCAATTCCAACTGCTCAAGCTCCACTTCATACAGAATGTAAACGACTGCCCCAAACTAGACACCAGAGTCCACGAGTCCTGCCCTTTCACTCCTGAGCCTCGGCTCGCACAAGGCCCCACCTCAACACAGGTGCGCACTGGACCCCATTTTCTTCAGGCCCAGACCCCCGGCACAAGCACAAGGCCCCACCTCAACACAGGTGCGCACTGGACCCCATTTTCTTCAGGCCCAGACCCCCGGCACAGGCCCCACCTCAACACAGGTGCGCACTGGACCCATTTTCTTCAGGCCCAGACCCCCGGTCCCTCCCTCCACAACTGCTCCCGGGCAGCCTGCAGATGTCTGTTCTGGGGAGCCGGCTCCCCAGCACGTGCCCAGAGTGACCCTTGTCCCCAGGCATCAGGATCTGCTCACCTCCGTCCCAGAGGGCACTGTCGCCAGCAGCAGAGGGAAGGAGCATTCGCACCTCACTTTCTGTCTGGCCCATCTCTCCCCTCTCCTCTCAGCAGGAAGGGTAGCTGGCGGGGGGACCCAGCTGAGTGGGAGGAGGCTTGCAGAGTAGCAGCCCGGGCTAGGCTGGACTCACCAGAGGGAATGATATCAGTTCATCTGAGTTCATAGTGCTGAGCTCCTTCTTGGAGATGGGGAAGCTTGGCGGCAGGAAGTAGCGCAAACAATTCCTACATGAGAAGGAGGAAACCAAGTTGAGGCTGGCAGGGAGCGGGTGGAGAGGCGCCGCCTCCAGGGGGCAGGTGGAGAGGCAGGCCTGCCTCCAGAGGCTGGTGCACGCACCGGAGGATCTGGACCAGCAGGTCGATGGTCTCGTGGCTGGTGCTGGGGGCAGTGGTGTCGGGCTCGATGCGGACACAGTCAGACGTGGAGGGCTCGGCCGGGGCTACTGCCTGAGGGGCTGAGACGGCCATCTCCTGCTCCTCCTCCTCCTCCCCACACTCCTGCTGAGTGTCAGGACTCTGGTGCTCCGGGGAAGGGGGCTTCATCAGCCGCACGTCCTCGCTGCCTTTCTCCACCCTGCGGAGGGTGCAGGGCTGTGTCACTCGTGTCCAGAGTCCCAGGACGACACCCTGGCCAACGCCGTCACCCTCCCAGAAGGGACGTTACCAGCGGTCTCGCGGTGTCGTGTCTGTGGGCACGTAGTCAAACTTCACCTTCCACCGCACCACGTGTTTGCCGGTGCCGGCCTCCACTGCTGTGACTCGGCCCGTGTACCACTCCTTGTTCACACGCACCTCCACATGCAGCCCCTTGTCTGAAACCGGAGGGCAGGGGAGTCAGAAAATCAAGTCGCCAACACAGAAGCACCCGCAGAAGGCGTCCCGGGGAGTACAGGCACAAGCACCCCCAGTGTCTGCCCCCGATATGCCAGGGGCCAGCCGGACGCACGAGCAGCCGCCAAGGAAAAGTGGCAAAGACTGGAGCCGCATTAAGCACAGGGAGCACTGTCCTCGGAGTTCTCCTGGACCAGACTCCAAATTGCCCAGAGCCAGCAAAGGCCCCAGAGCATCTGTGCCAGGGGCCCGACGCTCACCCGCACCAGCTGAAGCACCGGCCACGAGCCCACCTTTCTGAGCGCTCTTGAGGTCGGCGGCATCCTCCTCCCCCGCACTGTCCGAGAGCTGCGAGAAGAGAGTCTGTGAGCAGGGTCCTAGCACCTGCTAGGAGAGCAGACCGGCACGGCTGCTCACGGGGCCATCTGCCGGCACTGCGCGCCCGCCGCGGGTTAGGTCACTGCCCGAACACCACTATGAACGTATCAATCCTTCTGCCACCGTCACAATGAAAGTAGCAGGGATGATCAGAATGTCAGGTGAGCAGTGCAGGGATGTCAGCTGCCCAGGCCCAACCCCACAGCTCCAGCTGTCTGTGTGACAGACTCCTCCTCAGATGAGCGAACGGCTTCTAGGAGCCTTGTGCCAGAGCAGAGCTGGTGGTGGGAGAGGCCTCACCATGAACACCTACCTCATTGCCATCCTGATTCTCCTCCTTCACAGCAAACTTGGCCCTCTTGGTTTTCTCCTTCGTCCTCTCGGCCTCTTCCTCAGCCTCTTCCCCATCTGAGACCACGAGAGCCCGCTTCCGTCCGGCAGTAGCCTGGAGCAGGAGAACAGGGCTGTTAGGGGAACCCCCCATAGCTTCAGAGGGGAACCTGCATGCCTTCAGTTCCTACCAGGGCCGCTATCACCTGTCACACAGCTACCTCCCAAGCCGACTCCAACAAGGTCCTTTGCTCAAAACGGTCGCAGGGGAAGCTTCTCGGCTCGTGCCCCACTTAGGGTCCAGCTGGCTGACCTCTCTTAACAAGAGACACGCACCCAGCCTGTGTCAACCCAAGCCAGCAGCTGAACAATCTAGTGGTGGGGACTCGAGAGCTTGGAGGAGCAGCAAGGAGCTTTCTGTCAGGGGCCAAGTAGCTCCTTAGGCATGAGCATGTTACTCTCGTTATCTAGACTCTGGACTCCTGGCCCACCACCACTGCTCCACTGGCATAACCCCACCTTGGCACTGCCTGGGGCAGGGCAAGGAGGCACACTCACTGGAGAGACTTTGCTTGGCGGTTCCGGCTTCCTGCTTATTGGAGTCCTCACGGCTCTGGGGGCAGGGGCTTCTCGAAGGTTCCTGGAGGTGGGCAGCAGGGATGGTGCGGGGGGCTGTGCCGGAGGGGCAGAGCGGGGCAGTGTTTTGACCGGAGCAGCGGCAGCAGTGGCGGCAGTGGTGGCAGCGGCAGCAGTGGTGGCAGTGGTGGCAGCGGCAGCAGCAGGCTTCCGGGGGGACTCGGGTAGCTGGAGCAATTTGGACGTGCTGGCCTCTTCATGGGCAGTAGGGGCAGGGGGCTTTGGGATGCTGCTGACAACAGAGGTCCTCCGGGGCTGGGTAGCAGACCGGGGCGTGTGCACAGGAGGGGGCCTGCTGGGAGCATTCTTGATCACAGCGGGCAGAGGGGGCGACCGAGGACGCTGAGGTCTACGTGCAGGTTCCTGAAAGAGGCCGAGCGAGTGAGAACATAGACCGCAGCAAGGACACAGGAAAAGGCCCTCCCTGGCCCTGGAGATTACCTCAGCAGATGGTCTAGTGGTCACCTCCAAGGGCAATTTCCTCAGATCTGCCTGGGAGCGGATGGGGGTGGTTTTCTGTAGAGCAAACACATCGGTCATGAGGCTCTGGCAGATATGGGTCCTCACTACGCTGAGGACAGTGGGCAAATGAAGAGCAGGGTCCCCACCGCTACTGTGCACCTCGGGCTCTCACCAGGGAGACTCAGAGGGACACGAAGCCTAGCAGCAGGGGTGAAGAGACAGGAGGAAGTAACAACAGATTACACTCTCATGGGAAGGCTTTGCCGGAGAAGTCAGGAAGGTCAGTGGCCCTCAATAGACAGGGACACCCCTGAGAGCAGCTGCAGACTCAGAAGTCAGAGAAGGTAACACTTTTGCAAGGACTGAAGCAAACCACAAATTTATGTGGAAAAACACAACAAGCCAATTTAAGGAGGAAAAACAATAGAAACATACAAGAGTAAGTAGTTCTAAAACAGACATTAACGGGTACATGAAAAAAGTCACTTACGTCTCAATTTGAAATTTAAATGATAAATGCCAGTCTCAGCCATCACACTTGCAAAAATACCGGCAGACAAACACACAACCGGTGTGACAGAAACTCACGCAAAGAGCAATTTGCAGTAGCCGCATAAAGCTCGGAGGAAGGGAGGGCCTCACAAGCCTCTTTCCTACAAAGTCGCCCAAAGCCAATTATGCACTAAGGAGTGGAGGCGGGGCGAGGGAGACTTCATATTGGACATGCAGGAGACACTCACGTCTGAGGCTCTTAAGTTCAAGGTTCCGTCCCTAGAGCTGAACAGTGCTCTGGTCTCTGCTCTGCATCTCTCCCACTGCCTCTCTCTCTCTCATTAAATAATGAAGCAATTTAGAAGATGTGTATCTGTGTCCATACAGAATTCACGTCATGATTGCCATTTATCTGTTATATTGGGCAGGAGAGCATAATGGCTGTACAAACAGATGCTTATGTCAGGGACTCAGATCCCAGGTTCAATTCCTTGCACCACCATAAGCCAGAGCTGAGCGGGGCTCTGGTGAAAAGCGTGTGTTGCGCGTGTTCCTAATAGCGGTGCTGGGAGGCCACAAAGGTCAGAGTGATTTACGTTACTGTATGCAATTCTAAGGCATTCTAAGTAAACTGCTCATTTTAGAATAAATTAGAGGCACGAGGGAAAAGCCCGGAGGCTGGGCCTGGAAACTCAGGCAGCACACTGGGGTGCTGGACAGTGAGACGGCCACAGGCTTCAGTCCTGACCCGCCACCTTCGGACACAGCTAGCTTTCTCTGCCTCCCCGACCACCTGAAGGGCCTCCAGCTTCTCCTGCTGCTGGCGAATTTTCTCGGTCAGCTGCTTCTGCTTCTCTTCCTGTGTTTTCAGATCCTTCCTGAATGTCCCCAGGGGAACCTTCTGCTTCTGTTCAGAAGCCTCACACCTGTAAAGAGAAGGTGTGACGATGGGTACGGGCCATGGCAAAGCAGGCCTCTGGGGAGAGTAGGGGCCTTCCTTCTCAGTCAACACACACTGACTCTCGTCAAGGCATCGGCTTCAGAGATGCTGCACAGGACAACCCAGTCTTATACCCAGAGCACTGCGAGCAAGACAGGCATAAGCGAGACGCCAGGTGCAGGAATAAGAGCCCACACTCACCGGTCCTGCTCAGGGTTAGGGTTCATGGAGCACACCCAGGTGTCAGGATAGTCTTTCTCTACACTGTTCAGCTGAAAAGGCAGAGTCCGCCACTTCAGACACAAATCTGCAATGGAAGAGAGCCCCCTGTGTAACACCGACAACTACATCCTCCCAGTCAGGCCCAAGGCAAGGGTGGCCCGGCTTTCCAGAGAGCTGTTCACACTGCCTCTGCTATGTCCTCTTACAGAACCACTCTGTCAAGGAAGGAAACTTCTCTAGTGGGCTCTGAGCACCTCCAGCCCCTCTGCCTCCTGCAGCGGAATCCTGACCCAGGCTTCACCCACACCGGTAGCAATGTGGTGCCAGTCCAGGTAGAGCTTGGGATGTGAATAAACTTCTGCCTCGCTGTGGGGGCAGAGGGGCCTGCGACTGGCCCCCAGGCCGGGATCCCATGTCCCCAGCAGAGCAGGATGTGAGTCCAGTGCAGAGTCCCCGGGGAGCTCGATGGACTCACCACACTGGATGGTGGTTGGGATCTCCATGGCTCTCCGGCGCTTGTACCGCAGCTCGCTCGATGGGGGCTGGTTCCAGTTGGCAGAGAGGTAGCCGAACTCATCCCAGAACTTGATGATCCCCCGCTGGGCTGCAAGACAAAGCCCCGTCACACCAGAAGCCAGCCTCCGGACGGGAGGGGAGCCTCTGGGGCGGGGGCGGGGCCGGGGGGCCTCACCGATGGCGACGTCCTTCCAGTACTGCACCAGGTGCTCCCCCATGGCCCGCAGCAGGTGCCGGTACTCCTTGGCGTCGGCAAAGTCCTGCTTGTTGTGTGTGGGCTCCAGCACCAGGTAGGGCACGTCCACGACGCCAACCACCCCTCCGCACGCCCTGTGGGACAGAGCGTGGGTCGGTGCACCGTAGGGGCTGCGCTAGGGGCACCTCGCCTCCCCCCCCCCCCCCCCCCGCCGTAGCACTCACATGCCCCCTTCCAGCTGCGGGCCCACTTTCTCATACATCTTGATCAGACGGCTACAGTTATACACGAACATGCCATCCAGGTCACGGTGCTCGATGTTCACCCCAAACATGAAATTCAACTCCTTGGGTTCTTTAAGGGCCCTGAGAAGGCAAAAGACTCACTCGAGCAGAGCTGCCCAGCAGAGCGCACGTACTACCACTTGGGGGTCTGGGTGTGGTGCGCCTGGCAGAGCGCACATATTACCACTTGGGGGTCTGGGCGTGGTGCGCCTGGCAGAGCGCACGTACTACCACTTGCAAGAACTCAAGGTCAAGCCCCAGTCCCCGTTTGCAGAGGAGAAACTTCATGAGTGGTGAAGCAGTACTTCAGCTACTTTCCTTTTTAAAAAAACATTTAAAAATGTTTGTAATTTATAATTGGATAGACAGAGAGAAATTGAGAGGGGAGGGGAGATAGACCAGCAGCCCTGCTTCACCACTCATGAAGCTTCCCCTGCAGGTGGGGACCAGGGGCTTGAACCTGGGTCCTTGGACACTGTAAGGTGAGTGCGTAACCAGGTGCACTACTGCCTGGCCCCTCAGATGTCTCTTTCTCTAGTTCCCCCTCCACTCTTGATTTCTCTGTCTCTGTCCAAAAATAAATTGAATGTCCTTTTTTTTTTTTTAAATACACATTCAACTTGAGCATCAGGAAGCAGGAAACACTGCGTTTCTGCTCAGTGTGTCTGTCACCTGCGAGAGCTGGACGGGGAGTATGCTGCGCAGAGACTGGCACCCTGAGAAAAAGTACTCACAGCTGAAGGAGCGGAACTCACAGGAATACAATGAAGCAGCAGCATTAGCAGCCATCACATAATAGCTGTCAACAAAATCATGGAAGCTGAAAAGCTGACGGGTGAGCAGTGGGCCTGCATGGAAGAATCCAGAAAGCCACACCACGGCACGAGGCCAGCTGGGAATCCAGGGCCCAGATGCCAGGGAGGCTCCAGACACGGCAGCGAAAATACTTTAATGGCAGGGGCCCATCAAGATGGGAATGGCCTAAGCCCAACCTGCTGTCCTCCTGCACAGGTAGCAGACAAGCAGCTCGGCTCACTTCCCAGGTAAAGCATAGGGAGTCTATAGAGCTTTGCTTTGTGCAGCAGCAGGGTTGGGCTGAGAGGCTTCCTGCGTGTTCACACCCGAACAGGCCCCTGGCTCAATTCCCTAACTCAGAGGACAGACGGAGACATTCAAGCACTGACTGCTGCGCGTCACACGGCGCGCCCCCCAGGTGCCGTCTACAGTGCTCCCCTGTGGGACTGAGAATCAAGTCCAGGGCCTCGTGCAAACTGAGGCAAGTATTCTACCCACCAAGCTCTCTTATAGACCCGAAATTTACTTTAGATGTTATCTCATTTTCCAAATTTTATAGAATGAAGTTTTTTTTTAATTTATTTTTTTGCCAAAAGGTCATACCTGAGGCCCAGCGCCAGCCTACAGATCCACTGCTCCAGGCAGTCATCCCCCAGTCCCTTTTTCTTTCTATTAGGTAGGATAGAAAGAAATTGAGAGGGGAGAGGGAGAAAGATATTGAGAGGAAAGGGGGAGCTAGAGAGGAAGAAAGATGGAAGAGGGGAGTCGGGTGTAGCACAGTGGGTTAAACGCACATGGCACAAAGCACAAAGATCAGTATAAAGATCCTGGTTCCAGCCCCCGGCTCCCCACCTGCAGAGGAGTCACTTCACAGGCAGTGAAGCAGGTCTGCAGGTGTCTGTCTTTCTCTCCCTATCTGTCTTCCCTCCTCTGTCCATTTCTCTCTGTCCTATCCCACAATGATGACAACAAGAACAACTACAACAATAAAACAAGGGCAACAAAAGAGAATAAATAAATATTTATTAAAAAAAAAAAAAGGAAAGATGAAAGAGACACCTGCAGACCAGTTTTACCGCTGGTGAGGTTTCAAATCCTCTGCAGATGGGGATGGGGGGCTTGAACCTGGCTCCTTGTGCAATGCAATGTGTGCACACAACTGGGTGAGAGTCACTGTTCAGACCCCTAAATGGAGTTTTTTTTTTTTTTTTGCCTATAGGATTATTGCTGGGGCTCGGTGCCTGCACTTTAGAATCCACTGCTCCTGGAGGCCATTTCTCTTCCCATTTGTTGCTGTTGTTTTATTGTTGTTATTGCTGCTGCTGTTGCTGTTGAATAGGACAGAGAAATAAAGAGGGCGAGAAGACAGAGAGGAGGAAAAAAAGACAGACACCTGCAGACCTGCTTCACCATTTATGAAATGACCCCCCTGCAGGTGGAGAGATGGGGCTTTAACCAGGATCCTTGCACTGGTCCTTACGCTTCACACCATGTGCACTTAATCTGTTGCGCTGCCACCCGGCCCCCTAAATGGAGATTTTTATACAACTTTCAAATGAAAAGAAAAAGGTGTCAGCTCCACCTGTCCTCGTCTGGCTCCAGAACTGCAGCACAGAGACCGACTCGTCCCTGCAGCAGGGATCAGACAGGCATTTAGGGTCACAGAAGTGAGTGCCTCTGACAGAACGGCAACCTTGTGGGGCAAGGAGGGAAGCTCAGGCTGGAGAAAGACCAGGCCACGCCAAAGGCCGAGGCTAGTGGGCACTCACCGCTGCTTGGCCTCCTTGATGCGCTTCTTGACGTCGGCCTCTCGGCGCAGGGTGATGGCGGTGTTCTGCACCTGCCGCAGCATCACCTGCAATGCACAGGAGCACAGGTGAGGGAGGGCGCGGGGGCTAATTCGTGTGTCTGTGGAGCCGGGGCCTCTCGCTTGCGCGACCTACTGATGCTGGTCAAAAATCTTTTAACTTCAAAAACAGAGAGAGAGAGAGAAAGACTAGAGGAAGGAAGATACAACAGTACTGTGCCCTACAATCCCAGTCGGTAACCTGGAAATATCCTGCCTAAAACGTCTCCTTTCAGTTCACTCAAGTGGAAAACCATGCCTACAGAATGTCTTTTTTAAAGATTTTATTTATTTACTAATGAGCAATACAGGAGGAGAGAGAGAACCAGATATGACTAGCACACGTGCTACCAGGGACCAAACTCGGGACCTCACGCTTGAGAGGTCAATGACTTATCCACTGCGCCACCTCCTAGACCACTTCTTTTTCTTCATTAATATTTATTTTAGGGAGTCGGGCAGTAGCACAGCGGGTTAAGTGCACGTGGCGCAAAGAGCAAGGACTGGCATGAGGATCCCGGTTCGAATACTGGCTCCCCATCTGCAGGGAGGTCGCTTCACAGGCAGTGAAGCAGGTCTGCAGGTGTCTGTCTTTCTCTTCCCCCCATCTTCCCCTCCTCTCTCCATTTCTCTCTGACATGCCCAACAACGACGACATCAATAACAACTACAATAATAACTACAACAACAATAAAAACAACAATGGCAACAAAAAGAAAATAAATATTAAAAAAATATTTATTTTAGGGAACTGGGAGATAGGTCACTCAAGAAAAGAACACGGTTAAGCCTATATCCATGTGGCAGACCATGCAAAGAACTTCCCAGCACTGTGGTCTCTCTCCTCTGTCTTTCCCTGCCTCTTCTACGCTCTCTGAGAAAAAAAGAAAAAGCCACCAGGGACAGTGCAACTGCACAGACCAAGTTACAGCAAAACCCGGACAGAATAAAAAAATATCAATCATATGAGGGCAGACAGTAGCTCACCTAGTGAACTACACACATCGCCACAAACCCCGGCTCGGGCCCCACAACTACAGGGAGGAACTGCAGCAGGAAGGCTCACAAATGGTGGGCCTCGCTCCTTCTCCACCGCGCCCTCTCTAGAAGGGAGAAAAAAAAAAAAAGACTGCCAGGAGCAGTGAAATCATGCAGGCACCGAGTCCCAGAAACCACACTGGGGGGAAAAAAGTCTTAGATTAAAAATCAATAAATACACAAATAAATCAGTCCTGTGAGAAAGCTTTAGGAGAAGAGAAAGAGGAGCAAGCAGTGAGTCAGAGACCAGGCTGGAATTAGCAGCGCCTGCGGTCACGTAAGTCCTGCATTCCACCAGCTGGGTTATCTCCTCAGCTTCAGCTTTCCTTCAGTCTAGAGGTGGGTCTCCACTGGACCACCTCTCAGGCTGTATTTCACCACATAGGCCCCATGGGAAGGGCGAGGAAAAGCCCCACATGAACAGTAGGTCACTGTGGAGGATGGCTGAGGACTGCTCCGAGTGGAGTGACCTCCACTTCCCTTCCTACAGCGAGGAGAACGGTCGCTGAGATACATAGCGGCTAGGAGTGCAGTTATCGCAGGATGTCCCGGCAGGGTGGGCATCTCTCCAACTGGGGAGGTGGGAGAGCTGAGGCTGGCCAGGCTGGGACGCTCAGGCACACGCGTCTGGGGGCTTACCCTGGAGTCCCGGGTGAGGTCTCCACTGAGGCGCAGCTCTAAGGCTCGAGCTTTGCTCTCTGCCTCCCGTGCCTTCTCTTCAGCTGGAACCCAGAAGAAACCCTGAGACAGAAGTCAAAGACCACAACTCCTCCCCCGCCCGCCCCAGCGCGCATAGCAGATCCCGCTGGGCAAGAAGCATGCAGTCTGGTGAGGACTCGGGGAGCAGACTCCCTGCTGTCAGTTCAGAAGAGACGAGTCAACGATTCTTCAAGAAAAACAGGCAGGAGACATGCTTTTCCATCTTTACAAATAAATCACAACGGGGCAAAACCCACCCAAGGCGACTGGACTTAAATTGTGGAATTTAACTTCACGATTAACTTACGGATTTAAAAGTCTGTTATTGACAACTACACCTCAACAAAGCTGGAAGCTGTCCAGTCCTCAGCCAATCACTCCTTAAACTACTGAGATGCCCAGTTATCTATCAGGAGAGACCTCCAACTCCAGGGTTTGAGTCAGGAATATCTATTTCATTAGGACTGAGGGCAGAGTTCACCCTGGGTAAGCCGAGGTGGCTAGGCTGCTTTAGAAAAGCCCCTCTTGAGAGCTGAAGGAAATAAAGTCCAGGCAGGGAGTCAGGTGCCAAGGGGACTGCAGCGGGGCGTGGGGGGTGGTGGTCACGCAGAGGAGCGAGAGCAGTGCTTCAGGACAGCCGCGCCGGTACTGAATGGAGTCTCGTCCCGGACCCTGCTCTGGCCCACAGCAGCGCCCTCAGGAGCCCCACCTCACCCGGCCCTCGCTCCCACACGGGACAGTTACCAATCCTGGCCACGTGTTCAGCTTTCTTCACCTCCTGCTCTGCGCGGGTCTTGAACCGACTTGACGTGTACTTGTACATCCTGAAAGGGAGAGGGGAGCCTGAGAGCCCGGCAGCAAGGAGACCCCCGAGCCCACTCCCATCAAGACAAAGCCAAGTTTATCTCAGCAGAGTCAATTCCTATTTCCCTTGCCAGCTGCCAGCACACGGCTCTGTCTGCTTTGTTTTTTCGTGCAGCTCCACCCCACTCCTTGCTGGCTTCTTTCACTCAGAGATGCCGAGAGAGCTAACAAGGCCTCGACACAGCCCCTCTAGGTAGCTGGAAGTGTGAACGTGGGCTCTCTCCCCACCCCACCTCCACCCTCTACCATCCAAGCTCAGTAGCCAACCAGGGCCTGTGCTTTGGAGAATTGTGTGCGAAGCCCCCTCAGCCTGACGCCATCAGGTGGGACACCCTTCCATATCACAGAAGTCACTCACACTCAACAGGCTTTGGCAGCCAGAGGCCACGTCTGCGCCCTCCCGAGGCACCGTCCACACTAAAGCCAACGCCGCTTACACGCCCAAGAGCAGCCGGCGCTGCAGAGCCTCCCGCCAGCATGGCTCCCACAGGGCCCCGCGGCGTGCGGCGGGGGCAGGCCCTACCTGGGCTTGTACAGGCAGCAAGAGAGCCGCTTGGTTTGCACCTTGTGCCCATGGATAAAGATCCGCATGCGAGGGTCGATGTAGAGCACGGCCGCGTAGGCGCGAAAGGAGCGTCTCTCGGGCTTCCTGGGGACGTGGGAACAGTGTGCAGCCGCCACCCACAACACACCCCACCCAGGACACAGACCCGCTCTGTGGGGCCCCTCCTTGCCTTGCGCACAGGTGCTCCCAGAGTATGGGCACATCCTGCCTCCCTGCACAGGCAGATGGCCCGACAACAGGCAACTGAGGCTCCCACCAAGCTGCCCCCCACCCCCACTGGGCTCACCAACAGGGGGGCTTGACCCTCAAGCTGGAAAACGGGGGCAAGCAGCTTCGCCCAATCTCCCTGAAGCCATCTCCTGAGCCGCTTATCCCTGAGGGGAGGCCACACTCACGTGCCCTCCGGGGAGGTCTCCGCCATCCGGATGTCCCTGGGGTCTGAGATTACATCTAGCTCTGGCTCTCCATTATCCATGAGTTTGAGGTTGAAGATGATCACCAAAGTTCCTGGGGAGCAGAAACTGTGTTTGCTGCCAGGCGCCATGGACCAGCCCCACGTTGCTCATGGCCCCAGAGCCTCCAGATCTGGGAGGCTGCAGGTGCAGTCTACTCACCACTGTCCCCAGGAATCTTCATGAACTGGGCCATCACTTCCTCCTCGTTGTGGAAGGGAGAGTACTTGTAGATGAGCTCTGTCTCGATGGCAAACTTCTCTGTGTTGTCTGTGACAGGGTCTCGGCTCCGAACATTCCAGGTAGGCAACGGGACTATTACCTGTAGGTCAGTACGGGCACGTAATCTGAGGAGGCCCCAGAACAGCCTTCCTCCAAAAAAAGCAGATCCAGAGACAAAGACATAGTTCAGTGAGTAGAGTGGCTCCCTTTGCCTATGGAGAGCCCCCTAGCACGCAGGCGGCACGGCACACACCAGGGGACGCGCCAGTACTGTGGCATCTTCTGCCTCACTCTTTTAGGGCCTCTCAGGATCTGCAAAAGCAGTGTCCTGGCTGGGATGTCCCTGGCCTTGCCCCTGAGGAAGATGTATTCCCAGCATCTGGTGTCTGAAGAGACTCGCAAACTAAACCTAGTCGCTCCACTCCAAGTATTTATCCTCGGAGAACCACTTGCACATACGCACCAACAAGCCTGTGAGAACAACACAAGCGCCCACGCCCAAGCTGGCGATGTGAACAAAGGTGTTTCTACAGTGCAGTGTGACAAACGGCGCCCGACATCAACACGGACACGGTGGCCCCTGAGAGGGCTTGGGTAGACAACTGACGCCAGAGCCAGTCTCTGTCTCTCATGAAAAATACAGAAATGAATTTCAAAACATAATCTACACAAGAGAAGAAAAATCCCAAAAAGAAAATCCCACGGTTTATAAAATTCACACACAGACAAAATGGAACTACCAGTCAAGACTCCAACACAGACAACAAGTCACAGAGGAAAGCAAGAAGGAGCATCACAGAAGTGACCGGATGGGGCCAGGCGAGGGCACACCCAGTTGGGACACACACATCACCACGCACAAGGACCTGGGTTCAAGCCCTCACCCCCCCACACACACTTGTAGAGGAGAAACTACATAGTGTTGAAGCAGGTCTGCAGGTGTCTTTCTCTCGCCTGCTCTCCCTTCCCTACCCCATCCCTCTCAATTTCTCTTTGTCCTATCAAATAAAAGAAAAAAAATATAAAAGGAAAAAAATGGCTGCTAGGAGCAGTAGATTCATAGTGCAGGGCCCCGGTCCTAGTGGTAACCCTGGCGGCAAAAATAACTAAACAAGGGCGTGGAGGAACACGACATAACTACACAAACAAGGGAGTGGAAGAATACTGTAGTCCTCCAGGTGCCGAGGAACACGACAGGCCAAGGACACCTGGGACTACAGTATCAGTCCGCGGTGTAGACCCAGTTTTCAATTCTTTTCTGCACTGGACATTGCTTTTATACCAAAGCACTCTCAGCTCTGGCTTGTGGCAGTGCTGGGGGATGAACCTGGGGCCTTTGGTACCTCAGGATTTTTGCCTATCATGCTATCTCCTTAACCCACGGCATCTGGTTTAATACACACTTCCACATGTGGAATTTAACTTTATGATTAAGCTACGACTTTAAAAAGTCTATGATTGACAACTACACCCCAACAAAGCTGGAAAGAAACCCTATCTCAACTTCTCAAGTCCCTGTCCTCTCCCCAGCCAGCGGCACTCAACCCAGGAGAGCGGCTTGAGGCAGTGCAGATTCTGATCAGCCCCGGGGAACAAGAGTCCATTCTCACAAAAGCACAGGCTAGGAAGCTCGTAGGACTGCAGGACTCTCTCTACTCCGTTTGACTGTTCTGAGAAGCTGCACGCCCACAGTAATCAGCCCGGGGCTGGTCTGGACGCATTCCTCTCCAGCTGAAAATGAGCTTATTCTGAGAGCTTGGCTGGGTTTACACTGGAATACAATCCAAAACAGTGACCTTCAGCACCAAGTAAGGGGAAAATTTCAATCTAGCCTTCTCACCGGAGCTGAGCTCCATCTGTGTCCTGTGGATCCACGCCTCTCTCCGCCCTCACTCCCTCCACAGCTGGGTGCCAGAGGGCTCACAGGCCTCGGCGTGGTCACAGCACACTTCTTTCCTTTCCGTGTCCTAGACTGCCGTCTCCCTCACTGACTCTGCCTGGATTCTGGGTCCTTCCCATGCTACATACTCAATCCTACCAAGTGTCCTGGAGTCCATGCTCCACACCAGGCCTCGTTTTCTGAATCCAGAACAAAACATGCAACCTTGCTCTCCAAAATGTCCCGCTTCCATTCTTCCCCATCCTCGCCCTCCTCCACTGGCCGAGCAGCTAATCTGTGGGTCCTACGTCCGAAAGGGATGGCCATCTGTGCCTCTCACTGCCAGGCTCTCACCAGTTCTACCACGATACCTGAACTCCCCGCCCAGAAGCACATGCATCTTCTTAAAGGAGACGCGTTCCACACCCTCAGTCCCCATAGCGGCTGCTCTCCATGACGGCCACATTCCAGCAGTGCCTCACCAACCTCTCTCCAGGTCCCAAGAGACCACTTCCCGTGACTCGGGCACCCTCTGGCAGCTCTCCTGCTCCACCAGACGCAGGCTCCTCTCCCTCCAAGCCCACTGAGTCAATGAGTGCACACTCACCAGCGCAGAAAGCACACCGGGCCTGCCGCTGGGAGGCACAGAAAGCCCTTCAAGCGCAACAGGCTCTAATTTACCGCACGGTTTAAACAAGGCCAACAGAGGTGGAATCGCAGGTAGCCGGGTGACAACATCAGAACGAACTGGGGATTCCACTGCCCGCTTATGTGCCAGGCTTGGGTCGCTCCCTGCAGACCCAGCCTCAGCTGGGTCGCTCCCTGAGACCCTCGCTCAGCTCCGGCCTCAATTTCTCACTCACGAAGATAATGAAGAGTCTATGTGGGAAGCTGGAAGGTGGCTTGCCTGCTACAGCACACACAGCCACGTGCAAGCAAGGCTCCAGGTTAAGTGCTCGACCACCACACGGAGCACCTGCAGGAGGAGCGCCAACACAGAGAAGCGGTCCTGCAGTGCCTGGCTGTCTGCTTGTCAGCCTCCATCTGGCGGGGGGAAGTTGCCTCCAGGAACGGTGGACTCGGGCAGGCACTAGGCCTCAGTGAAAACCCCGGCGAAAGAGAGAAAAGAAGGGAGGGAGGGAAAGGGGAGGGGCCGGGTGGTGGCGCATCTGGTTGAGCGCACATGTTACAGTGCGCAAGAAACTGGGTTTGAGCCCCAGTCCCCACCTGCAGGAGGAAAGCTTCACAAGTGGTGAAGCAGGGCTGCGGGCGTCTCTGTCTCTCTCCCTTCCCTCTTGATTTCTGACTGTCTCTATCCAATCAATAAATACAGATAATAAAAAAAAATTTTTTTTTAAAGAAAGTCTTTAAAAAGAGAGAGAGAGAGAGGAGGAGGAGGAGAATAGGAAAGGAAGGCCTATCTAGTGGTCCTGGTGGTGGCACAGTGCCTTAAGCACTGACTGGACTCTCATCCTTGACATCCTGAGTTTGATCCCCAGCATCTATCCCATGTGCCAACGTGATGCTCATGTTTAATTTCCTCCTCACACTAATAGATCTTTTAAAAGGAAGGACGAGAGACAGGAAGGGCGGGAGGGGAAAGAAAGGAACAAAGAGGGAGAGGACGAACACACACCCACGGAAGGAAAGCAAGAGGTCCACAAGTCAGGCTGGGCAAGCACGGCCTCAACTGACAACAGCCCAAGGGGAGAAGCACACCTCTTCATCACCTGAAAACCGCCTCCCTCTGACTGACAAGTTGTGAAATCACAAGTCTGCATGCGTGAGGCTTCATCCTGGCAGCGTGGGCACCAGACACCAGCTCAGCCCAGGGCCCTCCACACGCTCACCTGCCTCACTGTGCCCTTGCCGGTGGCTTCGGATATAGGCGCCTGGAGCAACGTGTCTCCTCAGAGACATTCCACAAAAGAAGGATGAGCCGCGGTGTTACTGCAGCTGTGGCCTCCACCCGGCACCGAAGCCCCGAATACACCCCCAGTAAAGTCACTCTCCACAATGAGTTCAGGCTGCAGATCTAGGGTGCTGCCACTCACTGCCCCCACTCTCAGACACAGAACAAGCGCTCTCCCAAAACCTGAGATCACACCCACTTTCCTTTTCACAGAGAGATCCGGACCAAGACGATGCGGCATGGCCACTTGACCGTGACAATGGACTTACTTCATCAATGCCTTCCTCCTCGTGAAAGGTCCGAGAGAGGAAGAGGCAGGTCATGGTATCTTCCTTCTTGGTGAAGAGGATGAAGTCCTTCCCAATGCGCATTGAGCCCCTGAAGGGGAAGCAGAAACCGGTTATTTTCCCAGGGTACACAGGTTCGGCTGAAAGGAGCCAAGCCCCACCTGGGTGGGGGGGGGGGGGTGGGCCTGCGACTGCGATGCCGTGGGGGTGCTGTCCTAAAGGGAGGTCTCCCTGGACCTTGGGGGTCCGAGCTGTGGAGACAGCCCTCACTTCCTGTCCCAACAGCCACTTCCACTCTCGCATGAGCCTCACTCCTTCCGTGGAACCTTCTCAACCACCACACAGGGCACACGCAACATCGCCGGTCCCTTCCCAGCCCACTGGCACAAAGGGAACGCGTACCCCTGATGCCCACCCCGGCTGCGCCACCACCAGCTTTCGCCTCAGTGACTATGCCTTGAGCACGTCATCTCCCAAGCTGTCCACATTAAGCTCCCATCCTGTCCTCCCTTCTCAGAAACACCCCCCCACCCCCCACTGGATGGCAGCACCAGAGACAGCCAAGTCCTCACAAAGACTCAGACCTGAGGACTCATCCAAAAGTAGGTGCGGGGTTCGGGCGGTGGCGCAGTGGGTTAAGCGCACGTGGCGCAAAGCACAAGGACCAGCATAAGGATCCTGGTTCAAGCCCCCGGCTCCCCACCTGCAGGGGAGTCGCTTCATGTAAGTAAGAAAGGCAAGGACCGTGCAAGGATCCCAGTTTGGGGCCCTGCAGGGGGGTCACTTCACAAGCAGTGAAGCAGGTCTGCAGGTGTCTCTCTTTCTCTCTCTCCCATCTTCTCTCAATTTCTCTCCTATGCAAAAAAAAAAAAAAAAAAAAAAAAAAAATGGAAGAAAAAAAAGGCCTCCAGAAGCAGTGGATTCCTAGTGCAGGCACTGAGCTCCAGCGATAACCCTGGAGCAAAAACAAAGGGGGGGTGGTAAGCATACAGAGCAGCCATCTCGGTCACAGTTTTCAGAGGCTTATTATGACCTGCAGCTATCTTGTGCGTCAGAACTGTTGCGTCAACCTTACGTATGTATGCTTAGGATGCTGGCCCCTGCTTCTGGATGAAACCAGCTTATGGGAACTGTGCCTCCAAGCTGACTTCCACAAAACACAAAGGTTAAAAGAGTCAAGTGCTTCCTTCCTTGCTGGCCACACGAAGCAGAGGAGCCAGCCGGGCCAGCCCAGGCCTTTCTGGCAGCGGGAGGCACTGGTGGGGACAACCTCCTCCACACTGAACAGGGCTTTGCAGCTCGCTCCTGCAACCTGCGGGCTGTATCTCCTTAGTTCCCACGCACCCCAGGGAGGAGAGGGAGGAGAGGGGGGAGAGGTGGCGGGAAGCCTCAGGGCGCTCCAGAGTACAAGTCGCCCGACTGCAGGGCAGAGAAAGGAAGCGGCGGCAGGGAACGCCCTGTCCTGGGGCTGCCCGCTCCTCCTGTGTGGGGCTCCTCTCATGGACAGGACAATTTCAGCGTGCTCCTTTCCTCGCTGAAGCGTACCGGAGGTAAAATAAGGCATGCTATTATCATCTTGCTTTCTGTCGCAGCTGGCTCTTGCCCTAATTTGGCAAAAACTCTCCCTTTGTGCCTTTCTTCCATCTTTGATCCTGACCTTGGAGGCTGAGGAGCACACTGACAAACACCAGCGCTCTGCCGCATTCTCAGCACAAACCGTTTCCTCCCGGAACTCACGGTTAACTTCTAAGTGGCTTCAGGATGACCAGACTCAGAACACCAGATGGCGCCAGTGTGCTCATGCGGGCACGCAAGGCCCCGCACACTCCTTCGTGACTCGCTGCTGCATGTCAGACTCTGAGCTGCTTTTTTTTTTTTTTTGGCCTCCAGGGTTATCAATGGAGCTCGGTGCCTGCACTACAAATCCTCACACTGGTCCTTGCGCTTCGCGTCCTAAGTGTGCACTTAGCCCACTGCGCTACTGCCCAGCCCCCTAAACTGCCGTGTTCTAATCAGGGGTACATGCACTCAGAGGGTAAAAGCCGTGGCTTGCCCGGGGCCAGAAAACTAATAAAGCCAGAGGTGGAGGCTGAACTACAATCTGGGCAGGACAGCAGACTTTCCTCATCACAGTAACTCCAGGAGACCTTAGTTAAATCCAGGGGTACTGGATGGCGGAGCACTTGGTTAAGCGCACACGTTAGTGTTGGAGCCCTTGGTCCCGGTCTCCACCGGCAGGAGGCAAGTCTCACAAGTGGTGATGCACACCGTGCTACAGGTGTCCCTCTCTTCCCTCTACCTCTCCTTTCCCTCAATTTCCCTGTTTATTATTGGATAGAGACAGAGAGACTGAGAAGGGATGGGGAGATACAGAGGGAGAGACACCAGAAGCACCAGAGGAACTTAGGAAAAGAGTCCTGGTAACAGCACACACCACGACATGGGCAGGAATGTAGCGCAGAATGACCTGAGAAGAAAACTAGAGGCCACCCAGCCAAGGAGGTAATGTGATGGCTACAGGGTCGGACTTAAACACTCTGGTTTTTGTTCTGTGTGTCTTGTGCTAATACATTCCGGAAAGAAAAAAAAAGTGTGTGGGGGGGTAGTATAAAGGTTATACAAAGAGAATCTTATGCTGAGGCTCTAAAGTCCCAGGTTCAATCCCCCATACCACCATCAACCATCAAGAGATGAGCAGAAACCAGGCTAGGCTAGGCATATTTCAAAGCAATGGAGAAGCTGAATTAGAACTCCTGTTACTACTGGGGTTTCCTTTTGGGGGAGGAAAACACAAAGAGAAACCAGGCTAGGGCTCTCAGAGCAACGAGAAAGCCTAACGCTTGCGCTACCTGGAAGGTGCTATCATCCTAACTTACAAAGAAGAAGCGGGGCTGAGGTGGGTTCTGAAATCTGTTCTGCCTGACTGAAGTGAGAAGAGCAATGGCTCTCTCTGCGTGAGAGGCCAGGCTCACGGCTCACCTATCTGTGCAGCTGTCCACTTGCAAGTCACCAACCCTCAACCTCTCCCTCCAAAAGTGTGGATAGTAATTCCGACTACCGTAGGCCTAGTGTGCAGATCCTACAGGACCGGCCAAGTCGCATTTCTAGCACAGCGCTGCCACATGGAAAATCCATGTATGGCCATTCGGTTCCTGTCCTAAGACACATGGGCCATGCGCCAGGCTCCTGGTGTCCCAAGAAGTTCCACTTATCCCCATACTCCCAAAGCTTTCGAGGTGTGACTGAAGCTGCAGACTGACCAATCTCACCCCCCCACCACCACGTTTCCACATCAGACAGGAAGCATGACTCAGTTCACTTGTACCAACGCCAACTCCACTAACTCCTATTCCATCCAAAGGTATGTGCAGCTGGAAGTGAGCATTTCAGAAATAGAAATCTTTCTCTTGGGGCTTCACTCAAAACCAGAACAACACATTCCAAACACGTGGGAACAACCAAGGGCAGAAAGAGAAACGCCAAAGTGTTTGAAGACATTAGGTATGTCCCTGTCACAGGCTCTAGAGGCACAAGCACTCGGTCTCTAGTCATCGGTGCTGGGCACAAAGCATGGAGTGGAGCTCTCTGAAGCCAGGCCCTGGCAATCTCAGAAAAGAAAAGCAGCATTCACATCCTCAAACACTAGGTAAATGCCAGGCTTTCCAAGAGCGGGTGTGTTCAGGGTGGTGCGGCGGGAGACAAAGCCAGGCTTTTCAACCGGAGGAGTGGTACTGTTTTAGGGCTCAGAGCCGCGAGGAAAGTTCAGACAGCTGCCCTTTTCAGGATGGGAGGGCCACTGGCTGGACTAGACAGTCTAAGTCACAAACCATCACTCCTTTCATAGCTTTCCTCCATTTTTAGAGACACGGTGATGGAGGAGAAAGCAGGAAAAGGGGGTGACAGAAGGGGTGTCCTGTAATCTTTGTCTCGAATCCTAAGACGAGCTTCTGGTGTACTCACGACTTAAGCCCGTTCCCATACTGCCCGATCTGAGTGGACTCGGGTGTCCGCTTGGCTGACTTCCCAAACTGGATCACACTGGCAGCATCACCTGAAGGGGCAGGCACAGATCAAATCAACACTATGTCTCCTTCCCAGGCTGCTCCAATACGCAAAGATCCAACCCTCGTTAAACCCAGGCGGTACTGGATGGTGGTGCGCTTGGTTAAGCGCACACATTAGTGTTGGAGCCCTTGGTCCCCACCTGTAGGAGGGAAGTTTTGCAAGTGGTGACGCACACCATGCTATAGGTGTCTCTCTCTTTCACTCTTATCTCTCCCCTCTATTTCTCTCTTTAATTATTTATTACTGGATAGAAACAGAGAAATTGAGAAGAGATAGGTAAATACAGAAGGGACACCCGCAGACCTGCTTCGCTGCTCGTGAAGCTTTCCCTGTGCAGATGGGGGCCAGGGGCTTGAACCCAGGTCCCTGTGCTCTGTAATGTGTATGTGTAACCAGGTATGCCACCCCTCGTCTATCTTTATCAAAAACAAATACATACATATATATTTAAAACGTATAGGGTAAAAAATAGAAACAAATCCACAAAGGGATATATGTCTACTGAAAACCTCTATCCAGGGATTCACAACCTTGTTGCAAACCAGAGGTGTCCCTGACTGACCCATTAAATGGACCAAAACCCCTGTGGCCTGGTTCTGCCACAGAGCATGGCAACAAGGTGAGGGTAGGCCTCTGTAGTTTCAGCTCCAGGAGGTTGCAAAAGCTAATAAATAGCGACATCAAGGACCAGGTAATGTGAGTGACCTTGGCTTCACTACTCAGAGCCCACCATCTCCCCTGTGAGGACAAGACCTGACAATGGCGCTGGTGGAATTAAGCCTGAGCTGCTTTGACAGACTTCTCTCCCCGGGTGGACTTTCTAGTCACAACAGAAAGATAAGTAATAAGCACTTCACAGAAGCATGATTATCTTATCACTTACTTGGATCCATTCCTGCTCCATCATCCAAAAAGCAAAGCATAAAACCTCCTCGAAGGTCTTCTCGCCTTTCTGTAAAAAAAGACATGACTGTCACTTGTTGGCTGTAATTCACCAAGGTTGTCAACAGAGCTATGATCAGAGTGGCCCAATCTGAAGCTGGGTCCAAACGTCAGCTCACGGACCGAGCTAGCGGGAGCTACAAAGCAGAGCCGCAGGGAGCAATCCCACCAAAGATCTCCAAGGCCTTCAGTTCCTGACAGTGCTTGAGAGGAGGGCACACCAGGGCAGCATCTAGTCACGCCAGAACCTGATACAGTCTTACACACCTTGGCATACTCTTGCCCCTCTTCTTGTGAATTATTTCCACCTCTGCCCTCCACTAGGGACATGGACTCCTACTACACACTGAACCTGTCACACTGCTCAAATTCAACAAGGAACCTCTTTATGGACTAGCAAGCACCGGAGCCATCACGTCAGACATGCAGTTGTTCCCTAACAGTGTGTGTGACCATCCTCAGTCTAACCACAGTTCCTGGGCTCACTGCTATGGCCCTTAACGGTGCATGGGGTGTGAGGGCCGCCTGCCAGGCCCGCCTGAGTGAGAACAAGTCTTCTGATACGTGGACACAGAGCAGCCATGGCAGTTCCCGCCCGGCTGGCAGGAAGGGGCGAGTGTGAAGGGCCTCTCACAGCAGCCAAGTCTGCAGTGACAGTGCTCAAAAGTCAGGTACAGTTAGGAGGCGGACTCTGGAATTGTCCCAATGTGGGAAGGGGCCGAGTAGAGCTTCCTAGGTGCCTTTTACCCTGGTGCTGCTAAGGAGGGGCTCAGGGGGAGCAGCCCGGGTCCTGGGATCGAGAGGGCACGTCCACTGAAAGGATGTTCTGTGAGGGAGCAGTGGGAACAAGCCTGGGCTGCTTTGGGACCTAAATCCTCACTGAGGATTATCTGAAGTCTCCCCAGAGCTACAAAGTTCACTGATTCTGTATAACTCTTCAAAGTTGAGGAATTCTCAGTGTGAAATGTTCTTTGTCCTCCCTTCCCGCTGAAGATTCAAGGGAGTCATGACCTCTTTCTGCTAAACGAAGTGATTAGTGAAACTTGAAATGCTATTTCAGAAGTAACTGTAAATTTTCAAATATCACTCAGTGCTCAGAAGGCTAAACTTTGCTGAAACATTAAAAAGTCATCCTTCAAAGTCCAGGGGCAAGGATCTTCCTACAAGTACCACTACTGGTGGATAAGAAACCTTCTCCTGTGGTAGCCCCTTATCAGCATACAGAGAATTCAAATGAGCTCTGACTAACAGGATTAAGGGCGAGAAAGTTTCAAAGAGGCTATAAAATATCTTTCTAAAGGAAACGATGTGTTACACAGACACTATCATACAAGCGGGTAAGAGAAGCTCTAACTCTAGCCGAGTCATGCTGTACACTAAGCCACAAAACACCTTGGCTTTGGGAGTTAGAAACTGGCTCAAGGGGTCAGGAAAAACTAGCTGGTCAGGTAAACCTCAAGCCTTACTGCACAAGAGCCAGGGCTGGAGCCACTCACACCACTTGGAAGCACCAAACACGGCACCAAGAAAAGCTTCACGGCCCATGAGAAAGGTGATGGTGCATATCTGTCTGTCTGTCTCTCTCTTTCTCTCCCCCCATTTCCTCTTCCTTTCTCCATCTGAGCTTTAAAGGGATTAAAAGAGTGCTTGAGGTTGGAATGTGACAAAGCAGGTACAAAGTCCCAGCTCCAAAATAAAAATAGCCTCCAGGAGCAGTGGATTCGTGGTGCAGGCACCAAGCCCAGCAATAACCCTGGAGGCCCAAAATAAATAAATAAATAAATAAATAAATAAATAAATAAATAAATAAATGCCATTGGTTGTTAGAAGGATGAAGTGTCCAGGAGACAGCTTAGCGGTTATGCAAAAGACTATCACCCGAAGCGCTGAGGTTCCAGGTTGAGGGTGGGGGGAATTACCGTGCGTGAAAATACAGAAGGGAAGCTTCACAATTAGTGAAGCAGGTCTGCAGTTTCTTTCCCTCTCATTGTCTATCTCCCCCCTCAATTTCAATCTGTTCTGCCAAGTTAGAAAATAAAAATTAAAAAAGAAAAAAAAAAAAGGGAAAATGCCTACCAGAGTGGTGTATTCATCATGCAGGTACCGAGCCTCAGTGATAACCCAGGTGGCAATAAATAGTAATAATATATTAATAATAATAATCTGACTTACCTGCATAAATATCTATTCTGGTGGCATCAGCATCTCTACAAAATGAAAACACAAGATATCAAGATTGTAAATGAGAATATGAAGTGTCAACCATCAAAAATAAGTATTTTGAATGAGATGCATACTATTTCTATTTTCAGGAATTCTAGGATTTTTTTACTTGACATTTTTTCCTACAAAACACTTCTTAAGTTCAGTGAGAGAGCCTGGCTATGTTTTCAAATAGATTTCACAGTGAAAACATCAAGAAGATAAAAACATCTTCCTGGGAGTCAGGCGGTAGCGCAGCAGGTTAAGTGCAGGTGGTACAAAGCGCAAGGACCCTGGGGATCCTGGTTTGAGCCCCCGGCTCTCCACCTGCAGGGGAGTAGTTTCACAAGTGGTAGAGCAGGTCTGCAGGTGTCTATCTTTCTCTCCCCCTGTTCCTCTCTCCATTTCTCTGTCCTATCCAACAACATCAATAGCAACAACAATAACTACAACAATAAAAACAAGGGCAACAAAATGGAATAAATATTTTTTAAAAGCTACCTATATACACAGTAAAAAAATAAAAAGACCCAAATCTGTGTTTCATTCAACTGCAGTCATAAAAAGATGTTCTAGTAACATTTCTACTTTTCTCCTCACCTAAGACAAAAAAATAAAACAACCTGCCACAAAAAAAAAAAAAAAAAAAAAAAATCAAGTCCCATGGTAGACACACTACAGGGCGCAAACTAACTCATTAGCCCATAAGGTTACGTTCCGTAACCTAGAAAGGAAGTTAGGGCAACCATCAGGCTCCAGCCACCAGCTGAAATATAAGGTCAGTTAGTCCTCGTGGAAGACAGCCACAAGACCTGAATCAGTCCAGTTCTGCCTAGTGCGGGCAAGAACACAAAGCACACCAAGTCTCACTGGTTTTCAAACGCAAATACTGTCCACTCACATTCCTACTGCTGTGTCTTATTTTCACACACAAGAGAACTGCAAATGTGTGCATGTGTAGTGCTACGCCCTTCAGGAACCTCCACTTTACCACAATACACGTTATACTTTCACTAACTTGAACATACAAGCAGATTCAAAAGCAGTTCCAAGAAGCTACATTATTCAATGAACGAATGTAAAACTGAATCAACCAACGCTGAAACAGAATTTTCTGGTTAAGCTTATGAAGAAGCACCCTTCTACCAGTGTGATAACTGACAGCATACACTGGAAGGAAAGCTATCAGCAGGCTCTTTAACTGGAAACCATTCCGAAGTGAGTCTATTGTCAACTCTCCTGTGCTCTTGTGACACGAATCACCCAACACTTGGCAGCCCACAACGTTCATGAAATTTTACATTCACGTTCAGAAAAGGTCGAGACAGTATTTTCACAAAAAGAACCTCTGGGCTTTGTTATTTGTGTCGAGCAAATCTTGCACAGTAAGAAATACTTCATCTTCCATCACTAAGAACTCTGTAAATTCTCTGTAAGGGACAGGGGTACATAGCATAATGGTTATGCAAAGACTCTCATGCCGGAGGCTCCTAAGTCCCAGGTCCATCCCCCACCACAGTAAAGGTGTGATCTCTTCCAAATTCAGCTGCTAACAATGAGAATTGCTTTCACCATCTGCAGTCCTTTGACAACAGAATATTTACCTTGGAGAGAAAGCGCTCTGGCAGAAGTTTAAACAGAATACATGGTGTGCTATCCTGGTAACACAAAGTAAATCACAGCATGTCTGCTCCATTAATTTGGTTCTTAAACATCTATATTAATTCCCTGTTCCACTACAATTACCTGCTTCTAATACACAATGGAAGAGTTTTGGAGGTCAGAAGTTCACTATTGTTGGCAAGTGCACAGATAGGATTACAGCTAATCAAGTAAAGAAAGTGTCAACTAGTAGCCTATTTAGTGTACCTTGTGGGAAAGGAGTCTCTTGGGAGCTGCACCACTAAAGCACGGCCATCCCAATTCATCAGGGAACAAGGGTCATGACCGTCCACAAAGTTTTAAGTGTAAGACTGTACGTCTTAGTGACCCATGCAAGGATTCGGGCTCAAGCCCCCAGTTCCCCACCTGTAGGAGGGATGAGTCACAAGCAGCAAAGCCCGTCTGCAGGTGTCTCTCTCCCCCATCTCCCCACCTCTCTCAATTTCTCTGTCTTATCCTATAATGTGGAAAAAAAGATGGCTGCCAGGAGCAGTAGATTCTAGTGCTGAGCCCCAGCGATAACCCTGGAGGCAAAAGACAAAAAGACTAAGACACATACCTTGCATTATCAACCAGTTCAGCAAGAGCACCAAACAAGAATTCATGAGTAGTTCTGAAAGGATAAAGACTGGAAGTTAGCAAAAGAATTATAGAATTGAACTAAACATACCAACAAAAAGTCAAGATTTTAAAATGTTAACATTTAAAAAAAACCTAAGAACATTTTTATTGGCAATTTTTTAAAAATATTTTTATTGATTCCCTTTTGTTGCCCTAGTTGTTTTACTGTTGTAGCTATTAGACAGAGAGGGGGAGAGAAAGATAGATACCTACAGACCTGCTTCACTGCCTGTGAAGCGACTCTGCTGCAGGTGGGGAGCCGGGGGCTAGAACTGGGATCCTTATGCCGATCCTTAAGCTTCACGCCACATGCGCTTAACCCACTGTGCTACCGCCCAACTCCCTTTTATTGGCAATTTACATTTCTGAAAGTAAATTCTCTACAATTCAAGGCTTTCCACGCTTGCTAATCCTCGCTGTGATAAGCAAGACCTGCTATTTGGTCAGCAGCAGTTCTTCATAAAGATTTACTGTTCAATGAGAAAGAAAGGCAGACTATCACTCTAGCATTTGCAATGCCAGCTATCCTACTTGGGACCTCATGCAGGACAGCCCAATGTTTACCCACATCACCTCCAGGGTATAAGGTCTTCCTAGTCTTACTCCCCCCTATACACACACCTAAATATGAGAGAGAAGTAGAGAGAGAACCAGAACATCACTCTAGCACATGATGCCAGAGATTTAACTCAGTTAAGAGTCGTATGTGGGGAGTTGGGCGGTAGTGCATTGGATTAAGCACACATGGCGCGAAGCTCAAGGAGTGGCACAAGGATCCCGGTTCAAGCTCCCGGCTCCCCACCTGCAGGGGAGTCGCTTCACAGGTAGTGAAGCAGGTCTGCAAGTGTTTGTCTTTCTCTACCCCCTCTGTCTTCCCCTCCTCTCTCCATTTTACTCTGTCCTATCCAACAACAACGACATCAATAATAACTACAACAATAAAACAACAAGGGCAACAAAAGGGAATAAATAAATACATACTTAAAATAAAAACTCTTTCCTTGCGCCACAACAGAAGCCAACATGCTAGGAAAAAAAAAAAAGTCATATGTTTTACATACTGCACTGTCTCCCAGGCCAATTTGGAAATATCCTTAGGGTATAAGGAAACTCATTCTGAACCGTTTAAAGATTCCTAGCTAAAAAGAAAAAAAAAAAAAAAAAAAAGCTATCTGTGTGTTAAGTTCTTTTTCATTAGTCACACTCTGCCTAGAAAACGGCTGTATTTTATGCCTTGTTGCTTTAACCAGGTGTCACTTTCTGCCATCGCTAAGCATGCTTAAGGACAATTGCCAGCATTTTGCTGTACCTATGCTCAAGTATGATGTGCTGATGAGAAATAAACCCATCTGCATCCGTGTAATATAAAAGGAAACACCTTCCACATAAAAGTGAAGAAAATGATTCATTTCTCTTTTTTTTTTAATTTTATTTATTTACTCTTTTGTTGCCCTTGTTGTCTTTATTGATGCTGTAGTTGTTGTTGTTCTTGATGTCGTCATTGTTGGATAGGACAGAGAGACATGGAGAGAGGAGGAGAAGACAGAGAGGGGGAGAGAAAGATAGACACCTGCAGACCTGCTTCACCGCCTGCAAAGCGACTCCCCTGCAGGTGGGGAGCCAGGGACTCGAACTGGGATCCTTACGCAGGTCCTTGCGCTTTGCGCCACCTGCGCTTAACCCGCTGCGCTACCACCCGACTCCCAATGATTCATTTCTTGACTCTCTTTGTTTTTTAAAAAAATTTTTTATGAATAAGAAACACAGGACAGAAAGAACCTGGCATCACTCTGGTACATGTGCTGCTGGGGACTGAAACTTGAGACCTCATGCTTGAGAGTCCACCTCCCAGACCAAACTGACTTTCTCTGATTACAGAAACAAGTCCAAGTTTCACTTCCACAGTTCCCCCAAAAGCACAAAAGTTGGGAGTGATCTCCTCAGGCCTTTATTAAAACTAATCCCTTCAGACTTTCAACAGCCACCGCCCTGTTTGGGAAGCCGCTCAGCATCTGGGCTGAAGAAACACACAGCCGCCATGCTGTTCAGATGAACACAGTGTCTATGCACAAACTGTCCCCTTACATTCTCCAAACACTCTTCTACTTGTGCTATTTCCCCTATCCGTTTTCATTATAGGTAAAAGCAGCATGTAGCCCGAGAACCACCTTGATACTGACTTTTCAAGTATAAAATTAGAAAGGCACATATATTACAATCGACTTTTTCTAAAATAGCCAGATTATTTCACTTTATTTTTTTTAATATAAAGCTTAAGTCAATAAAGCAAAAATTTATTAAAAAATTGGAATGAAATGTGCTATTAAATAGTAATGCAAAAACTATAATCACTAAACTGTTTAAAACAAACTGCAAAATACTAATTTACTAATGC
The DNA here is from genome assembly GCF_950295315.1 of Erinaceus europaeus. Taxonomy (NCBI): domain Eukaryota; kingdom Metazoa; phylum Chordata; class Mammalia; order Eulipotyphla; family Erinaceidae; genus Erinaceus; species Erinaceus europaeus. The sequence goes on along the minus strand of NC_080167.1, from coordinate 1,472,215 downwards.
CCAAACTATCATTTCAAGTAAATATTCCAATTTTTGCAAATGCAAATTTTGAATCAAAATGTCCCAAGTTCTTAGAATTTGAAGAACTTCCTTCTGTGAGATCCGTGAACGAACACGTGTTGTTAATACAGTGGTAACCCAAGAGAAATGTTTTAACAAAAAAGTAGATGTTTTATATCCAACTAGCTTAGAAATAAAAGTTCAAACTCTTATCATAGTCCATTTTTATTTAACTTTAATTAATCCAAATTATTTTACATGAGAAGAAAAAAGCCAAGTTCTTAAAAAATTTTGTTTAAACTACATAAAATACTCACAGCTTTAAGGAAAATATTGCCGTCTTTGGGCTCCAGGCTGAGAGCACACTTCCCTTGCACAAAGACCCAGCTTAGCCCCAGGCCACCACATGGGAGCACTGTACAAAAGCACTTCATCGGCAGCGCTGGTAGCTTCTCTCCTCTCTAGGTCTACCTCTCCTCCTCTTGTCCTCAACCTCTATCTGTGGGGGGTGGAGGGAGGACTATTTGCCACATGTGCGACCCGGGTTGAAATCCAGCCCTCACCACACTGAAGGTAGCATCAGGGCCGTGGCTTCTTTCCATCTCTCTCTCTAGAATAAGATCCAAAAAAAGGAAGAGGAAAAAATGCTGAATATGCTCAACTGACAACTCACCAGAAGCAGTGGAAACATGAAGGCATGAAGCCTCACCCAAGAGCCAGTGGCAAAAATCAGTATGTCTCCAGAATCCATACTTAAACACTTGATATTCTCAATTGGAAGAAAAAGTATCCTGTAGAAGGCTGGGAAATATACAGCCCGCAGGTCATATTATCTGGCCTGGCGAGATAAATCTAGGAGCTTTTTTTTTTTTTACAGCAACATTAAGTGCTAATTTTTAAGTTGATGGTTTTGTACAGCCCAAGAATGATGTTATAAATATCTAAATGGCCCCTGGCAGAAAAAGGTTCCCCACCCTGGCTATAAATGAGAGGCTGCAAGCCAGTTTGTCCACACCACCTGGTAGGGCACACACCTCCCCACATGTGAAGGTTTGGTTTTGAGCCCAGACACCACCACATGGAAGATTCCATGAGCAGCACTGCCTGGTATCTCTCCTTTCCTCTCTAATGATGGAAGAAGAAAATTGGCCAAGGGACAGCTGGTGACCTGTGGTGATATACATATGGAGGAAAATAAAAAGGGAAGGAATATAAAATTTTAAAACTAAGATAAGCTGCTAAAAACAATATCAAGTTAAACTTTAACCTTAAGAAAAACAATCGGAAAAAAAAATTGGGTAGGGGAGACAGCATAATAGTTATGCAAACAGACTCTCATGCCTAAGTCTCCCAGGTTCCAGGTTCAATCCTCAGTGCCACCAATGTGTGTGTGTGTGTGTGTTTAACTTATTTTCACTGTTTTCTACGCATTCATCAGAACTACCTCTTAAACATTTAGCATCTAAAGAAAATCTCCGTGGTCTTATGTTTCATGTCAGTACTACTGTACCCATACACCAGGGCCACTTCTGTGACCTGTATTGACACATCATAAAAAGAAAGGGCTTTCTGGGAGTCGGGTGGTAGCGCAGCAGGTTAAGCACACGTGGCGCAAAGCACAAGGACCAGCATAAGGATCCTGGTTCAAGCCCCTGGCTCCCCACCTGCAGGGGAGTCGCTTCACAGGTGGTGAAGCAGGTCTGCAGGTGTCTGTCTTTCTCACCCCCCTGTTTTCCCCTCCTCTCTCCATTTCTCTCTGTCCTATCCAACAACATCAACACCAACAATAATAATTACAACAATAAAAACAAGGGCAACAAAAGGGAATATATATATATATATATATATATATTTTTTTTTTTTTTAAAAAGGGCTTTCTGTGGCACTTTCATAGTGTCAAGGGCCAACACTGAGACCGTCAAATAATTAATGATGGCCACACTAACAAATGCTTAAATCAGAGTGCTAAACAGCTCTTAGAATAGTAATAATCAGCTGGAGAGACAGCACAGTGACTTATGCAAGACTTTCCCAGATTCAATCTCCAGCACCACCATAAAGCCAGAGCTGAGCAGTGCCCTGGTCAAAAACAAAATCATAAGCAACAAAACATACCAACTACTTAGGTTTGCGAAGAAAAAAAAAAAGAAAGAAAACGGCCCATAGGCTGCCTGCTAACATTTGCAATAGGGGCACTGATACAATAATGATTAACAAGGACGAAGGATAAGAGGGGTCCAATTCCACACAATTCCCACCACCAAAGTTCCCAGCTCTATTTTTAATGTAGCACCATGGAGTGGTGAAGCCAGTGCCCCACATGTGTATTAATACCACTGGGCTGCCTCCCCAGCCCAATTTTACTCTATGTATTTTAGGAAAGAAATTATCTTCTTTACAGACATAAAGACCTTATGCAGGGGGCTGGGGAGACAGCATTACGGTTCTGCAAGACTCTCCTGCCTGCCGCTCTGAAGTCTCAGGTTCAATCCCCAGCACCACCATAAGCCAGAGCAGAACAGCGCTCTGGCCTCTTTCTGTTTCTTTCTGCATTTCTCTTTCATTAAAGTAAATATACATATACATATGTCCTCTACAGGTGATCCAAGAAAGAACAACCATCTGGGAGAAAAAACAAAGACTTTTAACAAGCCGACTTCACTTCCTATGCCATTTGTGCCATGAGTTCTGCAGTTGCAGTTCAGCACTGTCAGTGATATTCAAGTCTGTGGAAAACAGCCTGCCTTTCCTATTCCTTCCCCCCCCCCCCAAAAAACTTCATTCAATTCAATGGGAGCCGGGCTCAGACCTGGGCGACCTGCATGGCCGAGGAGCACAGGATCCCTGTCTACATTCAGCCCGAGTTGACGCCAATAGACTATCTGCATGCTTATCACAGTGAGGGCTTCTGCTGAGTTTGAGGACATGCTGACAGTACAATGTCTTAATGGCTAGAAAATAAAGCTAAGAAATTCAGGGGCCAGGCAATGACACAACTGGTCAAGTGCACCTGTTCCCATGCACAAGAACTCAGGGTCAATCCTCAGTGCCCTCATGCTGGTGTCTCTCTCTACCCACAATTTTTGTCCCATCAAATTAAATTTTAAAAGAATTCTAGAGCAACCATTTTATATTTGAATGGTTTCATATATTTTGTGCATGTACCCAACATTTCACAAGGAGTACGTCATCAGGAGCACTATCTCAAGAACTGTCAAGTTTCTCTAGCCACTTCACATACCAAGAAAACAACCTCCAAGTGTTATATGGTCAAGACAATGAAATTATCATGTGCTACAGATTTCTCTCTCACTCTCCTCTCTGTCTTACCAAGTTATGTATATATACACATATATGTGCCAACAGGAATAAAGAGTCAGGGGTGTACACAATGGTGGCACAGAACCTCACGAGAGAAGCCCCAGGCTGGATCCCTGGCACCCCTCACCAGCAGCCAGAGCTGAGAAGGGCTCTGGTCAAAGCTAACGAAGAATAACCATGACAACAAGCCACCTTACACTGAGCAGTTCCGCAAAACAGTGCCCTGATACGCATCTCACACCACACCTGGAATCCAGTGCATGGACTGCTTGAGAACTCTTCCCTAGTGACCTCAAAACCAAAAGTAACAAAAAAATTCCCCTTATTTAAAACCCCTTCTATCATAATTAGCAATATCTGATATTTTAAAAAATTAGCCCAAGACTCTTGCAAGATCATAAAAACTTCCCAGAAATTTAAAACCTGAATGCTGACAGACCCAGAGGATAATGAGCTCCTAATACAAAATCATCTAAAACAAATGTATACTGTCTTTACCAAACAACTATCATTAAACAGCTTAACCAATTTCTGTCCCAAACATTATGAACAAAATAGCAGAAAACTGGGGCAGTGGCGCACCAGGTTAAGCGCACATAGTACAAAGCACCATCCCAGTTCAAGCCCTCTGGCTCCCCATCTGCAGGGGAGTTGCTTCACAAGTGGTGAAGCAGGTCTGCAGGTGTCTCTCTTCCCGTCTTCCCTTTCTCCTTCAATTTCTCTCTGTCCTATCCAACAACAGAAGCAGCAACAATAACAGGAACAGGAACAATGGGAAAAAAATGGCTTCCAGGAGCAGTGATTTTGTAGTGCAGGCACCAACCCCCAGCAATAACCCTGGAGGCAAAAAATAAAGATAAAAATAGCAGAAACTATGAAAAGTGAATGGAGCGCCATGTATGAACTGACAGCCATAACTGCCCCCATTCTAGAAGTAAAGGACACCTGTTCAAGGACATGATCTAGATGCAATGACCCCAGGCTGGTTCAAGTAGTGTCCCCACCTCTCTCGTCACTACCTACACACAAGTCTACGTTAAATGAGCGGTTAAGTAGAGAGCCACTTCTTTCATAATTCAGAGTGGCCAATAGTCTTGCACTTTTTAAAAATTCCAGTGAAGACAAAGGTATTAAACAGATCTTCCCTTCTCTGAACTTGACATTAAAAGAGGATGCTGGGCAGGGGTAGATAGCATAATGGTTATACAAAACAGATTCCCATGCCTGAGGCTCTAAAGTCCCAGGTTCAATCCCCTGGACCACCATAAACCAGATCTGAGCAGTGCTCTGGTAAAAAAAAAAAAAAAAAAAAAAAAAAAAAAAGGATGCTGTAATCATTACCAGTAATGTATCATGGCTCTTGAAAACTTAAAAAAATGTTTCCTACATGAATGTCAACAGTTGAATCCCCAAGGCTTAAAAAAAAAAATCTTTTGAAATAGGTTAACAGGGAAAAGTCTAGCATTATGCTATTCCACTGCAGAATACTGTGCCCCAGTATGGTTCCGTAGCCCCCATGTCCACTTGGTCGATTCCAAATTATATTCCTCCACGAGGATCATTTCTGGAACCATCCGTTCCACCCCGGTTCCATGGCTGCCAGTTCTTAGCAACATGGCCCCGCCAGATATTCGTCGGGATGCGGCATCATCTAAGTTCATTTCCCACGTCTACGCTCGACCGGACCTGCCAATATATGCGGATATCTTCGCCCACCCTGTCCAACGCTTGACGTCTCGTCACCCAATCTGGTCCCCTATGCCTACACTGAACTTCTCTGTTCCAGTCTCTTGGAAACAGAGTTGGCAGTCAGCTGAGGTAAAGAACAAACACCTCATCACAGACCCCTGCAAGCGTCAACCCGGCTTTGACCTAGCACGTTATGATTGGGCCCTCCTCAATCGCTATCGAACAGGCCATGGCCGGTGCGCCGCTATGTTCCATCCATCGCTGGGGAGCCAGAGACGACCCGAACTGCCCCTGCGGCTCCAGACAGACTATGACCCACATAGTCAACGACTGCCACCTCTCCAGATTCAAAGGAGGTCTCAAAACTTTACATCAGGCTCAACTGGACGCTGTTGACTGGCTACAGAAGAAGGGCAAACGCTAGAAGAAGAAGGGAAAAGCCGCGTGTTCAGGGCTCATATTTTCTTTGCCAAAACCAGGCACATTCAAGCATAAACGTAGACAATTTGATCCAATAGAAATCCCAGGGCTTCTGACATCATACATCCAACCTTCAAGTTGTTCATGAGAACGTTTCCACATCAACAGGCCAAGTAAAATTCCTATCTCCAATTTCACTTTGAATGGAAGATTTAGCAGAGTCCTGATTCTTTTTATTTGCAGAGCCAAGGCCTTGCCTTGTATGTGTGATCTTGTAACTCCAGGCCACTTTTCCATTCAAAGACAAGAGGGAGACATCACAGCAACTCTCATGTGGTGCCAGGGCTCGAATCTGGGTCACATAGTTGGTAAGGTGCCAGCCAGTGAGCTCTCTTGGCCTGTCCAGCTGTTATAAAACAGCAAAACAGTTTTTTAAAAAGCAAAGAAGTATCCCAGCATGCTGGAGTTAGAATTTCATCAAGATAAACTAAAATTAAGACTTTAATGTGAAGTTAATACTTGAAGAACACAAGTTCTTGGGCTGGGAAGACAGCGTAATGGTTATAGAAAACTATGGTTCAGTTCTTATCACAAGCCAGAGGTGAGCTGCACTTTGGTCTATCTCATTAAAATAAATACAACATGGGGGGTGGGAGGTGGGGTGGGTTCCAAAAGGTAAAAACTGAGTTGTTCCAGAATTGCCCCTTAAAGGGGCTAACTAGATATGCATGGTTAGATGAAACAAATTGATTAAATCTGCCACTTAGCAGCTATTTAGCCTCTGGTTAAGTAACTTCTGTTTCCTCGAATGCAAAGCAGGACTCCCTACTCCAGCAGGGTTACTGTAAGGACTTCTTGAGACTGTAGTTACAAGTGATTGGTATGAAAAGCTTAACTGTGATCACTAGTCTGCTCTTAGGAAATAATCTCTGGAAAAAGTGGGACAAGAATCCGGTTTCTGAAGTCCTGCTCATGGTCTTCAAAATCATGATAGTCTGTCTGTCGTTCCAGAATTCACTCCTTGCTCCAAAATTCACAACTAAGGAAGCCAATCATCAGATAAGCAACTGTGGGTGTCTAAGAGCTCGTTAACTTCTTGCTCTTAATGCGGAAGCGCAAGCATTGGGAAAGGGTATCCAAGGCTACAAAATCTTCGTGTGCATGACCTGTGCGGCTTCACCACTCTGGGCTCATTTTTCCAGCCAGACAGCCAGCCAGACAGACAAGGACTCCACAGCACCAAAGCTTCCTTCAGTGCGGTGGGGGCCAGGCTCGACTCTGGATTGACCGCATGCAAGGCAGGCATGCCGCACAGCCATGAAACTGCGCCAGTTCTCAGGGCTGCGGCAGCCGGATGGATGAGTAGCTCCTAACGGGAGGAGCTCCTGACCGGAAGAGGAGCTCCTGACCGGAGGAGGAGCTCCTGGCCGGAAGAGGAGCTCCTGGCCGGAAGAGGAGCTCCTGACCGGAAGAGGAGCTCCTGACCGGAGGAGTAGCTCCTGACCGGAAGAGGAGCTCCTGACCGGAAGAGGAGCTCCTGACCGGAAGAGGAGCTCCTGACCGGAAGAGGAGCTCCTGACCGGAGGAGTAGCTCCTGACCGGAAGAGGAGCTCCTGACCGGAAGAGGAGCTCCTGACCGGAAGAGGAGCTCCTGACTGGAAGAGTTCCTGACCGGAAGAGGAGCTCCTGACCAGAGGAGGAGCTCCTGACCGGAGGAGGAGCTCCTGACCGGAAGAGGAGCTCCTGACCGGAAGAGTTCCTGACCGGAAGAGGAGCTCCTGACCGGAAGAGGAGCTCCTGACCGGAAGAGGAGCTCCTGACCGGAGGAGTAGCTCCTGACCATCGCGAGGCTTCAGAAACCTGGGCAAAAGCACGAGGGCCAGCACGAGGGCCAGCCGGTCGGGCGGGAGACGGTCGGAAAGCAGACTTGGAATCGGGGCCGCTCTACCTGCTGAGCCGCCCGGCAGAGGCGAGGAGGGCACGAGTCGGCCCTGAGAACGCGGGAACGACACCCTTGGCCTGGCACCGCACCGCAGTCGCCTCTGCTCGCCCGCCGGCTCCTGGGGCGGGAAGGCGGCGAACACCGCGCGGCAGGCGCTCCCACACGGGACGCGAGGCCCGGGCTGCGCGGGCGTCTCTTCGGCCAGGCGGGGCCTCCGGCGGAGCCACGGGCCGGAAGTGCTCGCCCCGCGGCCTGTGCGCGCCCGGCGCTTCCCCAGAGACAGACAGACGGGCCGAGTGCGACTTCTCCTCACGGGCGGCCGGCGCTCGTCTTCGTCCTTGAGCCCCGGCGGCTCCGCACCCGCGCCACGCGAGGCCCGCGGCTCCGGGTGCGCACGGCCGCTTCGCCGACCTCCATCTTCGCGGCGGCCGGCGGCCGGAGGCCCGAGGCCACTCCCCCGGCGGGAATCGGGCGACGCGCCCCGCGGTACTTACGAGTTGGTGTGCAGGTACTCGAAGGTGAGCTGCGCCCGGTTCAGGCTGCTGTAGTTGGCGAAGGCCATGGCGGCCGCGCTCCGCTCTGCGCCTCGGGCGCCGGAGGCCGTTCCCGGGCGAGCGTCGAGTCGGCGCGCGCCCCTCCCTCAGCGCCGCCTCCGCTTCCGGCGTCCCCTCAGCGCCGCGGCCGAGCGTTCGACATGGCTCCCTTCAGGCCCGCGAGGCCCGGCTGCCCTCAGGCGCGTCCCCCGCCGGCCGGGCGCGTGCTCGTGGCGTCCGGGGCGCCGGTTCCGGCCCCGCGGGGGCCTCCTCGTCGCGCGTCCTCGCCGCCGGTCCCCACGCTCCGGGGCCGCTTCCGAGCCGCGCCCGCCCGACGGCCGCCGCCTTTGTCCCGCCCCGCGCCTCCGCAAGCCCACGCCCGCGGCGCGCGCCCAGGACCATGTGCCGCCGCCCCGTCGGCCGCGCCGAGCACGCGGAGGCGCCCCCGGGCTCTCGCGCCCCGGCCTCCGGGAGTGAGTGGCGCCTCCTGGCTGCCGGCGCCAACGCCGCTCCCGCCGCTCCCGCCGCTCCCGCCGCTCCCGCCGCCGCTTTGTCTCAGGCGCCCGGGCACGCCCGGCCCGCTCGCGCGCTCCCCGACGCCGGTGCCCCAGAGGCCTCCGCCCGGCCGGCCAATCGGCGCACCGCGCCTGCGCCCGCCCCCGCTCCGCCGCCGCGCCCGCGGATTGGCCGCCGGACCGGCCACGTGACCCGACGCCGCACGCCGCCCCGCCCCCGTCACGTGGGCGCGCGCGCGCGCGCGGCGTTTCCGGCCCGCCGCGCCGCTCCGCCATTTAAAGGCACAGTACCGGGGGCGGGCCGAGCGACGCAGCCGGGCCGGGAGCGGCGGCGCGGACCGGAGCGGCCATCTTTTCTCGGCGCCGGGGAGTCAGGCCCCTCACCCGGAGAAGCCCTGGCGCGCCCTCCCCCCGTCCCCGCTCTGGTAGGGCGCCGCAGCGGGCGCGCGGGCGATCGAGCGATCGGCTGGCGGCTGTTCCTCCTGCTCTGGCATCCGGCGCTGGGGGCGCAGGCCCGGCCCCGCCGCGCGCCCGGGGCCCGCTGGCGCTCGCGCCGCGTCTTCCTGCTGGTGCGCCGGACGCGGGCGGCGGCCTATGCGTTCGCCGTCCGGCGCGGCGTCGTGCGGGTGGTGGGCGGCGGCGGGGGGCTGCGGCCGGCGGGCGCGGGCGCGGGGGCGGCGGGCGCGGCGGAGGGCGCGGGCGGCTGGCTGGTGGTGGGCTTCCTGCTCTGCCTGTTCCTGCTCATGCCGCCCTAGGCGCCCGCCCGGCCCCGCCCGGCCCCGCCCGGCCCCGCGCCCGGCCCTCCGCTCGCCTCCCCGTGAGCCCTGAGCGGCGCGGCGCGGCCCCGGCCTGAGACTCGAACCCGCGGCCCGGCCCCTCGGAGCGCCGCGCCCCGCCGGTGTCGCCCGAGAGCGCGAGACGGGGCCTCACGCACGTGGACTGCGGGCGCGACGCCTGAGGAGGTGAGGCGCTGCCGCTCGCGCACTGCCGGCCGCGGAGGACGCACTGCCCGCCCGGCGGGGCCTCTCGGGGCAGCGGCTCGAGCCCGGCGGACGCGGACACGGACACGGAGACGCCCGGTGCTGACGTGTTGCCCCCGTGCCTTCCAGCCCCGCGCCCGCCCGCCCGCCCGCCGGGTGTTGCCCGAGCTGCCCCGCCGCCTACTACTGACGCCGCCCGGGGACCACTGTGACCCAGAGGCGCCCGCCGCCCGCCCGCCCCGCCGACGTGGCCTTCGTCTCCGCCCGGCCCGGCCGGCACCACCTTCCCGGCAGGCGACGGCGACGGCGACCTGAAGCCAAATAGCCCACGGCGTCTGTCTTGTCTTGTCTTGTCCTGTCCTGTCGCCGCCGGGGCCCAGCGCGTCCCGCGGACTCACGGTTCGTCGCTGTAAAGGCTGGAGCCTCAGAGACCGGGAAACGGACCGGCGCGGGCCCACAAGCCGTCCCCGAGTCTAGCCGATGCCGCGTCCACACACAGGCCCTGTTCCTCCTCTTCGGTATCTAGTAGCCTAAAGGGAAAGCAAACGACCTGACCATTGCGACTCACACAGTGACAGCAAATGCATAGCCTCTTTGGGATTACTCAGGAACCAGGACTTTTCACACAAGTGTGAGAGATTCTACCAAGGCGTTCTGTAACCTAGCAGCATCTCACAAAGCTCCAATCCGATTCCAGAAAAGACCTCTTGCTCTGTCCAGGTAGAACCTATATGGTAATCCCTTCTATTTACATAGCACTTTACAGTTTCAAAGCACTTTTACATGCATTAATTTCAGTGATCAAATTAAAAAATTAGATCCCCCCCCTTTTTTTTTTTCAAATGAGGAAATGGAAGTTTAAAAGGTTACACAGCTACTGATGAGAGACCAGGCCTTCTGACTCCTAGTCCAGAACCCAGCTTGGAATTAACTTAGTCTCTACTCTCCCTTCAGTATTTTAAATGACTGGAAGTGGGTCTAATTTCTTGATCTGGTGCCCTGGGAAAGGCAGGATGTTGTAAATGCAATCCTGTGGCAGCTGCCCTTCAACTAGGGGTCTGGTTGAAGAGCAGGCTGTCTGCATGGTGGTACAGAATCCGGTCGCTAAGACCTCTGTTTTTCTAACAAGCCAACCCACGTGAAACACAACTTTTACAACTTTCGTCCATTTTCGTGGTCTTCCCAAAGATGGCCTAATTGTGGTCCCTATTTATATATCTTTTAAGTCTTAATAGTCATGGATACCAAGAGTTTATCTCTTAGTCCTCTATCCCCTCACTAGTATTTACACAAAATGAGCCATTTTGTAAGAGCCACGCTGTTTATATGTGAAGGTATTTGATATATATATATATATATATATAACTGGCATGTATACTATATATAGAATGTTTCCTAAGTTGAAAAAACACTTCAGATGTGTCCCTTCCCCAACCCATAGTGCAACGTAGTGTAGTAGAGGGTCTCGGCCCAGTAAGTCCTAAGTCATGATGCTTCTTTCGCTGCGCTACTTTCAGTGGCATGGGTCATTACTTCTGGATTGCCAACTGGTCACTATGTAGCTCCATGAATAAATAGCATCTTTGAAACTTCTCTTGTCATTTACCTCCTTAAAGTAGTGTACCATCTTTTCTGTCAAAGTGCTGCTAGGAGATACGTGTAGATACAGGGGTGCTGGAGGGGGAAAAACTGTTCAGTGCATGCCCAAATTAAATGAGCTCCGTGTAACACTGAGCTATATCCTGTGGCTCTAAAATTGTGCAGCAAACCTAATTCAAGGTCACTGCATCCCGGGTGGATAAAGAGATAGCAAGAGAAAAATATAGAAAAGGAAGGGGTACAGAGATGAGATACTTCCTAAGGGTTTGAATATTCTGAGATGTTAGCAGTGCTTGAAACTTTCTAGCCATGAATTTACTAGAATGGTATTTGTAGTTATATGCCGACTGTGAATATACCAGTGCTGTTGTCACCTAAGACAAAGTCTTGTCCTCTGATAGGCTCACATCCAGTTCAAACGCTAAGGATTTATTTCAGACGTGAACATGAACCTCAATCTGTAATGTGGCCCACATCAGGGAGGGTTGGATGAAAGTACTTTGGCTTATCACAGACTGTGCTCTCAGTTTCTGGTTTCTGTCACCTATTTTTTGTATTTCAGCATTTTGTGAACAACTTATTCTTAGATCGTTGCTTTCCTAAATGCCTTGTGGCCATGAAGCCTATTGAGTGAAAATTACGGAATCAGAGTAAACTGAGGCTGCTCAGCATGAAGCAAGAAGGGGAGGCCAGAAACCTGACGCAAGTATCCATCCACCACAAGGACATCTAAAGACACTTGTTTACAGTGTCAAGAATTCTGTAGAGCACAGTTTGAAAATCACTGCCCTTTAGACAATAATATGTTTGACCTGGTGACATTCTGACCTGTACCGCTACCCAACACAACCCATGCTCATTTGATGCTGAGCATTCTTAGGGATACAGTCTATATGCAAATCCAGAACAGCGCAAGATGGGCATACATATGCCCCTTGGAGTAATTACATGGACTGAAAGTGGCATCAAGTGAACCTAGATTATTGGCTTTTGGTGATTCTTGGAAGTGGATATAGCCATTGGGCAGTTTGTTTATATTCTACATTGACAAGCCCTCTTGATCAACTTCTCTCTCAAACTTCAGAACCCCTAGTGGTACTTGAAATCCATGACTTTGCAATCTTGATCCTCCTTGCTACCTGAGTCGCCAAGTCTTGAAGCTGATAACTCATTGAGGCTGTATTAGATCAACTTGTTCATGGATCCTCTTACCATCAGCTCTGGTGTGCTTCTTCAAGTACAGGGATAATTATTACCTATGAAAACAACTCAAAACGCTGGCAACCTTGTGTAAAAGGACTTACATCTTGCTTTCAAACTACAAGTCCCTGGGATTCAGTGAACGGCAGTTCCTTGACATTTATTCAGTTCACCTGCCATCTCCAGGGCAAATTAATGAGTAACCTAGAAGAAAGAAAAAAGGCTAAAACAATTCCTCCAGCATCACCCTACCTGCCTATTCTGCTCCAAAGTCCTGATCTCATTACATGTAACAAAAGAAAATTTTGAACATGCTTGCTTACATATGATTTAAAGCGTGTCACTGTGGAAGTTTTTCTTCTGGCCAGTGAGAGTTGTTCTTTTAATATGGATCTCTGATGTCTGGTGCCATTAACTGTAGGTGTGAGGAATATCTGGAGCCTTAATAGGCTGTGATCAGTCGCTTGTCCAAGTAGCTCAAATTGCATCATATCATTTGCCTTTTTTTGTGGAAATACACACTAATTTGCAAAGCATCTACAGAGCCTGCAGCTAAGTGTTAATCACTAGTCTCAAGAGCTTTCTGCTACTTCTTAATGTCACAAGTTCACAGTACCTGGTCCTTGTGTGTTTACAGGCTCTCATCTGTCCCATTACTGTCCCTTTACATTGGTTCTGAGTGACTCACTTCATTCCTTTCCGTGAGACAGCTTCCCAGTTTCTCAAGGAAGGTTTTGGTTCATCCACTCTCAAACCAGATTACGTCAAACAAGTAGACGTCAATTAGTGTCATGAGAAAATCTCATTTCTCAACAGTCAACTTACACGCCACTTGTCCTCAGCTACTTTAATGAATACTCTGGTTATTTTTCCTCTTAACCTCTACAACTAATTATGATTCCATGACTCAGTCCGCAAACTGTGGTTACTCTAGATAAAAGTGAAAATAAAGTATGGATGGCTAGCCTACTTGTATATACAACTTATTTGTAAAGAAGAGAGTATCTATAAATTCAGTGTTTCTACTATCTTCAAAATGTTAGCTTGATGTTCTGTGCTTTAGAAAAAAAGACTGATGTATACTGCCAACATCCCTTTTAATGTTGTCGGACTTAAGGAGAGTATATGATAGGAATGATGGTTGGCAAGCAAAAAGTCTTAAAACTCAAGCCTAGTTCTTACTATTACCAGGCCTCAGAATCCATCTAAGGATTTCAGCAGCACCATTCCTCCAGCCAGAGACTTTGACTTTATAAGACGATTCTTAGAGGCTGAGCTACAGAAGATGAAGACTTGATTACCAAAGAGCATAGGGCAAACCTTGATGAAGCTGGCTGTCCCGGCACTTTCACTCCCAGGTGTAGCTGAGAACCTTGAGTGCAGGCTGAGGAGATCACCTTCCTCTGAGCTGAAAGTTCTTGGGCAGCTGGAGCAGGAAATAAACCCTACTGTACCTGATTGGCCTTTAATAGGAAGTTGGATCTGCAGAAACACGGATTATGCCCTGGACTGTGCATAATCCATGGAAAGTAATTTGCAGCTTTGGTGTTAACCTGCCTGACCATCCAGATCCTATCCCGACTATACTGAAAGGACCCTACTCACTTCTACCTGCCACAGCCCCTTGCCTGCCTTTTTTGACCTGTTCTACAATCAGGTTGACTGCCTTGAGAAGACTACAGCTGATCTCAGCATTTTAATAGCCTACCCTGCTGAGAAGTGTTGAACAAAAGCAGCCTGCACCCTGCACCCTGCACTGAGACAGTGTTCACAGCAGCAAGGGCTGTGACCAGCTCCTGACCAGCAGCCCTTGACTCAAATGCAGAATAAGCCTCTCTGCTTATCTCAGACCATTCTAGCACCTGGGGCCCTGTCACAAGATCTAAAGAAGTACAGTAGCTCAGCAGTGCTGTCTCTTCTTCTCTTCTGCTATGTCTGATTTGTCAGTTCTCACAGAAACAGCAGTGAGGTTGGCAAAAGGCAAAGAGCACAGAAGGTTTTCCATTGAACTTCAAGGTGACTGCTGACTTTTGAATAGCCTCACAGAAGTATTTACCGATGGGAGGCCAGCTGCCCTGCTTGAGCAAGACAGTTGTGCTCTCAGACTCATGGCCGCTCAGTTTACTCACATCAAAACTATTGTAACAGCCAAAGTATTCTGTTGGATGTGGTTATTTCATCCCAGTGGATAACAGGACTGGACAGACGTAGTCTTCATGATGCTTTGTTGTTTTTCCCAGAAAATACTTTTAGCATTAAGGAAGTAACTGTGTTGGCTTTTAACCACTCAACTCTAAAGAGAGATTAAGCTTTTTTTTTTTTTTCTTCAATATTTGGTCTTCTCATTGACATTAGTTTAGTTTTGTTTGTTCCTTTTATGTCCATTCCATCTTCTTGTAACAACTCCCTGATCTTTCTCAGAACCACTTCACCCTGTCTCCAGTCCATGTTCAGACAATCTGACCCAACTGTGGGCTCCATGGGTGGACATGTGATTCAGCATAGTCTATCCCCTTAATAGTAATTCTTGGTTCAGGAATAGTCATGTGATTCAAGATAATCCTGTGATAGATACTCAGCCCAAAAAATTTTACTAAACTAGGCAAAGTGAAGCGCAGCCCTCCCCCCACCACACACATACACACCGAATTTGCTAAAATTTATAGAATGAAAATCTCAGACGAACAGGGCTTACCATGTTGAATTAGCCAGTCACAGAAGTTAGCTAAGAACTTAGAGGAGAGTAAAGCCAAATGACAGAAACATTTCACTCTTGAAGAGAAAACTCTGTGTCCCTGGATCCAGCCGTGCCTGAAGCTAATATATCCCCTGGACTTTTTAGTTACGTGAACCAATAAATACTTTTTTTGCTTAAATTACTTTGAGTTGAGTTTCTATTGCTTGAAATAGAGTCTCTACCAATATTGAAACTTGACAGATCCAAGTATTAATTAAGTTAATGGTCATGGCCACACTAAAATTAGTTTCCAAACCAGAAGACTAAGTAAAATAGATAGCAGTGTTGTTTCTTTTTTTTTTTTCTAACCAGAGCACTGTTCATCTTTGGCATGTGGTGGTTCAGGGGGATTGAACCTGAGACTTTGGAGCCAGCCTGAGGCATCAGAGTCTTTGCATAATCGTTATGCCGTCTACCCCCACCCAGTATTTAAATTTCTATAGGCTCGTGAATTTACATGGTATGGAGTAGTTCATGCATGAGAAATCAACATGTCTGCTAGGATGAATAAATTACAGTTACTGTGTATGGACATGGATAAATGCCCGTGCTAAACTAGGTGGAGCAACCTTGAAAGAAAGATGTATAGTGGGGGTTGGCTGGTGGCACACCCGGTTGAGCACAAAGGTTACCATGCTCCAGACCCTGCTCCCCGCCAGCTGGGGGGACACTTCACAAGCTGTGAAGCAGGTCTGCAGGTGTCTTTCTCTGCCTCCCCCCCCCCCCAATTGTTCTCTGTCCTACCAAACAAAAGGGGTGGAGGTGGCCACTGGGAGCAGTGGACTTGTAGGGCTGGCACCTAGCCCATCATCGATACCCCTTGTAGCAAAAAAAGGGGGGGATGCCGGGCGGTAGCACAGTGGATTAAGCACATTTCTTTAGACGTCATAAGTATTTGAATTATCAGAAATACCTAAGTTTCCAATATTAATCTATTAAGACTTCTGTCGGTGTCATACTAGAAAATCATTTTCTTTGAAATGTTGAGTGTTCTTTACTCCCTGATCGAGCTCAGTAGGACTATTTCGTTGTTAAATCATCACCTGAGTCCTTTCTAAACTGCAGCAACACAGAAACAGCCATCAGCATCTGGAAACGTGGCCCCAGATCATCCACTTCTCGCTACTGGGCTACTGCTTCATCGCTGGCTCTTTTTTTTTTTTTTTCCTTCCCATTATTTAAATGTTGGTGTAATAGATACTATTTGTTTTGCCTGTCTCAAGTCATTTTCCTTTTCCATTAATGATACACCCCCACTCTCCCTTTGGGGTGCTACTCCTTTCTACTCTGTAATTTGATTTTAATTTAAGATTTATGAGAGATGCCAGGAGAAAGCCATAGCCTTTACTCTGGCATAAACTCAGCCTCGTGCTCAAGAGTCCAACACCTTAACCACTGCACCACCTCCTGAGCTGCTTATTATACATATTTTTATATTTATAGTGTTTTACGTCTTAACAACAGCCACAGCATCTCTCTTGACGTGTGATGTTGGAAACCTGGAAGCTCATGCTTGAGAGGCAACGCTTTATCTACCTTGCCACCTCCTGGGCTGTCATTCTGTGATTTCAGCAGACCACCATTCTGTTCTACTCCCGGCTAAAGTGTGGGTTGACTTTCAGGTAGACAAGACCCTTAGAGAAGACCCTAAGCATCCAAGCTTCCTCCAGTGCAGGGGAGGCTGACCTAGATCACACACATCTAAGCCAGCACACTGTGTTGGTGAGCCATTTGCTGGCCCTTGCTGAGATTTGGTTGTCTAGAATTGTCCCTTCTGTGCTAAAACAGGCTTCAGTTCTGACCAAATGACTCTGAAATTAATAATGGTTAAATAATAGGCATCAGAAATATGGGTGGGCAGGCAGGCCTAGGACTGATTGTCACTAAAACTGAATTAGTGGCAGCTCTCTCAAACCAGCTGGTAGAGTGGCCCCTCAGTAACCAAGGCCTGACAGTAAGGTGGCTACTTGGATTGAGTCAGCAAACTTAGAAGTTCACTGGTAAGAAAGAGTAAACCCAAGAGCTAGGTTCTACCTACCTGAGGCTTCTACTGTGCAGAGACTGGGTGTGAAGCCGCCCGTCGCCATGTCTGTTCAGGAGGCAAAACCTTCAACTGACGACTTGGGGGATAAGAAGGAAGGAGAATATATTAAACTCAAAGTAATTGGGTAGGATAGCAGTGAGATTAAAGTGAGAATGACTATGCAGCTCAAGAAGCTCAAAGAATCATACTGTCAAAGACAGGGAGTTCCGATGAATTCACTCAGGTTTCTCTTTGAAGGTCAGAGAATTGCTGATAATCAATCACACTCCAAAAGAACTAGGAATTGAGGAAGAAGATGTGATTGAAGTTTATCAGGAACAAATGAGGGGGCATTCAGTGGCTTAGATATTTTTATTATCTTTTCTTCTCCCTCAATCCTTTTTTTATTTTTGAAAATAGTTCTTTTGTAATGTGGTGTTCAAAACAATTGAGAACTGGCAACCCTCCTCTTTAAAACACCTGATAATTTGAATTCTAAGCCCATTTGTTTTCATTGTGCTGACTTTTGGTGATCAAACCTCAGCCCCTTTATATTGCCCTCTTCTTTTTTAAAAATGAACGTGTGCACAGAGAGGCCACCT
Organism: Erinaceus europaeus; assembly: GCF_950295315.1. NCBI lineage: Eukaryota > Metazoa > Chordata > Mammalia > Eulipotyphla > Erinaceidae > Erinaceus > Erinaceus europaeus. The sequence continues at coordinate 1,454,654 of NC_080167.1, read as the reverse complement.
TTTCTAGGACTGCATTTTCAGGCTTGTGATAAATAAGATTGACCAATCCAAGTGTTCACAGTGACTTTCCAATTGGCCCTGAAATTCTAGTGTGTGATTGCTTCACTCCTGGACTATGACTTTCAGTTGGAGATGGAAGTTTTTCAGAGAACTGAACTGTGGAAAATGACTTTCCCTAACTTGAAGCTACTTTTAGAATCTAAGGATCTGGACCAAAAGAAGCGGAATTATCAGGTTGGATATGAAATGACAGATGTGAGAGTACTAACTCCAGAGATGGCTTCACTGAAGAGAAAGCATTTTCAGAGTAAAGGGAAATCTTGTGAGAAGATCCCAGAGAAGCTCTAATCTTCATTAGCAGTCACTCATGCAGAAGTGTGTACAACAGAACACTGCTCGGAAGTGTGTACAACAGAACACTGCTCGTTTTGGTTTTATTTATACTTTTTGGCCTGGGATATGGGTTGTAAATGGACAGTGTCTGTACCAGCTTCATTAAAATAAACAAAATATTTGTAAATATCTTTAAAAAAAAAAGTGGTCCAGGAGGTGGTGCAGTGGATAAAGCACTGGATTCTCAACCATGAGGTCCTGAGTTCAATCCCCATCAGCACATGTGCCAGAGTGGTGTCTGGTTCTTTCTCTGTCTATCTTTCTCATAAATAAATTCTGTAAAAAAAAAAAAAAAAAAACGACCAGTCAACGCCCATGCTCAGTGGGGAAGCAATTACAGAAGCCAGACCTTCCACCTTCTACATCCCACAGTGACCTTGGGTCTGTACTCCCAGAGGGTTAAAGAATAGGAAAGTTACCAGGGGAGTTCTGGTGGTGGGAATTGTGTGAAGTTGTACCCCTCTTCTCCTATGGTTTAGTCAATGTTATCTTTTTATAAATAAAAAATTTAAATAAAATAAAAAAAAATTCAGAGGCGAAAAAAAAAAGAGTAAACCCAGGGCATTTCTGGGGCTCTGCTTCATCCCAAAATGGAATTGGGGAAACCAACTCCACAAATGACAGAATTAGACTCCCTGAACGTGCAGCCTCCTGTGCTCCCTTCTGAGAGTGAAGCTTATTTCGGATCTACTCTCCCACTTTTTTTCTTGGCTATGGCACCACCGCCTTACTCCTTAGAGCAGAGCCTGGGACTTTTTCCCTTCCTTCTCTCTCACCCTAGATGTCCACATTAGTCAGGAAACTCTTCTGATGAGTCAGGTGAATGTGCTTGAAAACTGTCTTCACTTCTGTCATCCAGTCCAGGGGAGCAGGTCTGTCCTGCTAGGCCTTGTGGTGGCTTGACAGTGGCGTCACTGCTTCTGCCGCCCCACAGTCAGCAGAGGAGCTGGAGCAGGGTTTGAGTCTGCTGCTGTCACAGATCTGACAGTGTTGCTCACCCACCTAGGACTTTATTTTTTAATGGCAGAGCCTAGAGCAGTGCTCAGTTCTGGTATATGCTGGTGCCAGGGACTGAACCTCAGCCTCAGGCAGGAGGGTCTTGTGTAAATACTGAGCTATTGCCACAACCTCTAGAATTCTTTAGTCTCCCCCACAGTGGAGAATAAAACCTGAATTTTCTCTTTTTTTTTTTTTTAACCAGAACACTGTTCAGCTCTGGGTTATGGTGGTGCAGGAGATTGAACTTGGGACTTCGGAGCGTCAGGCATGAAAGTCTCTGCACAACCATTATGCTATCTACTCCTGCCCAAATATGAACTTTCTATTGTGGAAATTTCTCCTCATCTATGTGGTTTTTCATTATCTTGTTCCTCAAACTTCACCTTTGACTTCAAGCAGCATAGACTGAATTTGTATACTGGAGTTACTCTGTAATAGTTAATTTTAAAACTCCACATTTCCCCCCACAAGGGGGAGGAAATATTAAAGAAAGGAAAAAGAGAATAAAGATTTGAATGAAGATTTACTTTTTTAAAAAATAGTACACTCTTGAGAAAGAAAGCGTGGGCAGGAGGTTAAGCCTACCTAAAATCTACATTTACCCCACCTGCAGGGGAGTCGCTTCACAGGCGGTGAAGCAGGTCTGCAGGTGTCTGTCTTTCTCTCCCCCTCTCTGTCTTCCCCTCCTCTCTCCATTTCTCTCTGTCCTATCCAACAACGACAACAACAATAATAACTACAACAATAAAACAACAAGGGCAACAAAAGGGAATAAATAAATAAAATAAATATTTAAAAAAATCTACATTTAAAAAAAGACTTTACCAGGAGTCTGGCGGTAGTGCAGCGGGTTAAGCGCACATGGTGTAAAGCTCAAGGACCGGTGTAAGGATCCTGGTTGGAGCCCCCGGCTCCCCACTTGCAGGGGAGTCGCTTCACAGGCGGTGAAGCAGGTCTGCAGGTGTCTGTCTTTCTCTCGCCCTCTCTGTCTTCCCCTCCTCTCCATTTCTCTCTGTCCTAGCCAACAACAACGACATCAATAACAGTAAAACAACAAGGGCAACAAAAGGGAATAAATAAATGAAAAATTAAAAAAAAAAACTACCTACTAATGAGAGAGGAAGAACCAGAGCTTTCGAGCACATTGACACTGACTGAATCTAGCTTGAGTCCAGTGCTTTATCTGCTGCACCTACAATTACTCTGCCTTCTTCAAGAGACCAGAGACTTCATCAAAAGGAAAACTCAAGGCCCACTGATAATTCAGAACCTACCCAATAAACCGCCTACCACTGTGAATACTGCATTTCCTTCCAATCTGCTCACAAAGTCTGAGTTAGATGTGATATATTCTTTTTTTCTTTTTAAAAAAGCTAGCTAGTGAAATAGGTCACTTAGATAACATGCTACTTTTGTCATATATGTTGACCCTGGTTGAAACTCAGCCCTCATAGCATTGAAGGAATTTTCTTTTTTTTCTTTAACTTTTTATTTATTTATTTATTTATTTTTATTCTTTTTTGCCTCCAGGGTTATTTCTGGGGCACGGTGCCTGCACCATGAATCTACTGCTCCTGGAGGCTATTTTTCCCCTTTTGTTGCCCTTGTTGTTTGTTTATCATTTTATTTTATTTTATTTTATTTTTATAACCCTCAGATCTCATAATCTTACCTTTCACTGAGAGGGAACTCTCAGTCTAGGCCAAAGAAATTAAGAATGAGAAAGACGTAAATGATAAGAGATGTAAAGAAAAAGAAAACCAGAGTGACAGATGTTATTATTGTTGTTGCCATTGCTGTCGTTCTTGGATAGGACAGAGAAGTCAAGAGAGGCGGGGAAGACGGGGAGAGAAAGACACCTGCAGACCTGCTTCACCACTTGTGAAGTGACCACCCTGTAGCTGGGGAACTGGGGGCTCAAACCTGAATCCTTGTGCTGGCCCTTGTGCTTTGTGCCATGTGCGCTTAACCTGCCACGCTACCGCCTGACTCTCAAATTTTATTTTTATTATAATTTTATTTTCTTTTTTGCCTCCAGGGTTATTGCTGGGGCTCAGTGACTGCGCTACAAAACCATTGCTTCTGGAGGCCATTTTTTCCCATTATTGTTGTTGGATAGGACAGAGAGAAATGGAGAGAGGAGGGAAGACAGAGGGGGAAAGAAAGACAGACACCTGCAGACCTGCTTCATCGCTTCATAAGCGACTCCCCTGCAGGTGGGGAGCCGGGGGCTGGAACCAGGATTCCTATGCCAGTCCTTGTGATTTGTGCCACGTGCACTTAACCTGCTGCACTGCCACCTGGCCCATAGATGTGATTGTTTTAAATATTTATTTATTTTCCCTTTTGTTGCCCTTGTTTTTTTCATTGTCGTTGTAGTTATTGTTGTTGTTGATGTCGTCGTCATTAGGACAGAAATGGAGAGAGGAGGGGGAGAGAAAGCTAGACACCTGCAGACCTACTTCACCACCTGTGAAGTGACTCTGATATACAGGTGGGGGGGACACTCAGCAACTCCTGCCACTGGCCTTTGAAAGAGTAGGTGCCCGCCTCCTCCTCGCGCTCGCTGGCCAGAGTGTGAGGGTGATGGCGGGAGCCTGCACCACTCAGCCGAGAAGGAGGAGAAGCTGTGGGGAGGTGACTCCAGGTGACAGCCTAGGCACATCCCGGCTTCCTGCCGAAAGGAGTGTGTTGCAGCCTCCGGACTGCACTGACTAGATCCGACTCTCGTGCCTGAGGCTCCAACGTCCCAGGTTCAATCCCCCACACCATCATAAGCCAAACTGCACAGTGTTCTGGTAAAAATAGGTAAATAAATATCACTTGTTATTTTTATTTATTTCTTTATTTATTGGACAGCGACAGCCAGAAATCAAGAGGGAAGAGGGCAGTAGAGGAGGAGAGAGACAGAGACACCTGTAGCCCTGCTTCACCACTTGCAAAGCTTTCTCCCTGCAGGTGGGGACTGGAGGCTCAACCTGGGTTCTTGATCATTGTAACATGTGCTCAACCAAGTGCACCACTACCAGTCCCTCTCTCTCCTCTCCTCTCTCAGTTTCTCTCTGTCCTATCCAATAAAAATGGAAAAAATGACCACGAAGAACAGTGGATTTGAATTCATAGTGGCCGCACCAAGCCCCAACAATAAGCTTGGAGACAAAGAAGAAGAAGAAGAAGGAACAAAGAAGAAAAAGAAAGTAATTTTTTATTATTATTCGATACAGACAGAGAAATTGAGACAGGGAGAGAGGGAGAGACAGACGACCCCTGCAGCCCTGCCTCACCACTTGTGAAGCTTTCTCCCTGCAGGTTTGGATCAGTGGCTTGAACCTGGGTTCTTGTGCACTGTAATGTGTGCACTCAACCAGGTGCCCCACTGCCTGGCCCAGAAGAAGGTAATCTTTAAAATACAAACTTGGGGCTGGGTGGTAGCACAGCAGGTTAAGCGCATATGGCGCAAAGCACAAGGACCGGTGTAAGGATCCCGGTTCGAGCCCCCGGCTCCCCACCTGCAGGGGAGTCGCTTCACAGGCGGTGAAGCAGGTCTGCAGGTGTCTGTCTTTCTTTCCCCCTCTCTGTCTTCCTCTCCTCTCTCCATTTCTCTCTGTCCTATCCAACAACAACAATAGCAATAACAGTAATAACAAGAAGGGCAACAAAAAATGGGCAAAAATGGCCTCCAGGAGCAGTGGATTCTTAGTGCAAGCACTGAGCCCCAGTGATAACCCTGGAGGCAAAAAAAAAAAATCCTTTCTGGGCACTGGTGGTGGGTGGCACATTTGGTTAAGTGCACTTTGTACTATGTGCAAGGATCCGGGTTTGAGCCTCTTCCCCACCTGCAGTGGGGAAGCTTCACAAGCAGTGAAGCAAGTCTGCAAGTGCCTCTTTCTCCTCTGTCGCCCCCTCCCATCTCAGGTTTTCTCTGTCCTATCCAGTAAAATAGAAAACAAATCCTGTGGTCCAGGAGGTGGCACAGTGGATAAGGCACTGGACTCTCAAGCATGAGGTCCTAAGTTCAGTCTCCAATGGCGCATGTACCAGAGTGACGTCTGGTTCTTTCTCTCCTATCATTTCTCATGAATCAACCAATAAAATATTTTTTAAAAAGAAAGAAGAAAACAAATCCTTTCAGCAAGAGAAAATGAGCGGTTCACATTTCAAGTAACATCGTGTACTAAAAGCCACACACACACCTGACTCCTTCACCGACTGGCCAAAAACCTGGGGGAATGGGGAGCAGTTTCTAAGGGGCAGAAACGGGGGCCTCATGGCTCTGGGAGCCAGCGCCATGGAAGCTGCGTGGTGACACAGAACTCTGACAAGCCGCCCCGCTCCAGGGACCGAGGAACAGCACTCATACCGACAGCTCACACGGCACCTCAACCCACAATCTCTGAGGAAGGGTCTGCTGCCATTTCTTCGTCATTTACATCATCAGCGACAGTCCCACCAAAGCAGCCGGAGCCCCACGTCAGGACTGGCAGCGCACCCGAGGCCTGAGCCGTTTCCACCACTGGCCTCTTGTTTCTCAGTGTGGAGCACAAGCACCGGCCTTTCTCCAGCATAGACAGATGGAGAGGAACTGCAGCACCTCTAGAGCTCCCCCCAGTGCTTGGGGGTCCCGTGTGATGCCAGGGCCTCGTGCACAGTGTGGCATGGGCTCCACGAGGTGAGTGGCCTCCCGGCCTCTTGTAATCTTTTTAGTTCAGTTTGCTGGTCTCTACGACACACACCCGTGGCCCTGTGGATTTTATAAGGGAAATGAATGCCTCCCTGCCGTGTCACCTCTGGGGTGTTGGTGGCAACAGGAGCACCCCCTCCATTTCTGTTGTGGGTTATGGGTCCTGGTTGCTGTTTGTGCAGGCTGGCCTGCCAGCCAGCATGTGGTGAGAGGGCAGGGTGGAAAAGGCCCAAATCCCTGACAGGAAGCCGTCGTTCTTCACCTGAGGCGAGCAAGCAGGGGCTCTGCGTCAGAGCCCAGCTCCTTTACACCAGCAGAAACCAGACTCTTTCTCAGGCCCAGTGTGATTCAGGATGACAGATGACACTGGGACTTGATCCCAGGCTGCTATCTGAACGGCTAACACCTCTGAGTCTGAGAGGGGCCAAAGCCAGAGCTCCCAGAGCCAAGCACCAAGGGCACAGAGAGCAGAGTGCAAGACCACTTTGAGGTCACAGCAATGGGACTCTCCCCCTGCTCCCCCACCACCACCCTGTCGTGTTTGCCCGAGTCAGTCCTTGGCCTCTTTGCACAGGAACTCTGGCTTGCCAGGCCCTAGAAGATCTCAGGACTTGTCTGGGCTTGGGGACAAAATGATGTCCCCGGAGAAATCATTTAGGGCTGTCCAGAACTGGTTTTAGTGGTCAGCCATGGGAGACACACAGATCAGGGGTTCAACAAAACCTCTGGAATAGGGGTGGGGCTGGGGTGGGGGCACTGAGCCCAGATTTCACCCCAGTCGCAAGCTGATAAGCTCAAAAGACAGTGGCACCAGTCCTCAGGATGACCTCGAACCTGTCACATCTTCAGAACGCAGCCCTTGCAGGAGAGCAACATGAGAGAACTGCTGTGGGATGAACCCAGAGCCTCACATGTGCAGGACCCAGCCCAGCGCCTCAGTTCAGAAGAGAAAGTCGCCGCCGCACTGCCCCGCCGTCCATGCCGCTCTCATTTGCTGCCCTGCTAGGACTCAGACCCAGGGCCTCACACGTGGAGGGGCACGTGCCCTACCAGGAGAGCCGAACAGACTTACGGAATCAGTCCTCTGGCTGTCCCGTACTAGCAGCAGAACAGCTATGTGTGCTTGGGATTTTCGCCGGTCCTTGTGACCGTTCATGCCACATCACGTCTGGAGAATGTGTGACAGAGCAAGAGTAAGATCAGAGTCCGGTGTACACCCACGTGAACACTCACACACACACGTGAACACACACACCCGGCCACCAGATGGCTGAGCTGACCCTGTGCTGCAGGCGGTCCCAGCCAGAGGTCTCTGAAGGCAGCCCCAGTGGGACAGGAAAGACAGCCTTGCATGCGAGGGGGAGGGACTGCTGGTCACACAGCCTCTTCCCACCACTTACTGCCCACAGCCTCTTCCCACCACTTACTCCCCCCTCTTCAAGATGTTCCATGATCCCCATCGATGGGAAAACTTGCTGTGATGGAAAATCAACGTGGAAAAGTTTCAAGAAACCTCAAGTCTGTAATAACAGGCACCCTTGGCTTCGCCCAAAAAGCAAGTTGATACCAAGTTGTTCTTAGCACCTCGCCAAAGGGATGGTTGTTTCCCCAGGCCTGGGAGGGCTCTGGCTGGCTCACAGCTCTTGGCTGGACACCTCCACAGCCCCTTTCCCTCTGTGAGGCCGACAGCCCTGCTCCCAGACACGGCCACAAAGCCAGGCCTGACCCACGTTGACTTGCTTCCTGCTAGCCTTGGCTTCATTTTTCCCTCTCAATTTACTTAATTTTTTTTTATTTTTTACTTTATTTATTTATTGTATAGAGACAGCCAGAAATTGAGAGGGAAGGGGGAGATAGAGAAAGAGAGAGACATCTGCAGCCCTGCTTCACCATTTGCAAAGCTTTCCCCTACAGGTGGGGACTGGGGGCTTGAACTCAGGTCCTTGCACACTGTAACATGCATTCTCAACCAGGTGCGCCACCGCCAAACCCCTCCTTAATTTTGTTACCTTTTTAATTTATTTATTGGACAGAGACACAGAAATCAAGAGTGAAGGGGGGAGGGGGCCTGGAGGTAGCACAAAGGGTTAAGGGCATAAAGTGCAAAATGCAGAGACCCACACAAGGATCCCAGTTTGAGCCCCCAGCTCCCCACCTGCAGGGGAGTCGCTTCACAGGCGGTGAAGCAGGTCTGCAGGTGTCTGTCTTTCTCTCCCCCTTTGTCTTCCCCTCCTCTCGATTTCTCTCTGTCCTATCCAACAACAACAATAGCAGCAATAGCAGCAGCAACAATAATGGGAAAGATGGTCCCCAGGAGCAGTGCATTCCTGGTGCAGGCACCGAGCCCCAGCAATGACCCTAGAGGCAAAAAAAAAAAAAGAGTGAAGGAAGAGATAAAAGAGGGGGGTGGGCAGTGGTGCACCCAGTTAAGCACACATAGTGCTAAGTGCAAGGACCCACCCACGCAAGGATCTGGGTTCGGGCCCCTGGCTTCTCACCTACAGGGGGTCGCTTCACAAGCAGTGAAGCAGGTCTGTAGGTGTCTTTCTCCCTCCCTCTCTACCTCCCCCTCCCCTCTCAATTTCTCTCTGTCCTATTCAATTAAAAAAAGGGGGGGGGGTAGTCGGGCAGTAGCGTATTGGATTAAGTGCACGAGGCACGAAACACAAGGAATGGCGTAAGGATCCCGGTTTGAGCCCCCGGCTCCCCACCTGCAGGGGAGTCGCTTCACAAGCGGTGAAGCAGGTCTGCAAGTGTCTGTCTTTCTCTCCCCCTCTCTGTCTTCCTCTCCTCTCTCCATTTCTCTCTGTCCTACCCAACAACGATGACATCAATAACAACAACAATAACTACAACGACAATGAAAAACAACAAGGGCAAAAAAAAGGGAAGATAAATAAAATAAATAAGGTGGGGGATGGCCTCCAGGAGCAGTGAACAAGTAGTGCAGGGGCTGACCCTGGAGGCAATAAAGTGGGGAAGACACTGCGGCACTGCTTCACCACTCAGGAAGCCCCCCAACACACAGGTGGGGACTGGGGGCTTGAACCTGGGTCCTTGCACATTGTTGCATGTGTGCTCAACCGGCTGTGCCAGCGCCTGGCCCCGGCTTCACTTTCTGTGCTTGCCCTTGGGCCTACCAAGCTGAGAAAGAAACCTTTCATTCCCCCTTCCTCCCGCACGCCCTGCCTTTCTTCCTGTTGGAAAATGTTCATCAAATACCCATGGACCTCACACATGGCCTTTCAGGACTCTGCTGCTTTTCCTTCCAGAGAGGCTGGGGCTCTGCCCGGGGATGCCCAGTTCTGCCCAGGGATGCCCAGCTCTGCCCAGGGATGCCAACCTCTGCCCAGGGATGCCAACCTCTGCCCAGGGATGCCCAGCTCTGCCCGGGGATGCCCACCTCTGCCCAGGGATGCCCATCTCTGCCCAGGGATACCCAGCTCTGCCCAGGGATGCCCAGCTCTGCAAGGGGATGCCCAGCTATGCCCAGGGATGCCCAGCTCTGCCTAGAGGTGCTCTGCTCTTCCCGGGGATGCCCAGCTCTGCCTGGGGATGCCCAGCTCTGCCCAGGGATGCCCACCTCTGCCCGGGGATGCCCAGCTCTTCCCAGGGATGCCCAGCTCTGCCCAGGGATGCCCAGCTCTGCCCGGGTATGCCCAGCTCTGCCTAGGGGTGCTCTGCTCTGCCCAGGGATGCCCAGCTCTGTCCAGGGATGCCCAGCTCTGCCCGGGGATGCCCAGCTCTGCCTAGGGGTGCTCTGCTCTGCCCAGGGATGCCAAGCTCTGCCCAGGGATGCCCAGCTCTGTCCAGGGGTGCCCAGCTCTGTCCAGGGGTGCCCAGCTCTGCCCAAGGATGCCCAGCTCTGCCTAGGGGTGCTCTGCTCTGCCCGGGGATGCCCAGCTCTGCCCGGGGATGCCCAGCTCTGCCCGTGGATGCCCAGCTCTGCCCAGGGATGCCCAGCTCTGCCCGGGGATGCCCAGCTCTGCCCAGGGATGCCCAGCTCTGCCCGGGGATGCCCAGCTCTGCCCGGGGATGCCCAGCTCTGCCTAAGGGTGCTCTGCTCTGCCCGGGGATGCCCAGCTCTGTCCAGGGATGCCCAGCTCTGCCCAGGGATGCCCAGCTCTGCCTAGGGATGCTCTGCTCTGCCCGGGGATGCCCAGCTCTGCCCAGGGGTGCTCTGCTCTGCCCAGGGATGCCCAGCTCTGCCCAGGGATGCTCAGCTCTGTCCAGGGGTGCCCAGCTCTGCCCAGGGATGCCCAGCTCTTCCCGGGGATGCCCAGCTCTGCCTAGAGGTGCTCTGCTCTGCCCGGGGATGCCCAGCTCCCTAGGGGTGCTCTGCTCTGCCCGGGGATGCCCAGCTCTGCCCGGGGATGCCCAGCTCTGCCCGTGGATGCCCAGCTCTGCCCAGGGATGCCCAGCTCTGCCCGGGGATGCCCAGCTCTGCCCAGGGATGCCCAGCTCTGCCCGGGGATGCCCAGCTCTGCCCGGGGATGCCCAGCTCTGCCTAGGGGTGCTCTGCTCTGCCCGGGGATGCCCAGCTCTGTCCAGGGATGCCCAGCTCTGCCCAGGGATGCCCAGCTCTGCCTAGGGATGCCCAGCTCTGCCTAGGGATGCTCTGCTCTGCCCGGGGATGCCCAGCTCTGCCCAGGGGTGCTCTGCTCTGCCCAGGGATGCCCAGCTCTGCCCAGGGATGCCCAGCTCTGCCTAGGGATGCTCTGCTCTGCCCGGGGATGCCCAGCTCTGCCCAGGGGTGCTCTGCTCTGCCCAGGGATGCCCAGCTCTGCCCAGGGATGCTCAGCTCTGTCCAGGGGTGCCCAGCTCTGCCCAGGGATGCCCAGCTCTTCCCGGGGATGCCCAGCTCTGCCTAGAGGTGCTCTGCTCTGCCCAGGGATGCCCAGCTCTGCCTAGAGGTGCTCTGCTCTGCCCAGGGATGCCCAGCTCTGCCTAGAGGTGCTCTGCTCTGCCCGGGGATGCCCAGCTCTGCCCAGGGGTGCTCTGCTCTGCCCGGGGATGCCCAGCTCTGCCCGGGGATGCCCAGCTCTGCCCAGGGGTGCTCTGCTCTGACCAGGGATGCCCAGCTCTGCCCGGGGGTGCCCAGCTCTGCCCACTGCTGGTCAGCCTGTGCGTGACTGCTTCACGGCACCCACTCTTCCTTGTGAAATGTTGCGGGGAGAAGATAAACATTGAAATGTTCATCAAGGGGCCCAGAGGCCAGCCACAGTGGCTAGTATGTCGGGACGGGATGAGCTGGGTCCCTCAGCCCTAAAGCCACCGGGACTGCAGTGGCCCTGGCGGCAGATGGCTCCCCGTCTGTGGACCCAGATGAGAGCAGCCGCGACCAGGACAGCAGCGTGATGGCAGTCTGAGCAGACCGCAGGAGGATGCCGCCAGCCAGGCCTGCTTCCCACCACAGAAAAGGAAATCCCATCAATGAAGAGACCAAAAAGAAAAGAGAGAGAAAAGGCCACAGTCTCCACAGGCCAGCCCGACCTACAGAAATGGGCTCCCTCTGCTCTGCCTCTGCTCTGCTCTGCTCTGCCTCTCCCTCTGCCTCTCCCTCTGCCTCTGCTCTGCCTCTCCCTCTGCCTCTCCCTCTGCCTCTGCCTCTGCCTCTGCCTCTGCCTCTGCCTCTGCCTCTCCCTCTGCCTCTCCCTCTCCCTCTGCCTCTCCCTCTCCCTCTCCCTCTCCCTCTCCCTCTCCCCCACCCCCTATTGCCAAGGCTTCACACGGGCAGGATTCCACTGCGCCCAGGGCGGTTTTCCCGTCCTTTTTACTTCACACAGACACAGTGGGAGGGAGAGACCCCACGCCCTGTGCCCCACACCACCAGCAGCCATGGAGCGGCCCTGGTGCTGTGGTTCTCAAAGTGCCGCGGGAGCGAGATCTCACATAGTAAGGCACCTGCTCCACCAGGTGAGCGAGCTCCCAGCGCTTTCTCTTCCTCCTGACAGCAAGCTCTGTATATAACAGGCACGGCAAAGGCTGTGCGCCAGACTTGTTCTTTCTAAAGTTTTTTGTTTTTTTTTAAATTTTCTTGATGAGAAGTAATAGAAGTTCAGTGTTGGAAAACTGGAGGTGCACCAAAAACAAAACATCACCAGGAACAATTTCCTTTCCCCTCAGATAACACAGATAACAGGCTGGCCAGCAGCCCTCAGCGCCCCGCTGGCTGCAGAAAGACGGCTAGAGTTACAAACGGGACGCACTGTGCTTTTTTGTATCTTGCTCTCTCCACAGTCTCAGCCCACATTTTGGAAAGAATTTGAAGCATCAGAGGGGCAAATTTGTTCTGGCATCTGGGGACCTTGCCAGACCCCCACTTTTAATGAACTGAGGTTATTCTTAGGCCTGGCTTTAGCGAAGGAGATTCAGAAAGGAAACTGAGGCCAGAAGGGGGAAGCCAGGCTCAAGGCTGGGTGGCTGTCATCACCCAGCGATTTCTAGGTGAATCAGCCCCAAGCTGCCGTCCTGGGATTCCTGTCAGAGCTTTCATGACATACCACCTCATCCTGGACTGTGGGGTGCCAGCACTCTGTCTGCATCGCTCCATGCGGGGCGCCAGACCCCCACCCCTGAGGCGTCATCCCCAGGCAGCTGAAACTCAATTCCGAGAGCACAATTCCAGAACTTTCAGGGTCTGCCCTCCCTTTCCTCGGGAGTGTGATGGCAGTAAGGAAGGAGGCAGAGAAAGGAAGCAGGAGTCATTCATTCCACGAGCCTGCCGCAGCCATGGCAGTGTGGGCCCCGTGCCAGGCCCCTGAACTCTGGAAATAAGTAAAAGGCCAGGTCCTGACACAATCAAGACTTTCTACTCTGTGGGAAAAAACTAATGGGTGCTGGGCTGGGGTAGGTAGCATAATGGTTCTGCAAAGAGACTCTCGGGCCTGAGGCTCCAAAGTCCTAGGTTCAGTCCCCTGTACCACCATAAGCCAGAGCTGAACAGTGGTCTGGTTAAATTAAAAACAAAACTAATGGGTGCTACCTTTGCAAGGAGAGAATCCTGACAATCATGATCAATAAAGTTGGTTTTTGTTTTTGCTTTTTTTTACCGGAACATTGCTGACCAAACACGGCTGATTCTAGTGCAGGCGACTGAAGCTCAGGCATGAGAGCTGTTCTGAATAGCTCTCTCCCTGCCCCAAATGTTTACTTGATTTTATTTTATCTTAAGAATTGCTGAGTTACGGGGAGTCGGGCTGTAGCGCAGTGGGTTAAGCGCAGGTGGCGCAAAGCACAAGGACCGGCATAAGGATCCCGGTTCGAACCCCGGCTCCCCACCTGCAGGGGAGTCGCTTCACAGGCGGTGAAGCAGGTCTGCAGGTGTCTGTCTGTCTCTCCCCCTCTCTGTCTTCCCCTCCTCTCTCCATTTCTCTCTATCCTATCCAACAATAACAACAATAATAACTACAACAATAAAACAACAAGGGCAACAAAAGGGAATAAATAAAATAAATATTAAAATTAAAAAAAAAAAAAAAAAAAAGAATTGCTGAGTTACTCAGACACTTAAAAGTGAGTGATTTGGGCCAGATGATAGTTCGACTGGTAGAGTGTGTGTCGTACCATATGCAAGACCTTGGGTGTGGCCTGGAGCACTGCATGGGAGCACCCTGCACAGCACCAGAGGGCTCCGTGGGTGGTGCTGAGGCTTCTCTGTCTATCTCTCTCTCCATCTCTCTCTCCTGTAAATTAAAATAGATAGATAGATAAAGATTGGGCCTGGAGCACTGCTTAATGACGAAGCTGGACAGACAGACAGGCAGACAGACAGGCAGGCAGACAGGTAGGCAGACAGACAGGCAGACAGGCAGGCAGGCAGGCAGGCCGACAGACAGGCAGGCAGACAGGCAGACAGACAGGCAGACAGACAGGCAGGCAGGCAGGCAGGCAGACAGGCAGATAGGCAGACAGACAGGCAGACAGACAGGCAGGCAGACAGACAAGCGGACAGGCAGGCAGACAAACAGGCGGACAGACAGGCAGGCGGACAGGCAGGCAGACAGGCAGACAGACAGACAAGTGGACAGACAGGCAGACAGGCAGGCAGACAGGTGGACAGACAGGCAGGCGGACAGACAGGCAGACAGACAGGTGGACAGACAGGCAGGCAGACAGACAGGCAGACAGGCAGGCAGATAGGCAGGCAGACAGGTGGACAGACAGGCAGGCGGACAGACAGGCTGGCGGACAGACAGGCAGACAGACAGGCAGACAAGCAGGCAGACAGACAGACAGGTGGACAGACAGGCAGACGGACAAGCAGATAGGCAGACAGGCAGACAGGCAGGCAGACAGGCAGACGGACAGGCAGATAGGCAGGCAGACAGACAGGCAGACAGGCAGGCAGACAGACAGGCGGACAGACAAGCAGGCAGACAGACAGGCAGGCAGGCAGACAGACAGGCAGGCAGGCGGACAGACAGGCAGACAGACAGGCAGGCAGGCAGACAGACAGGCAGACAGGCAGGCAGGCAGGCAGGCGGACAGACAGGCGGACAGGCAGACAGGCAGGCAGGCAGGCAGGCAGGCAGGCAGACAGACAGACAGACAGGCAGGCAGGCAGGCAGACAGATAGACAGACAGGCAGGCAGGCAGACAGGCAGGCGGACAGGCAGACAAGCGGACAGATAGACAGGCGGACAGGCAGCAGCCAAGGAAGCAGGTCACCTGGCTCCAGTGTGCACCAGGCTTCAGCCCAGCCACTTTGGTGCTGCCAATTCTCACTCTGTCTCTCTCCATGTCTCTGATGTCTCATGTGTCACTGTGTCTCCCTGTCTCTCTCACTCTAATGTCTGTGTCACTGTCTCTCTCTAATGTCTGTGTCACTGTCTCACTCTAATGTCTGTGTCACTCTGTCTCTCACTCTAATGTCTGTGTCACTGTGTCTCTCACTCTAATGTCTGTGTCACTGTCTCACTCTAATGTCTGTGTCACTGTCTCTCACTCTAATGTCTGTGTCACTGTGTCTCTCACTCTAATGTCTGTGTCACTGTCTCTCTCACTCTAATGTCTGTGTCACTGTCTCTCTCATACTAATGTCTCTGTCACTGTGTCTCTCACTCTAATGTCTGTGTCACTGTCTCTCTCACTCTAATGTCTGTGTCACTGTGTCTCTCACTTTAATGTCTGTGTCACTGTCTCTCACTCTAATGTCTCTGTCACTGTCTCTCTCTAATGTCTCTGTGTCACTGTGTCTCTCACTCTGATGTCTCTGTGTCACTGTCTCACTCTAATGTCTCTGTGTCACTGTCTCTCTCACTCTAATGTCTGTGTCACTGTCTCACTCTAATGTCTGTGTCACTGTCTCTCTCACTCTAATGTCTGTGTCACTGTGTCTCTCACTTCAATGTCTCTGTCACTGTCTCTCTAATGTCTGTGTCACTGTGTCTCTCACTTTAATGTCTCTGTCACTGTCTCTCTCTAATGTCTCTGTGTCACTGTCTCACTCTGATGTCTCTGTCACTGTCTCTCTCTAATGTCTCTGTGTCACTGTGTCTCTCACTCTGATGTCTCTGTGTCACTGTCTCTCACTCTGATGTCTCTGTCACTGTCTCTCTCTAATGTCTCTGTGGCACTGTCTCACTCTGATGTCTCTGTCACTGTCTCTCTCTAATGTCTCTGTGTCACTGTGTCTCTCACTCTGATGTCTCTGTGTCACTGTCTCTCACTCTGATGTCTCTGTCACTGTCTCTCTCTAATGTCTCTGTGGCACTGTCTCACTCTGATGTCTCTGTCACTGTCTCTCTCTAATGTCTCTGTGTCACTGTGTCTCTCACTCTGATGTCTCTGTGTCACTGTCTCTCACTCTGATGTCTCTGTCTCTCACTCTGTCTCTGTCTCTCACTCTGATGTCTGTGTCACTGTCTCACTCTGATGACTCTGTCACTGTCTCTCTAATGTCTCTCTGTCACTGTGTCTCTCTCTAATGTCTGTGTCACTGTCTCTCTCTCTGATGTCTCTGTGTCACTGTCTCTCTCTGATGTCTGTGTCTCTCACGCTGTCTCTGTCTCTCACTCTCTCAGTCTGTCTCTGTGTCTCTGTCTCTCACTCTGTCTCTGTCTCTCAGTTTGTCTCTAACAGAGACTAGCAGGTCCCCGCAGTCCCCTAGGGGAGGGACGCGGCAGTCACATGACAGGGCCAACTTGGTGGAGGCCAAGTGACAGAAGTCCCCGCGACCCGGTGACCTTTCCTGCTGAGACCACCCACTCGTGACCTCTGACCCCACGCAGGGACGTCCACTTTCACCTGAGCGAATCACAAGCTTGAACCCGCCCCACAGCGCGAACTGGCCAATCAGAGGCGCTAGGGGAGGGGCTAAATCCCTACGGGGCACTGGGCATGCGCTGCCCGGGATGTCCTAGTTCCTAAATAAATGTGCGCCGTTCTTTATTTCTCCCGCCTTTCGCGCTCTCTCTCTCTCTCTGCCTCTCCCCCCTTTTGTCCTTTTTCTCTCCCTTCATTCTCTCTCCCTCATTCACTTTATTTATTTATTTATTTTGCAGAGCACTGCTCAGCTCTGGCTTCTGGTGGAGTTGAGATTTGAACCTGGAGCCTCGGAGCCTCAGGTCCTGCTTCTTCTTCGTCTAGCGTTTGCCCTTCTTCCGTAGCCAGTCAACAGCGTCAGGTGGAGCCTGATGTCAAGTTTCGAGACCTCCTTTGAATCTGGAGAGGTGGCAGTCGTTGACTATGTGGGTCATAGTCTGTCTGGAGCCGCAGGGGCAGTTCGGGTCGTCTCTGGCTCCCCAGCGATGGAACATAGCGGCGCACCGGCCATGGCCTGTTCGACAGCGATGGAGGAGGGCCCAATCATAACGTGCTAGGTCAAAGCCGGGTTGACGCTCGCAGGGGTCTGTGATGAGGTGTTTGTTCTTGACCTCAGCTGACTGCCAGCTCTGTTTCCAAGAGTCTGGAACAGAGAAGTTCAGTGTAGGCGTAGGGGACCAGATTGGGTGACGAGACGTCAAGCGTTGGACAGGGTGGGCGAAGATCTCCGCGTATATTGGCAGGTCTGGTCGAGCGTAGACGTGGGAAATGAACTTAGATGATGCCACATCCCGACGAATATCTGGCGGGGCGATGTGGCTAAGAACTGGCAGCCATGGAACCGGGGTGGAACGGATGGTTCCAGAAATGATCCTCATGGAGGAATATAATTTGGAATCGACCAAGTGGACATGGGGGCTACGGAACCATACTGGGGCACAGTATTCTGCAGTGGAATAGCATCATGCCAGAGAGGATGATCGTAGTGTGGAAGCGCTCGCGCCCCATGAGGAGCTGGCCAGTCTTGCAATGATGTGATTCCTCGCGCCCACCTTTGCTGCAGTTTTTATGAGATGTTCGTGAAATGACAGAGTGCAATCGAGAGTAACGCCAAGATAGACTGGCTGGGCTTCGTGCCGGATTCTCGTATCGCCAAGCTGCACATTAAGCTCACGCGAGGCCGAGGCATGGTGTAGATGGAAAACAGATGATACCGTTTTTGCAGTGCTAGGGATTAGTCGCCATTTTTTACAGGAATCAGATATCAGAGACATGTCTTTCGTGAGTGTTTCCTCGAGGATGTCAAACTTGGATGCCTGAGTTGCACAGCAGATGTCATCGGCGTAGATGAACTTCCTTGAAGAAGTTTCTGGGAGGTCATTGATGTAAATATTAAATAGCATAGGAGCCAGAACAGAGCCCTGGGGGAGGCCACTTGAGACAAGTCTCCATCTGCTAGACTTGTCACCCAGATGCACCCGGAATCTTCTGTTTTGGAGAAGAAACGATATAGTGTTGGCCACCCATGGAGGCAGGCATCTTGAGATCTTGACTAGGAGACCACAGAGCCAGACCGTGTCATAGGCTGCTGTGAGATCGACAAAGACAGCACCCGTCTTTAAATTCTTCTGGAATCCATTTTCAATGTAAGTTGAGAGGGCCAGGACTTGTTCGCAGGTAGATCTTCCTGGGCGGAAACCAGCCTGGGCGGGTGATAGGAATTTCTCTGTGAGAGGAGAAATACGTGACAGAAGCAGCCTCTCAAGGAGTTTGTCACACACGGAGAGGAGAGAAATTGGTGTATAGCTGGCGGCCAGTGTTGGGTCTTTCTTTGGTTTCAAAACCGCTATTACCTTCGCACGACGCCAAACTTTGTGCATAGACTCAGATTCCAAGATGTGGGACAGGAATGAAGCGAGCCACTTCTTTGCCGCGGGACCCAGGTTAAGAATGAGTTCTGGGGTGATGTTATCATAGCCAGCAGCCGTTCCCGGTTTAACCCTCTTTAAAGCGTCTTCCAGTTCAGACAGTGTAAAGGGAGAGAGTTTTGGAGATGGACAAGATAAACGGAAGTGGGATGACCACTCGTGGGAAATTTCTCTTTTCCAGACTGGGTCGATCTTAGCACGTCCAACTTGAGTTAGGTGACTGGCAACTGAGTTTGGAGATACGGGAGGATGGGAGACAGGAGGGGGTTGTCTACCGGCACCCAGTCTGTGAAGAAGCTTCCAGGCCTTCCTACTTGAGTGGGTGAAGTTCAGACTTTCCGTGAGTTGTTGCCAGCGGGCTTGGCGTGCTGCATCCAGGGAGGCAATGAGATGGTCGGCCACATCTGGGTCGCCCGACTCATCATACTGCTTTAGTAGTTGCTCGCATTCAGCATCAAGACAAGGTGTATAGTTAGCACGTCTCCCACGAGGAATGGCTTGGGAAGCTGCTTTGAAGATGGCTTGGCAGAAGCGCCTGTAGGAATCTTCAGAGGGGATAGAGTTAATTGGAATTGCAGGAATAGATTTGTTGGTAAGATCACTGAACAGACGCCAGTTTGCTTTCCGAAAGTTCCTCTTAGTTTCTCCGAGCACAGAATGGGAGCTGGAGACCAATGTGGATGATAGCTGGGTGGTGATGACTGTGCGGGAAGATCTTGAGAACTTGTCTCGTAGCGGGAAAGGCTTGGCCGTTGACTGTGCTAATCCAGCACAGTCGGGTGACGAGTCTTTATTCCATCTAGCACTGTGAAAAGAGCCTGGCTGTTTGGGATCGTATAATAGGGAGAGGTCATTCGCTGAAGCCCAGTTGGCTAAGATAGAGCCATCAGCATGAGTGGAGGAATATCCCCAGTCTTGGTGATGACTATTAAAGTCTCCAACGTAAACGGCTGGGTGATTCGGGCTAGGCAGGACCTCATTATCCCATGAGGCACTGGGAGGCTTATATACGTTGATGAGCTGAATAGTTCCAATAGTAATGGAATCATAGAAGGTCGAAGAGGC
Source organism: Erinaceus europaeus (assembly GCF_950295315.1). Taxonomy (NCBI): domain Eukaryota; kingdom Metazoa; phylum Chordata; class Mammalia; order Eulipotyphla; family Erinaceidae; genus Erinaceus; species Erinaceus europaeus. The sequence goes on along the minus strand of NC_080167.1, from coordinate 1,435,322 downwards.
CGTATGTTAAACGTCCGCAAGACACGATTTGGCGTAGATGGCTCGGCCGTGTTTAGGATGGAGATTATAGCATATTAAATCGAATCCACTGATGGTGAATCGAGCAGCCTCATCGACTGCTATATGTGTTTCTTGTAGGCAGATAACATCTGCCTGATGCTGTATCGCCAGTTGACCAATAAGAACGCGTTTGGCAAAGGACAGCCCCTCAACATTAAGTTGGAGGACTCGAAGAGCAGGACCAACAGCTTGAAAGCTGTCAGGAGCTGCTTGTTGCTGGCTTTGAAAGTGACTGGGATCCATGTGGATTCAGTCGGCTAGGAAGGATCATCAGTTTCCCCAATGAATGGGTACTCACGGGATGCACCACGGGAAGGTCGATCCAATGCACCCAGGTCCTGCTTTGAATGAGCATCAACTCCTTTTGTTATTATTTTGCCTCCGGGGTTATTGCCGGGGCTCGGTGCCTGCACCACGAGTCCGCTGCTCCTGGAGGCCATTTTTCCCCTTTTATTGTTCTTGTTGTTGCAGCCTTGTTGTGGTTATTATTATTGTTATTATTGCTGTCATCATTGTTGGATAGGACAGAGAGAAATGGAGACAGGAGGGGAAGACAGACAGGGGGAGAGACAGACAGACACCTGCAGACCTGCTTCCCCGCCTGTGAAGCGACTCCCCTGCAGGTGGGGAGCCGGGGGCTCGAACCAGGGTCCTTACGCCGGTCCTGGTGCTTTGCGCCTGGTGCGCTGAACCCGCTGCACCGCCGCGCGGCCCCTGTCTGCTTCTCTAAGCAAGTCTGGTCGCAGCGCGATGGCCCTGTGCCCACCAGCTTCACACCGGCAGGAGCCCTTCCTGGGCAGCCAAAGACCCAACGGGGAGGCGGCCAGGCGGCCGGGCGGCCGGGCGGGCAGCGCGGGGAGGCCGAGCAGCTGACACTGGAAGTCCCAGGCCGGCCCACAGCCGGCGACCCTGCACAGAGCCACGGGCCGCTGTTGTCACTCGGAGGACGGCGCCCTGCGCGGCTAGTGGGCTCTCAGGCAAACACGACCCTCTGCTATGTTGTTTTTCATTGTTTTTTTGTTGTTGTTTATAAAAAGGAAACACTGACAAAACCATAGGGTAAGAGGGGTACAACTCCACATAGTTCCCACCACCAGAACTCTGTATCCCACCCCCTCCCCTGACAGCTTTCCTGTTCTCTATCCCTCTGGGAGCATGGATGGACCCAGGGTCATTGTGGGTTGCAGAAGGTGGAAGGTCTGGCTTCTGTAATTGCTTCCCCACTGAACATGGGTGTTGACAGGTGGATCCACACTCCCAGCCTCTCTCTCTCTTTCCCCAGTGGGGCAGGGCTCTGGGGAAGCGGGGCTCCAGGACACATTGGTGGGGTCGTCTGTCCAGGGAAGTCTGGCTGGTGTTCTGATGGCATCTGGAACCTGGTGGCTGAAAAGAGAGTTAACATACAAAGCCAAATTGTTGATTAATCATGAACCTAAAGGCTGGAATAGTGCAGATGAAGTGTTGGGGGTGTCCTCCATTTTGTAGGTAGCTAGTAGGCATATTTTAGGTATATTCCAAAGGGCCTCTGGCTATACTAGTTTTTTTTTTCTTTTTTTCCCTCTGAGCCTGACATCTGATATGCAGGTGGACCCAGGTTATTGTCTGGGGAGATGATGTTATGGCTGGAAAAAGGCCCAGAAAGCTGGGTCAGGGAAGAGAGTAGCCCCCAAATATGGGAAAGATGTCTACATATTGACTGCAAACCCCATCAATTTGATGTGATCTGGGGCCCACATTCAGCATAGGAGCCTGTGTGACCTCTGCATCCCTGTAGATCTGAACTCACTTTCTGTGGGCATGAGGAGGAACGTTCCAAGCTGCCCCAATTTCAGGACCCATCTTCCTCGGGTGGGGCACAGAGTATGTTGTCCAGACTCCCTTCGGAGGATGCAATTTTCTCTACCGTGGTTGATCCAAGTTGAGGGCAAGGCCCTATGGGGGCCCACAAAGGGGTCTGTTGTGTTGTTCCTGATAGGAATGACCGGTAACAATGGAGAGAGGGATTTATTGGAGGTCTAGGCCCATCATGTCTGTTTGGGAATCTCAGGACTCCCCAACCAGGGCCCCAGCTGATGGGGCGGCCTGAGAGTGACTAAAGAGTCATCGTTAAAGTCTGCCAGTCTCTTGCCCTCATTCAGCTTTTGCAGCATGGCGTACTTTTCTATGGTTTTTTTTCTATGCAAAAATGCATCACGACTTTTCCAGCAGCCCAATGTTTGAGCTGTCTACAATCCTGGCTCACGGATTTGGAAAGCCTCGGGATTGTGTTAAGTGGAGAGAGATCCAGGTGTCTCTAGTTATGTTAATGGCACAATATTCTGAGGACACCTGTGGGTGGGCGAGGTTGTCTGGAAACCCAAGTTTTTGATGGGGGGGTTTTGAAAGTCCTACTCCCACTCATGGTTGCTGGGAGAGAACCCACGATTGGATCAGTCGCACCCGTGTAAAGTCGTCACGGGGTGAAGGGGTGCATAGGCAGCGGTGCAGTGAATAGAACAGTGGACTTGCTGCATGAGGTCACGCTCTTAAAATAAGTCTTTTAAAAATAAATAAGTAAATAAATAAATATGCAGGAGAGTCACTTGACAGGCGGTGAAGCAGGTCTGCAGGTGTCTGTCTTTCTCCCTCTGTCTTCCCCTCCTCTCTCCATTTCTCTCTGTCCTATCCAACAACGACGACATCAACAACAATAACTACAACAGCAAAACAACAAGGGCAACAAAGGGAAAATAAATAACAAAAAAATGATAAATAAATAAATAAAAAGGGAGGGGATTCAGCCAGTACCTGGGGCGTGAGAGCAGCCTCCCTGAAGAGGATCTAGTGGAGGCTTCTTTTCCCCACAGCTCGCCCTCTGCACGGCTCCCATCTGGAAGTTCCTAAGTTTTAACCTTTATAGTAACTAGTGAGGAAGCTGGTTCCCTGAGTTTGAAGAGTTGTAGCAGATGAGTTGAAGTGGAGGAGGATATCCTGGGGACCCCTGTTTACAGCCAGCCAGCCAGCCAGCCAGTTGGGAGCACAGAGAACTGTCGGGTTTGGGATTAGCACCCGCAGTCTGAGGAGGATCAGATTTGAGTTGAAGATTCAGCCCCGCCGCTGACAACCATTTGTTGGTATGGAGAGACTTCCACATCTCACGTTGGAATTGGGTCCGAAGGGAGAGTGCAGTCACTCTGGGGGGAGCCATCTGAGAGTAAGAAGAATTTATGGCTTTCCTGGCCAGTCACCCGAGAGCAAGTTCCGCAGGCCTCTCTAAGCAAGTGAAGTAAATAGATAGTAAGAGGAGAAAGGAAAGAGCGCCAAATAAGGCGAGATCCAGACTGTGGTCTCGAGCTGACTCAGGATGCCCCTGGTCGAGCTATCTTCACCAGTGCCACCTTTACATTCTGGGTCACGGGCACGGAATCTCCTGTCATTTCAGTACAAGACCAAACACGGAGGGGGGGCTTACATGTGCAAGGTGGTGTTCTGTTTGTTTTGATTTTAAAGTTTGAAACAGTACCCAACCCCTAATGGAGGTGGGGTGTGTGCGTGTTTGTGTATTCTGAATTCCTACTTGATTTTGGAAGGTTTAGAGTAGATGCCAGTGAATGTGTTTTCCCAGAATGTCATTTTTTTTTTCCCTACAGACAATTTGTTACTTTTAATGGCTGTTTTCTTGGAGACCAGCCTTGCTGTCACTTTGTCCTAGTGGATTCAGGTTTTAAACTTAGTTCCTTTAAAAAAATGTTCAGAATGTGTTCAGTGTATGTTTATTGTATATTTGATCATCATAGCTGTCTTCTGATTTTTATTTGACAGATGACAAAGTTTTATTAAACAGAAATGTAAAGTGATGTCTATTCAATAAAAATAACGTTTAACCAAAAACACAGTGTTCCCACTCTTAACATTTTACAATTTGTTTAATATAGAAGAAATGAGTAAGAGAAGGGGGGAGACTTTTTGATTTTGCCTTAGGTTTTTCCCTTCTCTTCTAGTAAAATAAATGGAATGTTTTATTTTGAGAACCTGAATATCATGCAGTGCTGAAGTTTAGGATGGCTTTTGTTCTCAGCTTGACGCATTTTATTTTTCAGCAATATCCTTTTAAATTTTAACCACAAATATATATATATATATATATATATATAGTAAGCCATAAAATATATATTTTTTGCATTTTATGAAAAACATACTGCTTTATCTGAAGAAAAATTCAAGAATTTTACAAAACCCATGAAATCATATATGGAAATCCAATAAAAGAGACATGGCATGTATTGACCTATTACACATATAATACAACTTATATGAGAAGGGGAAAGATAGAAATGGTTAAAGATGACTCAAGGCACAAGGACTGGCGTAAGGATCCCGGATCGAGCCCCCGGCTCCCCACCTGCAGGGGAGTCGCTTCACAGGCGGTGAAGCAGGTCTGCAGGTGTCTGTCTTTCTCTCCTCCTCTCTGTCTTCCCTCCTCTCTCCATTTCTCTCTGTCCTATCCAACAATGATGACATCAATAGCAACAACAATAATACCTACAATAGTACAACAATAAGACAACAAGGGAACAAAAGGGAATAAATAAAAAAAAAAACTTTTTAAAAAGAAAGAAATTGTCAAAGAAAGAAAACACAGTCCATCATATTAAAGACTCAAGTATAATGAAACTTAGCTTGTGTGTAACAAAGCCTATTGATAATGGTGAGTTTTCGGGCTAAGTATGAAATCCATTTGTGTTTAGGCAGAAAAAGGGTTGTCTATGGAGGTAGAATAAAATAGGCAAAAATTTCCAGTCCTGTCTTCCTTAACTGAGTCCTCCTCACTATCTCGGAGGGTGTCCTCTCCCCCATACCGGCTGGGAGCAGACGTGTCCAAGCCTGCACCTGACCGTTTTGCTCAGGCCAGTCAGAAGTCAGGCACACTTCAGCAGGATCTGTGTGGATTCTGGAGTCTGCTTACTTCCCGTGGCTTTAATGGGACTGGATTAAGTTATTACACTGCCTTGTGGGCACGGATCACCTCTCCTCAGCTACTCTGAGCTGGGGAATCCGGGACAGTAGGGGGCTGATTGTTATGTTGGGAGAGTCTTTTAGTGATCCTCTGCCCAGGGTTCCTTAGTTTGCTAAGTCTGTGCTTCAGTCTCATCCACCTTGCATTAGGCCTGATGGGAAATTCTGAGAACTTTCTAGAATGTGAGTGACGCTCTCACTTAATGTTCAGCAATGATTGCTGGTTTTATGTTTTTATTATTATTATTATTATTGCCTCCAGGGTTATTGCCAGGGCTCGGTGCCTGCACCACGAATCCACTGCTCTTGGAGGCCATTTTTTCCCTTTTGTTACCCTGGTTGTTTTACCATTGTTGTGGTTATTATTACCGTTGTTATTGATGTCGTTGTTGGATAGGACAGAGAGAAATGGTGAGAGGAAGGGAAGACAGAGAGGGGGAGAGAAAGACAGACACCTGCAGACCTGCTTCACTGCCTGTGAAGCAACTCCCCTGCAGGTGGGGAGCCGGGGGCATAAATAAATATTTTTAAAAACTAAAAAAAAATTAAAGAGAGAGACAGAGACTGCCTGGGCTGCGGCCATCTGATAAGCAGGCGATCTGGCAGGGAAAGTGCTTCTCTCAGCTCTGTGAACTGCTCTAGCAAGCAAGGGTCACAGGTCGCAGGTCAAAGGTTGGGCACAGGTGACGTCCAGGCTTACCCTGGCGTCTGAAGTATGTGTGCTGTAAGAGAGACAGTCTTCTAGAGCTGCCCTTCACTGAGCTGAAGGTGTTCAGGCAGACGAGTTAACTGCTTGGTGGGGTTGTGAAAACATGCCCTGGAACAAAGGTTTGGAGAAAGGGGTGAGTCATATGCCCCAGGGCATTTTAAGGTGATACATCTTAAGGTATGATTCTGTAATGGTGGATACAGTTATTACTGCACTTGTTAAAAACTCATAGCACAAAGACTGAATGTTTTGTTTGTTTTTTTAATTTTTGCCTCCAGGGTTATCACTGGGGCTTGGTGCCTGCACTATGAATCCACTGCTCCTGGAGGCCTTTTTTTTCATTTATTGGATAGGACAGAGAGAAATTGAGAGAGAAGGGGAGAGATAGAGAAAGAGAGAGAGAGAGAAAAAAAACAGAGATACCTGCTGACCTGCTTTGCCCCAGCAGGTGGGGAGCCGGAGCTTGAACCCAGATCCTTGCACATGTCCTTGCTTTTAGTCCAATGTGTCCTTAACTGGGTGTGCCACTGCCCAACCCCCAAGACTGAGTGTTAACATATTGCGGACTCTGCAGCATTAGGTGCTGGGCTGGCAGCACAGCTCACTTGGGTAGTGCTTTGCCAGGCACAAGTCCAGACCCCAGTGCACTGAAGGAAGCCTCAGTGTATGTGTGGTTGTGTTCACTCACTTTCTCCCTCTTCTCTCCCTCTCTAGGAAAAAATTTATGTTCGAGGAAATGTGATATCTTATTATTATTTTCCCTTTTGTTGTCCTTGTTTTATTGTTGTAGTTATTATTGATGTTGTCATTGTCGGACAGGACAGAGAGAAATGGAGAGAGGAGGGGAAGACAGAGAGGGGGAGAGAAAGACAGACACCTGCAGACCCGCTTCATCACCATGAAGTGACTCCCCTGCAGGTGGGGAGTCAGGGGCTGGAGCCGGGATCCTTGCTCTAGTCCTTGTGCTTTGTGCCATGTGCGCTTAACCCGCTGCGCTACCACCTGCCCCCAGAAATGTTATATCTGTGCAAGGACTGGCGTAAGGATCCCGGTTCGAGCCCCCGGCTCCCCACCTGCAGGCGGTGAAGCAGGTCTGCAGGTGTCTGTCTTTCTCCCCCCCCCTCTGTCTTCCCCTCCTCTCTCCATTTCTCTCTGTCCTATACAACAATGATGACATCAATAACTATAAGAATAAAACAACAAGGACAACAGAAAGGGAATAAATAAATAAACCAAAAAAAAAAAAAAACACCCAGAAATGTGATATCTTAGATGGGATCCTGGAACAAAAGAAAAAAAAAAGGTTGTTGGGTAAAAACTAGAAAAATGAAATATACTGGGCCTTAGTTAATAATGTGGCAGTATTTGTTGGTTCATTGTAAACAGATCATTGTAATATAAGATATTCATGATAAGGAAATCAGATGTGTAAGACTGTAATATTGTTTCTATTTTTTTCCTATAAATGTAAAAGTTTCTGAAAAAAATAAAATGCTAGGACTGAAAGTTAAGTCACCTGGTCCTGCTGATGGGAAGCGCAGCTTCTCAGGGCCAGTGTCCCAGAGCCCTGCTGAGAGGACCCTCCCTGAACGCAGTGGGCTGGCCTGGCTCGGGGACTGGTTCAGTTCTAAAGGTCAGCCCTGCCTGTGGACAGAGGAAAAGCGAACAGCTCTGTGGCCATCTGCTGGCACGCGCTGGGCAGGCAGGAGCAGCTTGTGTGTGGTGAGGGGAGAAGGCCGGCCTGGCAGCAGTCGGCAACAGCGTCACCTCACAGAGCAGAGCGGCGCACCTCTGCAGTGGACAGACCAGTCTGCTCTTGGAGAAGCCCACAGCACTGCCTCCCAGGGGGCTGTCTAGGACGTGGGGTGCCGGGTTTTTGTAATCTGTACTTTACCTCTGGAGGGTGTGATTGTTACTTTGAAAAAGCATTTATTTATTTAGCGGAGCACTGCTTGGCTCTGGTTTAGAATGGTGTTGGGGATTGAACCTGGGGCATTAGGTAACTCAGGCAAAAAAGTTTTTTTTTTGCGGGAGTCGGGCGGTAGCACAGGGGGTTAAGCCCACATGGCACAAAGAGCAAGGACCGGGGTAAGGATCCGGGTTTGAGCCCCCGGCTCCCCACCTGAAGGGGGGGAGGGGGGTCATTTCACAGACGGTGAAGCAGGTCTGCAGGTGTCTGTCTTTCTCTCCGCCTCTCTGTCTTCCCCTCCTCTCTCCATTTCTCTCTGTCCTAGCCAACAACGACAGTAGCAACAATAATAATGACAACAAGGGCAACAAAATGAGGGGGGAAAAAAAAGGCCCCCAGGAGCAGTGGGTTTGTGTGCAGGCACCAAGCCCCAGCAATGACCCTGGAGGCAAAGAAAAAGAAGAAAAACAACAACAACAGAAAGGGAGTTTTTTGCATAATAGTTCAAACAGACGGTGGTAGCTTGTAGAAAGTGACACCAGGCTGGGCACCCAGCACAGCCGGCTCACTCCTTGGATAACACCAGCGAAGAGCCAGGCACAGACGCCCTCCCTGGGCCTCGCTCAAGTAGCCTGGGCCCTTCCATGGCTGAGAGCTGAGACCTGAGTCCTGGCTTATTTGACCCTGGGTCCACGCTCCCAGAGGGATAAAGAACAGGAAAGCTATCAAGGGAGGGGAGGGGATACGGAGTTCTGGTGGTGGGAACTGTGTGGAGTTGTACCCCTCTTATCCTATGGTTCTGTCAATGTTTTCTTTTTATAAATAAAATAAAATAAATTAGATGGGAAAAAAAAAAGACTTTCTGGGTCCTTTTTTTTTTTTTTTTTTTTTGCCTCCAGGGTTATTGCTGGAGCTGGGTGCCTGCACTAGGAACCCACTGCTCCTGGAGGCTGTTTTTCCCTTTTGTTGCTCTTGTTTATCCTTGCTGTTGTTATTGCTGTCGTCGTTATTGGGTAGGACAGAGCGAAATCGAGAGAGGAGAAGATACCTGAAGATCTGTTTCACCATCTTAACCCTAACACCCCTGTAGGTGGGGAGCTGGTGGCTCAAACCGGGAGGGACCCTTACACCGTCTGGGTCACTTCTAATGTAGGAGCCCAGAGAACATCAGACTCTGCCTCAGTTTCCTTGTGTGTAAACAAATTTCTGATGTCTCCCACCTGTCTGGTTGTCACACAGCCTATGAGATGCCTGTGACAAAGAGACTCTATGTCCCAGGTTAATTAAAGATCAGCACAGGACTCTTAGCTGCCCCAAGCCGGGGTGTGGATGGGAGGCGATTTGACCGCACTTATAGCCAAGACACCTCAAGACACCCTCTTGCCACCTGCGGCAGCACAACTCTCCTGCCCACTCCCTCCCTAGTTCCCCAACCATGAATCCGCAGGTGTGCCTGCCACCGTGACTTCATTCATGTGACGTAAACAGAAGCTTACAGCATCCTTCTGAGATGGGCTCCTGATCACTTAGCATTCTTTCCTCAAGGGTCACTGAACTTAGTACCTGTGCTAGTGTTTTTCTTTCCTCTCTCTCTTCTTCCTTCCTTCCTCCCTTCCCTTCCCTTCCCTTCCCTTCCCTTCCCTTCCCTTCCCTTCCTTTCCCTTACCTTCCCTTCCCTTCCTTCTTGAACTCCCTCCCTCCCTCCCTTCCTTTCTCTCTTTCTTTCTTTCTTTCTTTCTTTCTTTCTTTCTCCCCCTCCCTCCTCCTTTCTTTCTTCTTCCAAAACACTACTCAGCTCTGGTTTACAGTGGTCCTTAGGATTTAACCTGGGCCCTCCAGTGCTTCGGGCCTGAAAGACTTTTTGCAGAACCATTATGCTGCCTCCCCAGCCATCTCCTTCCACTGTGGTGGTGGCTCCTGGTCTGAAAGTAGCAGGATGTGCTGAGTCACTCACCCACGAAAGAGCACCTGGGGCCCTCCCAGCGTAGGGCTGCGAGAACTGGACAAGTTTCGGGTATTGTGTAGATGTTGCAAGAAAATGAGTTTTATGTCACTGGGATATGCGCCTAGGAATGTAATTGCTGAATCATATAAGCCCATCTGAAGTTAAAAGAGATCTGTTCAAAAAAGCTGTTCATTTTCTAGTGATATTTCACCAGCCAATATGCCTGACCCAGTTTCTCCGCATGCTGACTGGAGTTCTGTGTGAGAACCTTTTACTATCCCAGGATCCCAGCCATTCAAAGTGTGCTCACGCCCCAGTGTGGTTTTTATTTGCATTTCTCATATCTGATGATGTCAAATAGCTTTCCATAAGCTTATCTGCCATCTGTATGTCCAGCCTGTGGATGTCTGTGCCTGCCTCTTGCTTCGCAATGTCTTATTTATTTTAATTAGAGAGAGGTACACAGAGATAGAGACTAAGAGAGAGAAAGGCCAGAGCGCTGATCAGTTCTGGCTTATGGTGGTGCTAGGGATTGAACCTGGGAGCTGAGAGCTTCAGGCATAAAAGTTTGTTTGCAGAACCATTATGCTATCTCCCCAATTCTTGCTTGCTGGCTAAGTGGGCTGTTTGGTTATTTAATGCTTAGCTTTAAGAACTCTTTAAGTGGGAGTCGGGCGGTAGCGCAGCAGGTTAAGCGCAGGTGGCTCAAGAATCCCGGTTCGAGCCCCCGGCTCCTCGGCTCCTCACCTGCACGGGAGTCGCTTCACAGGCGGTGAAGCAGGTCTGCAGGTGTCTGTCTTTCTCTCCCCTCTCTGTCTTCCCTCCTCTCTCCATTTCTCTCTGTCCTATCTAACGATGACATCAATAACAACAACAATAATAACTACAACAACAATAAAAGACAAGGACAACAAAAGGGAAAATAAATAAATATATTAAAAAAATTTTTTAAAAAGAACTCTTTCACAAGGACTGGCGTAAGGATCCCGGTTCTTGCCCCCGGCTCCCCACCTGCAGGGGAGTCGCTTCACAGGTGGTGAAGCAGGTCTGCAGGTGTCTGTCTTTCTCTCCCCCTCTCTGTCTTCCCCTCCTCTCTCCATTTCTCTCTGTCCTATACGACAACAATGACATCGATAATAACTACAACAATAAAGCAACAAGGGAATAAAGAAAGAAAGAAGAAGCAGGCTTGGTGGTGCCGAGCAGCAGAGGGCAAGGCTGGCACCTGTGAGGTCCCAGGCTCCATCCCAATCACACAGGGCCCAAGTAGAGCTTTGGTCTTACCCTGGTTGTTTTTATTCTTATAGTTATTATTGTTGTTGTTACTGATGGATCCCTCTCTCTCCCTCTCTCTCCCTCTCTCTCTCTCTGCCGCTCCCTCCCTCTATCTCCACACGTGGTGCAACAGGTTTATAAGTGTGTCACCCTTTCTCCCTCTATCTCTCCCTCTCGTCTCAAGTTCTCTCTGTCTCTATCCAAAGTAAGTAAGTACATGAAACAAAATGTTAAAAAAAACACCAGCTCCTCAGAAGCACCTTCTCTGCTCTGCATCTGAAGATGTGTGTCTCTGGGAACACGTCTCCCCAGGCCCCGTCTGCCCTGCCAGCTGGCTCCACTCATGGTCTCTTGTGTTCAGCGTCTCTCTGGGGAGCATCAAGTCAGGAGAGAGAGGTCCCTTTAGCCTGGTTAAGCTGGACCCCAGGAAACAACTGGCAGGCTTGTGGGGTGGGGCAGGGCAGCCGGCGGGGCCCTGCCATAGCTGGGGAGCAGAGGTCAGGAACGCCAGGCCAGACGCCTGCACATGGGAAGGCAGAGCCCAGCCCCAGATGCTGCAGGGGCACTGCCGGGCCTGGCCGCGCTCGTCGGGATACCTTGACGACACCCTGCACCCCCAGCATTTTTCTAGCATGAACTAATGAAATGTTTGAATTAAACATTGGCTTTGATTTAAGAAGAAGAAGAAAAAAAAGAGTCTACACACCCGTCTTCACACTCTGCTTCTGGAATCCAGAATTTCAGGAATTCTGCACACCGCGGAGAATGCTCAGCGAAATGCAGAACGGCGTGTTTATTGTTTACACAGTGGGCTCCCCCCTCTCCTCAGTGTTACTACTTTATAAATGGGGGAACCCAGTTCAAACCAGGCTTCTGCTGCCCTCTCTTCCTCTCAGCTGGAGACACCAGGTGCCTCACTGAGAGTCAGACCCTGGCCTCCTGGTGTCCTACCAGCGCTGGTCACAGACCAGTCACAGCTCCCCTAAGAGAGAGCTCTCCTAAAAGAGGTTTAGGAGCAGGCCAGTGTGCAATGTGACTGTAACATGGGTGGGCCGTCACCTGCCTCCAACCTGCTGTGTGGCCTTGGAGCCAATATGAATACCTACCTCCCGGGCTGTGGTGCAGATAAAAAGAGGGAACAGCGCAAGGACCGGCGTAAGGATCCCGGTTTGAGCCCCCGGCTCCCCACCTGCAGGGGGAGTCGCTTCACAAGGGAGAAGCAGGTCCGCGGGTGTCTCTGGGGATAGGGGACTCAGCGTGGACAGCAGACCCTAGTCACCTCTACATCCTCTCTCTTTTTTTTTTAAAGATTTATTTTATTTTTAAAATATTTATTTATTCCCTTTCATTGCCCTTGTTGTTTTACCGTTGTAGTTTTTATTGTTGTTGTTATTTCTGTCATTGTTGTTGGATAGGACAGAGAGAAATGGAGAGAGGAGGGGAAGCCAGAGAGGGGGAAAGATAGACACCTGCTTCCCAGCTTGTGAATTGACCCCCTCCCATGTGGGGAGCCAAGGGCTTGAACCGGGATCCTTGTGCACTTCGCACTATGTGTGCTTAACCCAGTGTGCCACCATCCAGCCCCTCGCAGTGGTGTTGTTGTTTGTTTTGTTTTATTTTTTAATTTCCACTTTTCAACATCATTTTCCATTTTAGTTTTTTCCAGTTTTACTAAGATGTGACTGACACCCAGCGCTGTACCCACAGTGTATTAAGTGTATTATAGGCAGCACAGATTTGACTTAGCATTCTTTAGAAACGAGATTTAGAAAGAGAGAGAGAGGGGGTCGGGCGGTAGTGCAGTGGGTTAAGCGCACGTGGCGCAAAGCGCAGGGACCGGCGTAAGAATCCCGGTTCGAGCCCCCGGCTCCCCACCTGCAGGGGAGTCACTTTACAGGCGGTGAAGCAGGTCTGCAGGTGTCTACCTTTCTCTCCCCTCTCTCTCTGTCTTCCCCTCCTCTCTCCATTTCTCTCTGTCCTATCCAACAACAAAGCAACGTCAACAATGGCAATAATAACCGCAACGAGGCTGCAACAACTAGGGCAACAAAAAGGGGAAAAAATGGCCTCCAGGAGCGGTGGATTCATGGTGCAGGCACCGAGCCCAGCAATAACCCTGGAGGAAAAAAAAAAAGAAAGAAAGAAAGAGAGAGAGACTCCAGAGCATGACGTTAGCACATGCAGTGCTGGGTTCAAGCCCAGGGCCTCCTACATGGAATCCATGCTCCAGCCACTGAGAACCCAACCCCATGTCTCCCAGGAGCTTAGTGAGGCAGCTGAACCCTTTGCAAGGCCCCTCGCTCCTCTGCTGCTTATATGTTCTATGCTTTGCTTCTTAGTGAGAGAGAGAGAGAGAGAGAGGGAGGGAGGGAAGGCGCTGGTCCTCACCAGGACTGCACCTGGGATGCCATGTCTGCAAGCCCTGTGCTGGGCCTCTAGGTCACCTCCTCGGTCTGTAGTCCTTGTCTTGTGACTAGAGCTCGTTGCTTAAGATCACTGTTTTTCTTTGAGGATTTGTTTATAAAAAGGGGACAGAGTGGTAGGAGGAGAGAGAGACAGAGAGGAGCAGAGCATCAGACTGGCACAGGTAATGTTGAGGAATTGAACTTGGGACCTCATGCTTCCAAACCCAGTGTTCTAGCTGCTACGTCCCCTCCCTGGCCACAGAGATGATTTTATTTCCCCCAGAAGTCTGCATTTCCACCTGTTCACAGCAGATGGAATTTTCCCCAGTGCCACAGACTTTAAGCTGGAATTCAGAAAAGACAGTCTGGGACCAAGGCACTTCCCAGATGGGAGAGGGCTGCTCTGTGTCCTGTGCTCACACTCACCCACCAGGTGCTGCCCCTGGGCGGGGCCAGAGCCCCACTCTCACTGGATTCCACACTCAAAGTCGGGGCTCCTGCAGGGTGGCGCTCCCTCCCCCTCCTCCTCCTCTCAGCCCCCTCCTCCTCTCTCCTCTCCCTTCACCTCCTTCCCCTCCCTCCTCCTTGTCCCTCCCCTCTCTGTCTACTCCCGCTCCTCTCCTCTCCCTCCTACCCCTTCCTTCCCCTCCCCTCCTCCTCTCCCAGGAGCCCCACTTGCACAGCTCATACTTTGAGCCGCCTCCAGTAGCCCTGCCAAGGGCTTCCATGCTGACAACGCGGTTTTTGAGAGCCGCTCAGATCCCATCACGAGACCTGCGTGTTTCTCTCCTGGAAAAAGTGCGGCCATGGAGAAGGCCTTGCATCACGCTGTCCCCTCTAGACTCCCGGTCCTCAGGCAGCCAGCTCAAAACCACAGGGTGATGGGACGCTCTTTCAGGGGCCAGAGGGTGGGGACCGGCTCCCGGGCCCTGAGCTCCCCCTCACTCAGGAACAGGCTGCCCTGGGGGTGGCTGGACAGAAGCCTGGCCGGAGGTCCAGGAGGGCTCCAAGGTGGAGGGTCCTCAGGGAACATGGTGGACAGCAGGGAGGCTGCTGGGAACCGGGGCCCAGGCCCTGGGGTGGGGGCTTTGCAGTACTGCCTCCCCCAGGAGGTCTTCAGCTGAGGAGCACACACAAGGACCCAAGTTTCCTCCTTGGCAGTTCTGCCCCCTGCCACGGCCCAGGGAGAAAGGAAGGGCAGGGTGGGAGCGGGGGTCCCCGAGCCTGTGGTCTGCAAGCTCAGAATTGGTGCTCACTGGCCCTGGGTTCAAATGCGGCTCAACCACTAAAATGCTGTGCAACCTGGAGTGAGTCACCTCAGCTTTCTGAACAGCCCTGCTGGCTGGTAGCCAGAGTTTGGTGGGTGTGTTCTACCCCCCATGGCTGGTAGACCCTGAGTGGCGGGCGTGCTACAGGGCCAGGGGGTCACCGCAGAGGAGGGTCCTTTCTGCTGCTCTCCTCGGTTGCTGTGTGACGCACTATGGGCACCCTCAGTGGTCACCGGGCCTTGGTCCTGGCCTCTGGCACGCGGGGCTCAGGGCCAAGCATCCTACGCCCTCCCTGAGGCCCCCAGACATGAGTCAGCCTGCCGGGCCCAAGCGCCCACCGGCCTTGGCTGTGAGGGGCTGCCTGGCCGGCCTCCAGCACACAGTGGGGGCTCCTGGAATAGTTGGGGGCTGAGTGGCCTGTCAGGGAAGGAACCCATGACTGAAGGAAAACTGAATGCAAATGCAGGTTTGTCTCCAGAGGAGAGACTCCACTCTAGAGTGACAGCTACAGGGAACAAGCATGACCCCCGGGGCATGGGGTGGGGGGTGGGGGGCAGCCTGGGGGCAGCCAGCAGCTCCACAGGGGCCTTATTCAGTCACTGACTCAGGAAGGAGCCGCCACGTGACCAGGCTCTCAGACTGGCCTGCAAGAAGGGGTGCCTTCAGGGGTGAGAGGAGTCTCCTGAGAGGGCGGCCGCCCAGGAGACAGCTCAGTGTGGTAGAGCACAGGGCCTGCAGGCCCGAGGCCTGGGCCAAGCCCCGGCAACACCTATGCCAGAGCTGAGCGGAGTTCTGGTGTCTTTCTCACAGAAATGTATCTGGAGGGAGTTGGGCGGTAGCACAGCGGGTTAAGCGCACATGGCGCAAAGCACAAGGACCCGTGTAAGGATCCAGTTCGAGCCCCCGGCTCCCCACCTGCAGGGGAGTCGCTTCACAGGCGGTGAAGCAGGTCTGCAGGTGTCTGTCTTTCTCTCCCCATCTCTGTCTTCCCCTCCTCTCTCCATTTCTCTCTGTCCTAGCCAATAGCAATGACAATAATAATAATGATGACAGCAACAAAATGGGGAAATAAATTTAAAAAAAAACATTTTAAAAAAAGAGATGTATCTGGAAACAAAAGGCCATTGCCGCGTGCTGGCATCTGCAGAGCTCCACAAGAGGCCGGACACATCAGTGCTGTGAGCGGAGGGCTGGGGGCTACAGGGATACGTGCTGTCCCCCGTCTGCACAGTGTCTGCCCCTCTCCCCTCTCCCTCAAGTCCGAACAGTCACCTGATAAGGTTTTGACTGATAACTGTTGTGGGAAACTTCTTTTTTTTTTTTAATTTCTTTATTGAGGGATTCGTGTTTTACATTTGACAGTGAATACAATAGTTTGTACATGCATAACATTTCTCAGTTTTCCACATAACAATACAACCCCCACTAGGTCCTCTGTCACCCTTCTTGGATCTATATTCTCTTCCCACCCACCCCAGAGCCTTTTACTTTGGTGCAGAGAAACTTCTTTTTAATATATATATATATATATATATATATATATATATATATATATATATATATATTCCCTTTTGTTGCCCTTGTTGTTTTTTTATTGTTGTAGTTATTGGTGTTATTGATGTTGGCTAGGACAGAGAGAAATGGAGAGAGGAGGGGAAGACAGAGAGGGGGAGAGAAAGACAGACACCTGCAGACCTGCTTCACCGCCTGTGAAGCGACTCCCCTGCAGCTGGGGAGCCTGGGGCTCGAACCGGGATCCTTACACTGGTCCTTGGGCTTTGAGCCACCTGCGCTTAACCTCCCGACTCCCAGGAAACTTCTAAAGAGCAGTTCAGGCTTCTCGTCCAGTTGTTTCCTCTCCCTCCATGCTGCTCTCTGAACAGAGACATGATGGCTGACCTCTGGCAGCTGTTTTGGCCATGAGAGTGAGGGCATTATGCCCCTATTAGCTACAGTTCTGTCTTGTAGCCCACTTACCTCTAGCCTTGAAGAACCCAGGAGGCCAGCCTGTGCACACTGCCCGTGGAGGCTGGTGCTGTAACCATAGCTCAGAATAGGACACTAGACCCCCTGCCAGCCCACAGCCACAGGACCAGCAGTAGGGAGCGTGGGGTGCGGCCGCCCACCCCCTGCAAAGTCTGCGAAGGTCACCGCTCCTCTGGGGGCACAGACAGGAGCAAGGAGAGCTGGTGCCCACAGAGTCGTGTGTGAGAGCACTTCTGCTGGCTGCCATCACTCGCAGCCAGCAAGCGGAGACACCCAGTGTCCGGGCTGCTGGGTGGAGGTCCCCTCCAGAGTGTCCATAAGGAGATGAGGAGACCCTACCCCCTCCAGGCAGCCACACTAGTGGAACAGACACACATACAAGCCCCAGAAAGATAAATCTTTCTTTTTATTTTTTTCTTTATTTAATAGGACAGAAATAAATTTTTATATTTATTTTCCCTTTTGTTGCCCTTGTTTTTTATTATTGTTGTAATTATTATTGTTGTAATTGCTGTTTTTTTTTAGCTTTTTTAAAATTTTATTTATTAATGAGAGGGATAGGAGGAGAGAGAGAAAGAACCATACATCACAGGAGTCAGGAGGTATAGCAGCAGGTTAAGCACAGGCAGCGCAAAGCTCAAGGACAGGCGTAAGGATCCTGGTTCAAGCCCCCAGCTCTCCACCTGCAGGGGAGCCGCTTCACAAGCAGGTGTCTGTCTGTCTTTCTCCCTCTCTGTCTTCTCCTCCTCTCTCCATTTCTTTCTGTCCTATCCAAGAACAACGACATCAATAATAACTACAACAAGGGCAACAAAAGGGAATAAATAAATTAATTAAAAAAAAAAAAACAGACATCACTCTGGTACATGTGCTGCCAGGGATTGAACTCAGGACCTCATGCTTGAGAGTTGATGCTTTATCCACTGCGTAATTGCTGTTGTTGTTGTTATATAGGACAGAGAGAAATGGAGAGAGGAGGGGAAGACAGAGAGGGGGAGAGAAAGACAGACACCTGCAGACCTGCTTCACCGCCTGTGAAGCGACTCTCCTGCAGGTGGGGAGCTGGGGCTCGAACCCAAGTCCTTTCACATGGTAATGTATGCACTCACCATGGTGCATCACTGCCAGCCCACTCTTTAAAAATATTTAGAGGTGGGAGTCGGGTGGTAGCGCAGCGGGTTAAGTGCACAAAGTGCAAGGACCAGCATAAGGATCCCGGTTGGAGCCCCCAGCTCCCCACCTGCAGGGAAGTCGCTTCACAGGCGGTGAAGCAGGTCTGCAGGTGTCTGTCTTTCTCTCCCCCTCTCTGTCTTCCCTCCTCTCTCCATTTCTCTCTGTCCTATCCAACAACAACAACATCAATAACAACAACAATAAAACAACAAGGGTAAAAAAAAGGGAATAAATAAGTAAATATATATATATATTTCAGAGGCCTGCAAGTCCTTCGGGCCAGACTCACTCTCTCTCACCCTCTTTCAGACCAGCTCTCGCTCTCGGATGGGGCTGGGAGGTGGAAATACAGTCACACTGGTGACAGGGGCCCAGCTCCTGGCACTTGCGGAGAAGCCTGGACTGACACAACAGCAAGCAGACGCCTCCACCACCTGCCATGTTCTCAGGTGAGGCTGGTGTGGAAAAGGAGGTGAGACCGTGTGCTGAGGACTACGCCCCAGGTTATGCAAACGTGTGTGTATGTGTGTGTGAATGTGTGTGCGAATGTATGTGTGTGTGAATGTATGTGTGTGTGTGAATATATGAGAGAGTGTGTGAGTGTGTGTGTGAGTGTATGACAGTGTGTATGTGAATTTATGTGTGTGATTGTGAGTGTGTGTGTGTGAGAATGTATGAGAGTCTGTGAGTGTGTGTGTGTGTGTCTGTAACCAACATCCTTAGGCGTGACCATGAATGCAGGCATAAATAAAAGCAAAGAATCTGAAAAAGCACCACGTTGTACTTTTTTTCTTTTCAATATTTATTTATTTATTTCTCAGGGTGAGAACCGGAGCTTCACTCTGGCACCTGCGATGCTGGTGATTGAACCTGGCACCTCACACTTGAGTGTCCAACGCTTTATCTACTGTGCCACCTCCTGGCTTACTCCTTGTGCTTTTAGAAAGATTTACTCGGTCATGGACAAGCAAGGTCACCATGTCAGGCTTTTGACAATTAGTTCTTTGGGAGAAAAAATAAGAAAAAATAATTTGTTTATTGCCAGAGCCCTGCTCAGCTCTGGCTTATGGTGGTGTGAAGGATTGAACTCAAGACTTTGGAGCCTCAGGCATGAGAGGCTTTTTGCAGAACCATTGTGCTGTCTCCCTGACCCTCTAATAAAAATTTTCAAATACCCCCCCCCCAGAAAAAAAGGAGAGAAGGATGCTTTGCAGAAGAAGGCGTGAGAGGCCTGCACACCCAGACACAAGTCACTGGGACTGTGGACTCAGGGCTCCCACATCTGCAAGCAGCAGACAGGTGCTAAGGTTGGGTAGGGGTGAGACAGCCCAGTCCTTTCTCTCTTTTTCTCTGTAGCTGGAGAAACTGAGGTCCAGAGTTGCGGGGGCAGGCCCATGGGATGCCAGAGGGTGTTGGGCCCGGGCCCGGGCTGGCTTCCAGGCCCCCAGAGCTCCCAGCTCTGCCCCCACACTGCACTCTGCACAAACTGTTTCACATCTCCAGGAAAGGGGAGTTTATAAATTTGGCCACATTTCGGAATAACAGAGCCATACATGGACATGCTGCAGGAGGCTGGGAGGTACCTGACCTTTGAGGCTGCGGAGAGGGGGGCACGGGCAGGCCCGGCTGCTCCCAGGCGGGAGAGAAAGCCAGAGGCAGAGGCCAGGCGGCTGCCTACAAGACGCCCTTTGCCTGGATGGAAGGGCTGAGAGCCCTTGCCCAAAGGCCTTCACTTCTGGGAGCCTCGATCTTTCCCCACACCTGGGGAGGAGGGGCACCGGGAAGCCTGTGGAGACACCTCTGGACTGGCTTAGAGACCCCAGGCTGACTCTCTTCTCTGGGACAGACTGGGACCAGGGCATCCTGTGTCGCCTGCCTCCCAGCTGCCCTGGAGAGCCTGAAGTGGCTGCCCAGGCTACCTGCTGTCCCCAAATCCATCCGCTCCCACCAGTTCTCTGCTCCCCACGCTGCCCTCTCTTCCTTTCCCTAACACACTCAGGCTTTCAAACCTTTCAAAGCCTCCCGCTCTCCCTCCCTCAGCCCACCTGACTCCCCTCTTCTGGAAACCTAACTCCAGCCCCCCCCCCCCCCCCCGCTTCCATGAAGCCTGCTGGGGTCTCTTCACTCTTCACTCCTGTCTGAATGGCTGTTTATTCAAATATCTTCTTGGAGGGAGGGAGGGAGGGAGGGAAGAAGGGAGTGGGTGAATACAGTCTCTTGAGAGACTTGACCCAGCTCTGCACAATCATGCTTGCTGAAGTATAAGCAAACATGTGTCTCTGGGCTGGGAGATGGCCACCTAAAAGAATGCAGACTTCACTCAGGACTGGGGTTCGAGCCCCCGGCAGCACATTGGAACACAACACCAGCAGAAGCTCTCCCTCTCCTCTCCTTTTTTATTTTTCTATTTATTTATTATTTATTCCCTGTTGTTACCCTTGTTGTTTTATTGTTGTTGTTATTGATGTCATTATTGTTGGATAGGACAGAGAGAAATGGAGAGAGGAGGGGAAGACAGAGAGGAGGAGAGACAGACACCTGCAGACCTGCTTCACCGCCTGTGAAGCGACTCCCCTGCAGGTGGGGAGCCGGGGGCTCGAACCGGGATCCTTAGGCTGCTCCTTGCACTTTGTGCCACCTGCACTTAACCCGCTGCGCTACCACCCGGCTCCCCCTTCCTCTCCTTTTTTCAATGTATTAGTAAACACTTGCTTTGTCACGGACACAACTCAGGTTTGAGTCAGTCCCCACCACCACGCCGAGGGAAACTCTGGTGCTGCCTTGTCTTTATCTCTGTCTCCTTTTTTTTTTTTTCTAGTCTTTATTTATTTATTGGCTAGAGACAGGCAGAAATCGAGAGGAAAGGGGGAGATAGAGAAGGTGAGAGACAGAGAGACACCTGCAGCCCTGCTTCGCCACTCGCAAAGCTTTCTCCCTGCACATGGGGACCAGGGGCTCAAACCCGGGTCCTTGCACATTGCAACATGTGCGCTCAACCAGGCGCGCCACCGCCCGGCCCCTATCTCTGTCTTTCTCCATGAAAAAGTCTGCCTAGAGTGGGCAGCCCTAGTAACACAAAAATAAATAAATATTGAAAAATAAGAATTATTACGGAGGAAAGAACAGGAACCACAGCATCACTCTGGCACTTGTGACGCCGCGGTCAGAACGCGAGACTTCAAGCCTTAGACCATCACTTCGTCCACTGTGCTGCCTCCCAGGGCACCTCTGTCTCTTGCTAGCTGAGAGTGGAAGGGAAAGAAATAATAAATTTCACTGGACACAGCAGAATTGTGCACGTGCAAGGTCTCAATAAGTTAGACAAATAAGGAAAGGAGAGGGGAGGGGAGGGAAAGGGAGTGGAGGAGAGAGGAAGGGAAGGGAGGGGAGTGGAGAGGAAGGGAGAGGAGGGAAGGGAGGGGAAGGGAGGGGAGGGAAGGGGAGGAGAGTCTGAAGTTAACCAGTAAAACCTTCAGTCAGTCAACAAGCCTTTGTTCAGGACCTACTAGGTGCCACGGAGACAAACCAGCCAGCTTGGGAGGGGCCATGTGATGTGCCCCAGAGGATGGCCAGAGGCGCTGCTGGCGGCCTCCAAGGGGACTCCTCTGAGGAGAGAGTGCAGGGTGTGAGTCCCAGTGCGGGGGCTCTCTGATCTCCTGTCTGCGCTTTAGACGAGCCCCAGGAAACACAGTTCCTCGGTCTCAGAAGTTGGCCCAAACCCCCAGGACTGTTTGTTTCTAGGACTATTTTTACTCGCTGTCTCTTCAGTTCTGTGTTCCCAACCACTGGCTTCCACCCAAGACGCGCAGGGACGCTTGGCCTTCCGTCCCTGTCATTGTCCTCAGGGCTGTGGTCGCACAGGGGTCACTTCCTGTGGCCTCGCAGGGCCAGGCGGGTGAGGTGTGAGGGCCAGTCCTTCCCACAGGCCTTCCCACGGATACAGCTGGGCTGGCAGCTCCCAAGAGACCCTGCCCGGGGCAGGGGTGGGGGTGGGGGGCAGCCTGGGGGCAGCCAGCAGCTCCACAGGGGCCTTATTCAGTCACTGACTCAGGAAGGAGCCGCCACGTGACCAGGCTCTCAGACTGGCCTGCAAGAAGGGGTGCCTTCAGGGGTGAGAGGAGTCTCCTGAGAGGGCGGCCGCCCAGGAGACAGCTCAGTGTGGTAGAGCACAGGGCCTGCAGGCCCGAGGCCTGGGCCAAGCCCCGGCAACACCTATGCCAGAGCTGAGCGGAGTTCTGGTGTCTTTCTCACAGAAATGTATCTGGGAACAAAAGACTCACCGTTGCAATGGGACAATGGGACCAGGAAGGACGGGCACCCAGCACGGTCACTGGCCGTGGGTCACAAGGCCAGGTGACCTACTGGCCAGAGGATTCACCCCATCCCTGCCTCCTGCTGTTTGCTGGGGGGAGGACATAACTCAAGTCCCACCCCACACCCACGCCTGCCCTCCCCTACCTGTATAAGTGACCCGCGAACAGGGGCAGGAGGCTGGCTGGACCAGCCCCTGCTCCTCTCTCACGTGGACCAGGGAGCACCGTCCTTCCTGCACAAACCAGTGTGGCTGTCGGTCTCCCGTGACCTCCTCAGCTGCAGGCAGCAACCAGGGGGCCACCTGTGAGGAGAGGAGACAGCCTGTCTAGAGGCTCCTGCCCCAACCCCAGTGCAGACAGTGAAGTCTCACAGCACCTCGTATGCATGGTGAACCCCTGTCCCCACCCTGCCCCCTTCTGCCCCTCCTAGGCCCTCCCAGGTGGGTTTGGGCCTCTGCAGCTGTGTGGTCCCCAGGCAGGGGCCCAGGGGCAGGGGCCTGGACAGGCCGGAGGCCCCCCTGTAGCCCTGCACACCCCCAGGGTAGGGAGGAGCTGTGTCCTGGGCCTGCACCCGCCCTTCTTATAAGTGGAAAATCCATTAGCCCAGCCCTGGGACAGACCCCACCCGGGTCCCCACAGGAATGTCTCACTACCCAAGCTTGAGAGACAGTCTGACTCCTGGACCTACCCTCCTGGCCACGTGAGGAAGGGGGTGAGAGGGCAAAGTGTGAACTCCCCGCCCCAGGCTCCTGTCTCATCCTCGACCCCACCTGTGCCAGAGTGGGGCCCTGCCTTCTCTCTCACGTGAAACTCTCTTTCTCATATGAAATAAATGACAAGTCTGCATCTATATGCCAGCCAGGGAGGTGGTGCAGTGGATGGGGTCTTAGACTCTCACGTGTGAGGCCCCAAGTTCAAGTCCTGGCATGCCATATGCCAGAGTGGTGCTCTGGCTCTCTCACTCTTCCCTCTCTCAGTAAGAAAGAGAGAGAGAGAAAGAGAGAGAGAAAGAAAGAAAGAAAGATAGGAGAAGGAAGGAAGCTACTCTGGGAGGCTATTCAGCAGATAGCATACAGGACCTGCACACGCCTCTATCTCACGTCAGAGTGATGCTCTGCTTCTCTCTCTCTCTCTCTCTCTCTCTCTCTCTCTCTCTCTCTCCTTGAACTTGCCTTTGTCATTGCCTTCCTGTCTGGCTCCATCCCCTGCCTGGCTTGCCCACGTTATCCCCCGAGACCCCTCCCAAGACAGGAAGACTCGCCCCCCCTGGCCAGGGAACTGGAGCTGCCTCTGTGCTGGACACAGAGCCACAGGCAGCAGTGGTCACGTGGCCGGGCCTCCCAGGGGGCCTCCCCAGGACAGCTCTGCGCATCCTGTCTCTCCCCCACAGGAAAGCCTGGACAGGCCGGCTTCCGGGCTGAGGCCCTGCTCCTCGCTAAAGGAGGGGCTGGGCTGAGGGACCCGTTCAGTGCTTGCAGGAAGGGAACTGGGTTCTAGTCCTCGCCCTCCCCTGTGCCCTGGGGTGGGATGTGCTGCTGGAGAGCCCCCGTCCCCTGTCCCCTGCCTGTCCTCAAAGCTCAAGGGCCTGGGCCACCACCACTTCCTAGAGGATGACTGATTCTGAGTGGGACGGCTCCATGCACTCAGCCGGGAGAGTGAGGACACTTCCTGCATGCTCCCTTCTACAGACCAGGTGCAGAGGGCCACAGGCTCGTGTCTGGTCTCAGTGATGGTGTCCCAGAGCCACAGGCCCCTGGAGGACTGTTGCCTTTCCTGGTAGCGTCTTGCTCAAGGAGGAGGAGGGCCCCAAGCCTCCCATCCGTCCTGGTCCTTGGGGCAGCACAGCCTCCAGAAAGCATCCCTATGTCTGGGAGCCAGAGAGGCCCCGTGGCCTCCACACTGCTCACTCACTGCAGTGACTCAGTGGCACAAGTCTCTCGAGAAGCGCAGAATACAGCTCAGAGGTGCCGGGGCCAAGCCTGAGCCCGGCACTGCACAGGCCCGAGTGACGCTTTAATAAATAAATCTAGGTTGGGTGGGGGCGCACTGGGTTAAGTGCACACATTACAATGCGATACACAAGACCAGGGTTCAAGCCCCTGTACCCCACCTGCAAGAGTGAAGCTTCACGAGCAGTGAGGCAGGTCTGCAGGCATTTCTTTTTTATTTTTTAAATTATTTTTAATATCTTTATTTGTTTATTGGATAGAGACAGCCAGAAATCAAGAGGGAAGGGGGAGACAGAGATGGAGAGAGACAGAGAGACACCTGCAGCCCTGCTTCACCACTCACAAAGCTTTCCCCCTGCAGGTGGGGGTCGGGGGCTTGAACCAGAGTCCTTGTGCGCTGTAACATGTGCATTCAATCAGGTGTGCCACTACCCAGCCCCCTCTGCAGGCATTTCTCTGTCTCTCTCCCTCTCTATGTCCCCTTCCCTCCTGATTCCTCTCTGTCCTATTAAATAAATATTGATAAGTAAATAATATAAAAAGAGGGAGCTGGGCGGTAGCACAGCGGGTTAAGTACACATGGCACAAAGCAGCGTAAGGATCCTGGTTCAAGCCCCCAGCTCCCCACCTGCAGGGGAGTCGCTTCACAGGCGGTGAAGCAGGTCTGCAGGTGTCTGTCTTTCTCTCCCCCTCTCTGTCTTCCCCTCCTCTCTCCATTTCTCTCTGTCCTATCCAACAACAACAACAATGGCTATGACAACAATAACAACTACAACAAGAGCAACAACAAGGGCAACAAAATGGGAAAAATGGTCTCCAGGAGCAGTGGATTCGTAGTGCAGGCACTGACCCCCAGCGATAACCCTGGAGGCAAAAAAAATGTGAAAAGACAATAAATTCTTCAAAAATAAGAATAAAACACAGGGTATAAAAACTTTCCTCTTCATTACAGCTAAGGAAATAATTTGAGTTGATTCAAAAGTCCTGGCATGTGACAATTTTATTAAATTACCAATCTGGTTTTTAATAATTTTGCAATATTACATGCCAAGGTCTAATTAAAAAAAATGTTATAAGAACTGTGTGCTTGAAAATACAGAGTATTTTTTTAAAAATAAGGCTGTCTTGGTTTAAAAGCAGATTACAGAAATGTAAGTCAACTTTAAGAACAGTGAATGAATGAAAAAGCATTCAGTTAAGACCATATGCATTTTCTGTGCTGTTTGTACTTGAGGTATGTAACATTTGTATACCTGGGTTTATGTTAAAGAAACTGAAATGCACATAGTCATCTTGAGACACAAGATTAAATGTGTATTTCTTAAAAATACAACTATGTGTTGTGCTTTGAAATAAATAACGCTTTTTTCAAAAAAAAAAAAAAAACTTTCCTCTTGTGATCCGGGAGGTGATGCAGTGGATAAAGCAGTGGACTCTCAAGCATGAGGTCCTGAGTTCGGTCCCCGGCAGCACATGTACCAGAGTGACGTCTGGTTATTTCTCTCTCCTCCTATCTTTCTCACTAATGAATAAATAAAATCTTTAAAAAATAAAAATGCAAACAAACAATGTATTAAAAAAAACCCTTTCCTCTTACACAACCTAGCCATATGTTGTCTGCAAAAATCCCACCCTAACTCAACAAGACAAACACAGACTCAAAGTGAAAAGTTGAAAAGCTACCATACAAGCCAGTGGGCCACAAGAAAAGGGCAGGAACAGCTGTGCTCATATCTGGCATGATAGACCTTAAAATAAATAAAATTTAAAAAGATAGGGATGGACATTACTTAGTAATGTCTCAGTAATGTCTCAGTAATGTCTCAGTAATCCTCTCAGAGGATCAATCAATCAAGGGGATTTAATGATTATCAACATCTATGCACCCAAGGAGAGGCCATCTAAATACATCAAACGTCTACTGAAAGAGCTACAGCAATGTATTAACAGCAACACAGTCATAGTAGGGGACTTCAACACCCCACTCTCTCGACTTGACAGATCATCCAGGCAGAAAATCAATAAAGACATGAGGGAGCTAAATGAGGAGATAGATGAACTAGAACTATTGGGCATTTCCAGAGTAAAAATGGCGATTTCACCATTTTCAGCCCATCTTGGATGGAGCTTGAAGAAATCCTGTGAAGTGAGATCAGTCAGAAACAGAAGGATGAATATGGGATGATCTCACTCTCAGGCAGAAGTCGAAAAACAAGATGAGAAGAGAAAACACTGGAGTTGGCGTATTGCACCAGAGTAAAGGACTCTGGGGTGGGGGGGTGGGGAGTTCAGGTCCGAGAACAGGATGGCAGAGGAGGACCTAGTGGGGGTTGTATTGTGTGGAAAATGAGAGATGTTATGCATGTACAAACTATTGTATTTACTGTCGACCGTAAAACACTAATCCCCCAATAAAGAAATTTTAAAAAAACCTTTCCTCTTGGTTCACTTGGTTTTGTTTCATCAGCAGTTCTGGTGGCTACAGCGTGTGCAGTTCGTTCACTCCTGGGGTGATGATTTTTTTTCCTTTTTGCTTCCGAGAAAAGAAAAAGCCTAAGAGGGAGAGATACCACAGCACTGGCCCCAGCCCCACGGGCTGTGGAGTGCCCTCCCCACGTGGCAAGGACGTCCCTCAGCCTGAACAACAAAACAAGGCCAAAGGTGAGTGGCATTTACGACCCTAAGTCGGAAGCCAGGCCTTGGCGTGAGCCACTCACAAAGCCAGCCTGTGTCACCAGGGGTGGATGAGTCTACAGACTCAGAGCCTTGGGGCACCAGGGCTGCCAGAAGCCAGGAAGGACATCGGGGCCAAGGCAAGCAGTTCTGCCTCACTGAGTCCCTCCTGGGGCCCGGTGTCAGGGCTCAGCGGGTAAGGAGGCATGGGGGGGTGGAGAGGGATGGGGGTGTCAAGGGGGAGGCAGGGGTGATGGGGAAGGGGAGCCAGGCTTCCTAAGAGGGCCTGTGCTGGTGCTGCCAGGAACAGTCACACGAGGCCACCATGGGCTGTCATCTGAAAGTCAGGCCTCATGGGGTGTCCTCTGCGGTTTCTAAAAGCCCAGTGGCCAAGCGGGCTTGGAGATGGTGCACAGAACCTACGAGCACGAAGGCCTGAGTTCAACCCCTGGTGCCTCTCACAGGCGCCACAGTGAAGCTCTGGTGCCTACCCCCCCCCCCCCCATCTATCTATCTCTTTCTCTCTCTCCCAGGGCCTTGCCCCGGGGTACTTTGTTGCTTGGCTAGAAAACACCGGGGCCATAGCCCTTCAGCCAGACCTGCTGAACCAATGAACAAAAAAACAAGTTCGGGGGGGGGGGGGGTCAGGTGGTAGCGCAGCGGGTTAAGCGCAGGTGGCACAAAGCGCAGGGACCGGCGTAAGGATCCCGGTTCGAGCCCCCGGCTCCCCACCTGCAGGGGGGTCGCTTCACAGGCGGTGAAGCAGGTCTGCAGGTGTCTGTCTTCCTCTCCCCCTCTCTGTCTTCCCCTCCTCTCTCCATTTCTCTCTGTCCTATCCAAAAACCACAATAACCACAACAACAATAAAAAAACAATGGCAACAAAAGGGAAAATAAATAAATATTTTTAAAAACCCAGCAAGTTCAAGGAGTAAAAACCAAACACCACCCCTTAGACTTCAAATAGTCATGGAAGAAGGTTAGAGAAGGGAGGATTTGTTGGAAGGGGCCCAAAAAGAAGCCTGTCTCCCCTAAGAGGGAAAGACCAGAGAGAGGGCACAGCCAAAATCCAATGAGGCCGGCCTGCGGGAGATGCCGTAATATAAACGGTGGGGCTCCGGTACTCACAGATACCCCAAAAGGAGTCCCAGCCCGGCTATTTTTATCCCATAAGACACACACACTCGCACACACGCACGCACACACGCACGCACACGCCCAGCTCTAGCCCTCCAGTGCGGCTGCACAAGCAGACAGCCCCCACCTAGGGTGCTAATTTGCAGGCTCCCCGCCCACCCGGGGCCAACTGCCCTGCACGTCCTCCCATGACGTCTCCTCTGCCTGTGGTTCTCATGACCCAAGAATGTGAGTGTTTGCACGGCCTGGAGGTGATGTAAGCCTCACCCCCTTCCCACCCCCCACCCCCCACAGGCTTTGCTTAACTC